>NW_005842004.1:1329714-1347342 GCF_000455745.1 Alligator sinensis
TGATACAGGCATGGCTTGCTCCGGACAGAAGGGGGCAAGTGGAAACAGGGCATAGCCACCACTCCCATTGCTTCTATGGCCTCATCCTGCACCCCCCTCCCCTGACTGGGCAAACGGCAGAAGTGCCTGCATTCCATGCCACCCCATCCCGGCTGGGCAAATGGTAGTAGGGCATAGCCCGCTGCTTGCCCAGCTGGGGTGGGGGTGCATGGGATGTGGTGTGGCAGCACTGGGAGTGGGTGCTATGCTCTACTGTCACTTTCCCCCTTCTGCCCAGAATGAGCTACACCTGCATGCCCCCGCCCCCGCCCTGGCTGGGCAAGTGGCAGCAGGGCATAGCCCGTGCTCCCAGCACTGCTGTGCCTGCATCCCATGCCCCTCCACCCCGCTTCCTGACTCCCATGACTCCCTAATCCCAGCTGGACAGCTTGTTCCAGCCCGAATCCCCCTCTCCTCCACACTCCTTTCCTCCCCACTCTGCCCACCATAACAGACTTACCAGTTGGAGGCAACTGTGCCCAGTGTGGTAAAGACTGCTGCCTGTTTAGTCTATGGCCAAATCTCTAAAGTGGCACCAAATTTTTTTTGAATCAATTCAGAGGCTTCTAATTCAATTTGGATCTTTTTTATTGGTCTCCCAATTTGATTCAGCTTCAGAGATTCAGCCACTGAATCAGCTGTATCTCCTCAAAATTGAATCGGCTAACAAAGCTTTGCACAGTCCTATTGGAAAGGACTTCAGGAGGTCATCTAGTCCAACCCATTGCTTACAGCAGGATCATTCCCAAGTATAAAATTAGAGCCAAGGCTCTGTCTACCCAGGTCATAAAATCCTCTAAAATGGAGATTCCACAACCTTTCTAGCTAGCCTGTTTCAGTGCTTTAGTACCTTCTTGTAAGATATTTTTTCCTAATATCTAACCTAAAATTTCCTTACTTCAACTTGAGACAATTGCTCCTTGTTCTGTTATTTGACACCACTGAGAACAGTCTAGCTTCATGCTCTTTATAACCACCCTTCAGGTAGCTGAAGTCCTCTATTAAATCTCCATTCAGTCTTTTCCTCTCCAGATTAAATAAGCCCAGTTCCCTCAGCCTTTCCACATAAATCATGCTCCCCCAGCCCTCTAAACATTTTTATTGACCTCCCCTGGACTTTCTCCAATTTGTCCATATGTTTTCTCTGTGTATGTGTTTTGGGGGGTGGGGAGTGCCAAAACTGGACACAGTACTCCAGATGTGGCCTCACCAGTGCCAAGTAGAGGGGAAGAATCATTTGCCTTGATCCGCTGGAAATACTTCTACTAAAGCAGCCCAATATGCTGTTAGCCTTCTTCACAACAAGGGCACACTGTTAATATTCAGCTTATTGTCCACTGTAAGCCCCAGATCCTTTTTCTGCAGAGCTGGTACTTAGCCAGGTAGTCTCCAGTATGTACTGGTGCATGGGATTGTTTTGTCCTAAGTGCAGGACTTTGCACTTGTCCTTATTGAACCTCATGATATTTCTTTTGGCCCAATCCTCTATTTTGTCTGAGTCACCCTGAATCCTAGCCCTACCCTCCCATGTATCTACTACTCCCCCCAGCTTGGTATCATCTGCAAACTTGCTGAGGGTGCACTCTATGCCATCTTTCAGGTTGTTGATGAAGACATTGAACAAAACTGGCCCCAGGAATGACCCCCGGGGCATTCACTTGATACTGGCTGCCAACCAGACATCAAGGCTGAGGATGCTTCAGTTTCAAATCTCATGTCCTGCATTGGGTCAACATACTATTATTAAACTGAGCCAAAAATCCTTAAGACCTTAAGTGAAGAATTAAAGAGGGCACACTCAGTACCAAAGGTTAAAAATATGTTGATTTATTTGGACATGAAGCTAATTAAGGCTATGTAACAGTTTCAAAATTCTACAAAGTATGTACAAAGCTGAGAAATATAGAAAGCCATTGTAATCAGACAAATTGACTGGGATTCTTGAAATGTAATCTGGAGTTAGTTGAGGTGTGTGACAGCTGAGGTGTTGATTCTGCTGTGTATGTACGTATGTGACTATAGCCTGCCTTTTTACTTCTGCCTTATGTCATTTACAACTCTTATCGCTAACCATAAAGGGAACAAATAATAATAATATTTAAAAAAAAACAACCCAACAAGGTTTCAGTAGAAGGATGGCAAGAAGAGCATGACAACTGTCCTTGTAGACTAACATGAGCTTTTTTTTCCTACAATGCAAGACAATGCATGCCTATAAAAGGGTAAATTTAGTTTTTATCTGCAAAGGTAAGATACCATCAGCCACAAAAGGATAAATATTTGAATAATGGATTGCTATTCATGGGTCTTGGCACCATTTACAATCTTATCACTAAGATCAGCTTTAAGACATCTTTTACAGGACCCCATTAGGGTCTATCATCTATACTAAATGCTGTTAGCACAAAACTATTTGAGGAAATGGAGGGTTTACTTTTACACTGAAGTCAATGGTTCTGTTTGTTAAACCTCTCTAATGTATCCTGAATCTTACTTGGATGTATTCCTTCTATGCCATCCAAATCAAACTTCAAAAATCACAAAAGAAATATTTTAGCACAAGGAAGACTTTGCATTATGTGCCTCCTTGGTGGAAAAGGACCTGTTCCCGGAGACACCTAAATGTTGCCCATTAAAAGAGAAATTGGAGAACTCTGCAGTTATCATTGTCAAATAAGAACCTCTTCCAAAAGATCACTGGCTTCTAGAGCTGTGCAAAGCTTCAGTCCCTGATTCAATTTGGCAGAGATTTGTCCCAATTCAATGGTCAAATTGCCAAATCTGAATTAAATCAAAAGACCCTTTAATCTTTATGAATCAGGGGTCAGACCTGATGATCTGTTTAGCTACCTTCTGATCCTAAGCACTATTAATTCTGAATCAAATCAGAACCCTCCAGATCAATTTGGAGAGATTCAGAAAGATTCAGGGATTCAGATATAGACCCAGCTTTAAATGTTTTTTTCTACATACCTCAAGGTTCCAGGTGGCTGGTCAATGCTGCAATGGTGGGGTGGATAGAGTGTCCCAAAGCAGCATGAGGGGCTCCCCAGCATGCTCAGCAGCAGACCTGGAAGTGGACCAGAAGCACTTCCAGTCCACCCCCATGCCCCCCTCCAACTCAGTGACTGGTGCCTCCTAGGTCTGGGGGGGCACCTAGGGTCCCCCCATGGCCAGTTGCCAAGCGTGAGGGCACGGGGAGTGCCCCTTGTGCACTCAGTGGTGGATCCAGAAGTGGATTGGAAGTACTTCCAGTCCACTACTGGGTTTGCTACAGAGTACCCAGGGAGCGCCCCCCACACTCCTGTGGGACACTCCATCCACCCCAGCTTCACAGCGTTCATGAGCCATGCCTGGTATCATGAGGTATGTAAAAAAACCCAAACATTTAAAGCTGTGTCTATGGCTGAATCGCTGATTCTCTGAATCAGCATGAAATATTTAGATTCAGATTCAGTCAAATTGAATCAGGGACAGTGATCTAAATCAATTAATTAAATCACTGTCCCCAATTCAGGCTGAATCTGAATCCAAATAGAATATCGCCTGTTTTGCACACCCCTAAAGAATAGGAGATTTTTGTATTTCCATAGGCAAAATATGATCACCCCTTGGTCACATTTGCTTGGAACAAGCAAAAGCTAAGTTAGAGATGTGTAAGTGATTAAACAGGGTCTGACCCTGTAATCTTCCCATAAAACAAAGTTAAGGATACTTTACAGCTTGAGGGAAGTGCAGTTCATAGGCTGACTCTAAAACAGCTAATAGTAAAACTGCATTATACCCATGTAATTTAGATGCAGTTGTGGTAGACAAACAACAGTTAGTATTTAGAAAATTTCATGCCATATAACTTGAACCCTGAATTGTTCCTGCAAGTTTCATAATCATATCAGTAACTGATGGCCTAGAGCATGCCAAATTGGGACTCTTTCAGTTTTGAAAAGGATACACACAGGTCTTTAAAATGGGGGAAGCCTTCTATCACAAAGAGATTCCACAGGTGAAGGGAAGAGCCAGTCCCTTAAGAGTACTGTTGGTGTGGGGTTAAATAGGGACTTGCTATTAGGAAGTGAATCCTTTAGTTCCAGGCATTCCCCCAGAAACAGAAACAGGCATTCCCCCAGATCCTGATGTACACCCCTTATATGCATATAGGCGGCCACCAGGTCCCCCCGAGCCTGTGCTTTTCCAGGCTGAAGAATCCCATAGCTCTCAGCCTCTCATCATAAGGCCTGTTTTCCTGCCCTCTGATCATGTATGTGGCTCTCCTATGGACTCTCTCAAGCTTCTCCACATCCTTTTAAAATTGTGGAGCCCAGAATTGGATGCAGTACTCCAGCTAAAAATGGTGGATTTAAAGCTACTCCGGGAGTTAATAGGCAGGGTGACATGGGAAGACAAACTGAACAATCAAGGCACCCAGTGAGGACTAGAAAATGGTATTTAGAGGCTTGCTTTTGGGATTTGGCTTATAGGTAAAGTAGATATGTATTAGAGTAATGGTTCAGGGCAATGGCAAGGGTTAATTGATTGCTAGAAGGCTGTTTTGTGACAAAGTTTCCTCAAGGCCTGCTGTGTTTGACAGGCAAGCAGCAAACAGACATGCAGGATGGGAAACTGAAGACATCTTTCACACTGTTCCATAACATGAGATAACTTGGCACCAAGTCACAGTGCCCAACTGCAGAGCCCTTGGTATTTTCAGTTTAGGGGAACAGACCAAAATAGGAAGATGCCAGTAAAGCTCATATTAGGATGTGTGCATGTGATGGGTTTAGAAATAAAGGATTATTCTGACAGGACAGAACATGGACAACATGAAAATCACAAGAAGGCCAATCAGTGATGCTCACAAATGAGGTGTCATCAGAAAGGGTCAATAATACAAAAGAAGGGATTTCAGAGCAGCAAATGGACCCCAAGAGGGGAACCCAAGCCCATCATGGACAGAGGGCACACCACCAGCCCGTCTCATCTACCCCATTGCAGGGGTGGTGGGTTTCAACCTCCAACCTCCAGGCTGCTTACATCTGACATTCAAAAGAGAACCTCAGTGGGATCCTCAGTGGGAAATTTGCCTAATGTCCAGACATACCTTGCCTCTGTGCAGCTCTAGGACTTGTTTGCATTATTGTTATCTGCTATCACTGTGTATCAGTAAAACTGGCCTATTATCAAATGGAAAGGCCGTGGTCAATCTGAGGGTGTGCATCCACCTGGAACAAAGTATCTGGGTCATAAATCCAATGCCAATACCCAGGAGGGCTGGAAGCTTCTAAAGGTCACAAGAAAGTGTTCCAACATGATGGAAGCATAAGAAGAATGGCAAGTGATCAATGTAGCAGCCATATGGCCTTTCAGGCAGGGTCCAGGTCCATGTTCAGGTAGCAGGGTGCTTGAGGGGGATCTTGGAATGGTGGGGGCAGACCAAGTCATGATCTGTCTTGGGTATGGGGAGTCAAAGTGTTTTGGGAATGGTAGGGTGGCCGGGGGTGGGGGACCAGGTCTGGAAGGATGCTGGTGGGTTGGGGGTCTGGTGATGTTAAGTCAGGGTCCAGTGTGGGAGAGACAGTTTCTCCCACATGATCCAAGTCAGAATTGTCAGCTGTCCTACCTTGGGGCTATGGAGAGGGAATGGGCTTTCCCAGCCCTGAAGCTGGCAGGAGGAAGTATTTGCTCTGTTTGGCCACAGTATTTGAGTCTGGCAAAAGTCAGACTGTACCTTTGGAGGAGAGAGAGGATTGGAGCAGTGCATGCTGGGATCCTGGAAGGCAGTGTGGAGACTCCTATTGAAGAGGTAAGTGTACAAGTGTTCGTTTCTTTTCAACACTTGTGATTGTGACCTCACAAATCTCAAAAAGGCTTTCATGCAACAAGGACACTCCTCCAGAGAGACAGACTGCACTTTTGAAAGAGCCACCCAGATACCACATGAAGAATTGCTGCAGTAATGAAGGAAAACTGCCATGAATCACACACCACTTATTATGACATATCACCCCTTCCTGGAACCTATACAGAAAATCCTCAAACAATTGCAACCCATACTAGAAGAAAACTCACTTCTTAAAGAGATCTTCCCATAACCACCCATCCTAGACTTCAAACAAACACCAAACCTCACTAACCTCATCACCAGAAGCAAAATTCCTATGGCCCAAAATGCACTGAATGGATCCAGACCATGTCATGACAAGAAATGTAAAACCTGCCAACACATCTCCACCACCCCCACTATTACTACACCGCACAACAGAACCATCAGAATCCCTGAATCTTACAGCTGCACCTCCGGAAATGTAATATATCTCATCCAATGCACCAAATGTCCTGATGGAAAATATGTAGGAGTCACCAAACAAAAACTGTGCACCAGAATAAAAGCACACCAGAAATCTATCAAAGACAAGAAGACCCAACTGCATGTGGGGACACACTTCTCGCAAGAAAACCACTCTCTCTCCAATCTCTCAGTTCTAATCCTCAAAGAAAGTTTTAAAAAGCACCTTTCACAGACAAGCCTATGAACTTCATTTCATCAATGTCCTGGATACAAAAAATCATGGACTAAATATAGACATTGGATTTATGACACATTATAACCTGCCTAACATCTGACTTCCCAGATACCCCTCTACTATTTACCATCTAGAAAGAGCATAAGCCAACTGAACATGCTTCCTCAGCCTGACAAAGGTTATTTATACCCAAAATCTTTCAAAAAGATTTTTTCCAACTATTTGTGTTGGTCTAATAAAAAATATTGGATTTACCCAAAGAATCTTGTCTGCCATTTCTCCTGAAGAAACTCTACCAAAGGACAATTCTGCTTCATCAGAGGTGGTAGAAGTTTCTACTGGACCTGTCATTTTTGGTTGGATCTATCATTTTTGTTTTTGTAGAAACCAAACACATAAACACTTACAATTTCTACCAGTGGAACTGCAATTCCACCAGTAACAATGTAATGCTTGTATGCAACCTTTGCCTCCACATCTCTCCCCATAAAACCCACTCTTTGTAATTCTTATTTTAATGAAATCAGTCTTTACAGGACATGAAATAAAAGATATGGTCAGATCATTCTCTATAGGTATTTTGGGGTCAATAGGCAAAAAGCTATCTTGCCAGTCTACCATTACCATTTGTAATATATATGATATATATTACCTGGACTCTGTGTCGTTGTATACTGCTGACAGCTTGGAAGAAACAGAAGGGCTATGTCAATCTTATAATTCTATCTTTTCATGTAAGGTTTTTTGATCCTTATTTTTCATTAATTTATTTGGTGAAGGTAAACACACAACTCAGTAGAACCAGGGATGATTCTGTTTTGAAAAAAATATGAAAGAGAAAGAAGTTGAAATAATTTACAGTTACCTGAGTCTTCCTTACAAAATAGAGGAAGGTAAGAACTAAGTCTGCCAGTTTGGGCCAAAAAATTTAAATGTCATGTCCCATTTACAGTTTTATAATTTCTATAAGAGATTCAAGAATTGCCATTTTAATTGTTTTCACTTTTACAAGAGCACCTATTATCAACTCTCCATACTGTGCAATTAGTTAAAGTTACAGGAATAAAATTATTTGGATGAGCAAGGAAATTGTTGTTATTTCATGTAATATTGTCTCTTCTCTCTAACGCATACCCTATTTAACTTTTGCTTTTGGAAAAATTTGGCTCAATAAATGAAATTCTCAGTATGCCCTGAAGGTAATCAAATCCATTACCAGGATGTCACTGGTCTAGGGACTTAATGTACTAACTTATGATGGTATTTTCTAGGGCTGTGTGAAACAGCACTGTTTCATTTCAACTTCTGCCTCCCCATTTTGAATGAACAGTGTTTCATTTTGACATTTCATTTAATTTTGAAGCACTGTTCCATTTCATTTAATTGAAACTGTTTCGCTGTTTCGATGCATTTTGATGTTTCGCCCATGGGCTATAATGGGGAATCATGAAACTGCCAATAACTTTGTAATTTCTTTCCTGATTTGAATGAAAACAGTAGAGATGGCAGCCCCTGCTATGGCCACAAATACTGTTAAGTTTGAAGGAGATAGGTGCAGAGGTTTCTTGGAAACTTCACCTCAAAGTCTTGAAAACAAAATTTGTGTCATTTGTAAGTAGAAGGCACAGGGGGATGAAAACAGCAGGCATGGTAGCCCCTGAAGAGGCCACAAAGTCTGCCAAGTGTAAAGGAGGTAGGTGCAGGGGGTTCTAGGAAACTGCACCTCAAACTGTGACAAACAAAACTCATGTCCCATGTGTGTGTTAAGGTGCAGTGGGGTGAAAACAGCAGGCATGGTAGCCCCTTCTGAGGCCATGAAGTCTGCCAGGTTTCAAGGATATAGGTCCAGGGTTTTCTGGGAAAGTGCACCTCAAGCTGCTAACAAGAAAACTTTTGACATGTGTGGTGATGTCTCTGTGTTAAGGTGCACTCTCACTGGCACTGGGGCCTCTACATGACACGGCAGTGTGCCCCAATGAGGTTGCCTCCTTCCCTCCCTACACCTTCAGCCTGGTCCATCACTTTAAATAACAACAGGTAAGTAAGAAGCACAGTAGCACTAGCAGCATCTCAGGCAGCCAAACTGTCACATAGCCTTTCTTTCCTTTCCTGCAGGAGCTTCTTCTCCATCAGCTGCCAGAGAACTCTCTCTGCCAGCCCCAGCCCTGGGGCTTAGATATGCCCAGGGCCCTGTGTCCTTCTGGTCAGGTGCTAGGAGTCTTGTTCTAAGGACATGGCACTGACAAACAAGGTCCTTTCCTTTGGGTCAATCTAATCTGGTATGGTTTAGTAGACCAACTGAATAGTTAGTTATAGAAATATGTCTTAGCATGCTTTTGGGTTGAAAAATTCTTTGTTAGGCTGAGGAAGTGTGTCATAAACCCAGTGTCTTTTTTGAATCCATCAGTTTCTGTACCTACTACCTAGAAGGTTGATGAAGTGCAATTTCATAGATTTCATAGATTTAATAGACATTAGGGGCTCAAAGGGACCTCGAGAGACCACTGGGTCCAGCCCCACCCCTGCCATAGGTGGGAAGTCAGCTGGGATCAAGTGACCCCAGTAAGAAATATATCCACTTGTTTTTTGAAGGAATCCAGAGTAGGTGCTTGCACCACCTCTGGGGGGAGTTTGTTCCAGATCCTGGACACATGCACCATAAAGAATGTTTTTCTCATATCCAATCTAAATCAGCCTTTCTGGAGTTTGGTAGACCTTGTTATCCCTTGGGAAGCTCTGGTGAACAGGTGTTCTCCCAGGTCCTGATGTACCCCTCTTATGAAATTGTAGGCTGTCATCAAGTCGTCCATGAGTCTTCTCTTCTCCAGACTGAAGAGTCCCTCAGCCTCTCCTCATATGGCCTTCCCTCAAGGCCTTGGATCATATGAATGGCTCTCCTCTGGACTCTCTCAAGCTTCTCCGCATCCTTCCTGAAGTCGGGGGCGGGGGGGGGCAATACTGGATGCAGTACTCCAGCTGCTGTCTCACCAGGGCCGAGTAAAGTAGGAGGATGACTTACCTGGTTTTGTTTGAGATGCATCAGTGAGTGCCCACCAGAGTTTGTTTAGCTTTGCCAGCCACAGCATCATATTGGTGGTTCATATTCATCTTGTCATCAATCAAGATCCCCAAGACCCTTTCAGTCATGGTGCTAGCGAGCATAGCACTGCCAAGCCTGTAAGTGTGCTGGGGGTTCTTCCTACCAAGGTGCAGCACCTTACACTTCTCTGCATTGAAGGCTATCAGGTTTTGATTAGGCCACCTTGAGAGTGTGTCCAAGTCAGCCTGTATCCCTAGCCTGTCCTGTGGTGTGACTGCCCTCCCCCATAATTTGGTATCATCCATAAACTTGCCAAGTTCACATCTAACTCCCAAATCCAGATCATTAATGAAGATGTTAAAGAGTACCAGCCCAAGTACTGAGCCCTGAGGGACTCCACTTGTCACTGAGCTATGTTGATTTGCTTCCTTCAAATAGTACTCTTTGGGTCTGACCCTGTAGCCAGTTGCCTAGCCATCAGACTGTATGATGATCAAGGCCACAGTTCCCCAGCTTAACCATGAGGACATCATGGGGAACTAGGTCAAAGACTTTCTTGAAATCCAGATATATGATGTCCACATCAGCTCCCTTGTCCAGGTCACATGTTACCTCGTCATAGAATGTGATGAGGTTGGTTAGGCAAGACCTGCCAGTCACAAAGCCATGTTGGCTGGCATTCAGAAGCTTGACTTCTGTCAGTCTGGTGTTGATGGATCACTTGACAATTTTCCTGAGGATTTTTCCAGGGAGAGATGTAAGACTGGTCTATAGTTCCCTGGGTCATCCTCCCTTTCTTGTAGATAGGGACCACATTGGCTCTTTTCCAGTCATCCAGGACCTTGCCTGAGCACCACAATTTTTCTGCCAAGGGGAATGCAATGATGTCTGCCAGCTCCTTCAGGACTTTTGGGTGTATTTCATCTGGCCCCGCAGACTTATGGATGTCCAGTTCCTCAAGGTGTTCCCTCACCTGATCCACATCAATTTTAGGTCCATTGCCCGCTCCTTGGTTTGTGCTGTTCCTGACAGTGTGTTTCTCCTGGGAGCATGAAAAAAAGTCATTTAGGAGACTGGCCCTTTCTTGGGTATTGAAAGTCAGTTGCCCTGTTGGGTCTCTCAGGGGCCCAATGCTATCTTTGTTCTTTTTCTGGCTTCCTACATATCTGAAGAAGGACTTTTCATTGTCCTTGATTCCCATAGCTAGCCTAAGTTCAGTTTGTGCTTTGGCTTTCCTCAACCACTCTCTACAGGCATTGGTGAGTACAGAGTAACCCTCTTTGTTAATGCTTCCTGTTTTCCAGCTGGTGTAGACTGCTCTTTTGAGCTTTTGAGCTTAATAAAGTCCAAGAGTTCCTTTTTCAGCCATGGGGGCTTTCTTTCCCATTGACTGCATTTTTTGTGAGATGCTATGGCTTTGCCCTGTGTTTCAAGGATTATGTTTTTAAGAAATGACCAATCCTCATGTACTCCCTTTTCTGGTGGGATATGGCCTCTAATTGCCTAACTGACCAATTCTCTCAGTTTGCAAAAGTCAGCCTTCCCAAAGTTCAGAACTTTTGCTTTACTGCTGGGTTTGCCTGCTCTTTGGTGAACTAAGAAGGTGACCAATTCATGGTTGCTGTCACTAAACTTTCCCTCAATCGACAGATTGCTCACTAGGTCTGACCCATTGGCCAGGACCATATCAAGCAATGCCTCTCCCCTAGTTGGCTCATAGACCTCCTGGGTTAGGTAGAGGTCATTGATGCATGTGAGGAAGTTATGCGACCTGTCAGATTTGGCCATGTACTCATCCCAAGAGATGTCAGGGAAGTTGAAGTCCCCCATGATGATCATGGATTGGTAGCACGTGGCCTCAACCAGTTCCCTATTGAATTCATAGGCTCATCTGTGAAAAGTGGTTTGTAAATTCAAACAAGCACTATACCTCACTAACCTCATCGCCAAAAGCCAACTTCCTACAGCTCAAAATGCATTGAATGGATCCAGGCCATGCCATGACAAGACATGCAAAACCTGCCAACAATATCTCCGGTATGGATATATCTTCACAATGCAATATGTATCTCCATCAGGGCACTTGGTGCCCTGATGGAATATATGTAGGAGACACCAAGCAACAACTGCACACCAAAATGAGTGCACACCAAAAATCTATTAAGGACAAGAACACCCAACTACCTGTCTCCAATCTTTCAGGCCTGATCCTCAAAGGGAATTTACCAACCACTTTTCACAGATGAGCCTATGAACTGTATTTCATGCACCTCCTAAGTACAGAAACACATGGACTCAATATAGACATAGGAATTCTGACACACAACAACCTGCCAGACATCTGACTCCCCAGATACCTCTTCACTTTTACCTGCACTGCTACATCCCCCTTCCCACCCCTCACCTAAAGCCCAGCATGTTCCTCACCTTCTGATGGCTCCATTTCCATTTTCACTGACTGGCTTTCTTGCCTGCATTGCATGCCAGCCTCTGGCTTCTTTATTATTGCTTTCATCCAGGAAGAGCACACAGCAACTGCAGGTGCTTCCTCAGCGTGACAAAGGTTTTTCAACTCGAAAGCTGGCATCCCAGGCAGCTTGGGTGAGCTGACCTGGAGCCTCCCAATTCCACTGCAACCAGCAAGCCTCAGGCCTGCCAAAGACGTGATGGGTCTGGGCTTTCCCCAACCTTGACTGTGTGCATGCGTGTGGTGGCAGGAGGTTATGGCACCTCCTACCCACCTTTCAACAGGGAGATCCTTGGTCCTGGCATTTCCTTGGGCTGTCTCCTGACCCTGGCAGGGTGCAGTTTTAGTGGTTTCTTAGTGGTAATGCCCAGGACCTGGGATCTCCTCCTTCCCTGTAGTCCCTGCTCATACCTCCAAGTTCATCCTGGCATGGGAACTCAGCAGGGACACGTTGCTACATCATCCCTGCTGGCTGGTGATGCAGAGAGTGCCCCTCCAGCTCTGAGAGTGGGACATTAAATGGTTCAGAAACCAGAAGGAAATAGGTGCAACTGAGTGGGGAGGGTGGCACTCACTTCATTTGCACCTGCAGCTTGGGGAACCCCAGCAGTGGGAGGTTCACCTTGAGGAATACCTGCTGCTTCATCAAACCAGGATCCAAGCAGGTTTGGTGGGGTGTTACTACATCACCAGCAATGCTGAACACCCTCTCTCACTTGGAACACTGGTCAGTGGACAGGACAGGTGTTCCTGGGCAACAGGGGCCAGCTGCAGCTTGCCTAGTAGGCCAAGGATTCTCACAGCAGTGGCTCCATGTCCTTGGTGAGATTGGCAGCCACCAAGGCCTGAGGACTACCTGCCTGATGGTAGGGTCTGCTGCCTCTGCACCCCACCATGGAAGCCATGCCCTTGGCCCACATTGGCAGCACCTGTGGCGAAGGAGGAGGCTGGCTGGTGGATAGTGTGCTGGCACAAGACAGTGGATCTCCATTTTCCATGCCCCACCTGCCTCCCCCTTCTGCCTCCCTGACTCTCTTCACCAACACCTCTGTCCACTGATCCAGGGTTTTACTACTGCATACTTTGATGCTCTTCTTCACCCTTGGGTCACACACAGAGGCCAGCACATGGCTGTACTGGACCACAAGGGATCAAGCCATTTCCTCATGGCCTCCTTCAGCTGTCTCACCAGTGCTTGCATGTCTGGTGATAGTGTCTTGCTGCAGCCAGGAACATTGATCCCCTGGAAGCACTCCCCTTGGCTCTAAAGTTACCTCACTACAGGTATCACCTAGCTAGGGAGGGCATCCCTAGCGCTGAGCATCCCCAGCGCTGAGGGTCTCAGTGGCCTTGAGGAAGGCCTTGAGGACCACCAAGGTCTGGGAGATGGTATCACACTCAGCTCTGTTAAAGGAGTCAATTATCCCAATCTCCCCAAGCAAGGCCATCTTGTGGATGGCCTTCTGTTGCTCCACCAGCCTCTCGAGCATCAGGTATGTGGAGTTCCAATGAGTCTCCACATCCTGCATGATTTTGTGCTGCAGGATGTTCAGCTCTGCCTGTTTGTCCTGCAGCATCTTGCCCCACTTGATGCTCTGATGGAAGTAGCCTGCCACCTTCCTGCATTTGGAAATGAGCTTGCTGGTGGTGCTGGCACCATCAGCAGCAGCCCTGTCCCCCTGCAGGTCATCCCTGACAACAAGGTGGAATTTGTGTGCCACGCAGCAGATTCAAACAAAGTTGGTATCATGGACTGCATTGACCATATTGGCCCCATGGTCAGTAACCATGAACACGCAGGCAAGCTCACCCTGCCCAATCAGCCAGCGCTGCACCATGCAGTTCATGGCAGGTCCAAGGAGGTGATCCTTCCCCTGTATGAGACATTGGTCAGGCTGCAGTTGGTGTACTACATCCAGTTCTGGGCACTGCACTTCAGGAGGGATGTGAACAGCATCAAGAGGGTCCAGAGGAGGGCCACTCACATGATTAGGGGGCAGCAGGGCAGGCCCTATAAGAAGAGGCTATGGGACTTGAACCTGTTCAGCCTCCACAAAAGAAGGCTCATGATCTCTGTTGCTGTGTGGTACTCATCCAGGAACAGTGTGGGAAAGGTACACAGAAAGTGGGGGGGGGGGTGTTGCAAGGGTGAGCGAGATCACCCAGAGCATTTGGGAGATGTTTTCTTTTGATGGTCAGCAGCCATCTTTTGCTTAGTTAAGCAGCCAGGGTTCAGGTGGCTCATGGCACTTGTAGCCTCATCATACCCAGTGCCTGCATGGGCCACCTTCAGCAGGCTGTATGAGGCATGCAGGGAGTACTTGAGGGAGGAGCTGCACAAGGCAGGTCTGCAGGTGGCCTTACACTTCATCTCAGACATATGGAGCAGCTAGCGTGGAGATCATGCCTACCTATCACTCACAGGGCACTGGTGTGACCAGTAAGGCTGTCAGTGTGGGATCATCTGCCAGCTCAAAATGATCCCAGACAACAGTACCTGCTCACTTCTGGGATGCGGGTGCATGTGTGAATGGTGCAATTTCCCCCTCTTCAGCAAGCAGAGGCACAGCAACAGGAAGAGCAGACTCAGCTAAGCTGCTTGCCTCTGCTACCTCTACCACAACCTCCTCTGAAGTGCCTTCCGGGGAAGTGAAATGGGGGTGGAGGAGACTGTCATGCTGGTGTTGCTGCTTGTTGTTAGGGTGGTAGTGGGGTGGGGGTTGTGGCTGGTGCTGTTGGAGGGGATGCAGACTCAGGCACAGGCAGTGTCACTGCTCCCCTCTCCTTGCTGCCTGTAGAAGTGGAAGCCTCATGCCTGCTTGTTGCAGGAATGAGGCTGCATCTCAGTTTGGGGTCGGGGGGAACTTACAGCTCTCCCTCTACCTCCTCTTCCACTGTTTCATAGTGTGTTTGCCCTGGTATACTGGAAAATAGGTGTGTTTTTCTGTAATATAATCTGATTTATGTAATATATGTAGATTATTGTATGTATGTGCATTTATGTAATGTATATATGTATTTATGTAATGAATAAAATATATAAATGTATGTAGTATGTGTTCCTGAATAAATTCTATATTATAATATGCAATATATGCTGTGCTTTGCTGCACAGTGAATGGAATGCACACATAGTTTCATAGTACACACTGTGAGAAAAAGCATAGATTTCTTTTCTGGGGGAAAAGAATCAAAATAAACTAACAAAAAGAGGATTTTTGGGGAGGAATAAATTGAAAGGAATGAATGAATATAATAATAACATAAAAGGGTATAGAAAGCAAAAGGTATTGAATCCCACTTGCTAGGAACAGGCTAGCAAGTAGCAAATGAATGATAGCCTTTGTCTGATGCTTCTGAGCTGCTGAAAGACACAGCTCAGTAACTGACCCCAAGGCAGAAAGCAGCTCAGTTCAAACAATGCTGCTTTTTATGCTGTTTTTCCATCCTTCCTGGGATTGGAAGTGACCACAGGAAAGGATCGCAGTCACTGGCCAGCTACACAGTCAGTATTAGAAAAGTCCTCCCCCTCCCCCCCCACACTTCTTCCTCTTCCCTCTCCTTACTTTCTGTTTCCCTGAAAGCAAGCCCAGCTTTGAAACTCGAAACATTTCAAAATTCTTAAAATGTCTCAACTGCCCTTGTTTCATTTCGAGGCTGTTTCAAAGCCTTTTGTTTAATTTTGATTTTGCTGTTTCAAGCTTGAAAAAGCATCAAAACAAAACACCTGGCAACATTTTGCACAGCCCTACTATTGTCATAACAAATATGTTTAGATAGTAGTGTCATGGTAATGTGTGGCTAAAAAGGATCATTAAGTCAATCTCCCTGCACTGAGGCAGTATGAAGTAATAGCTAGGCTATCTATGATTATCTGGCCTGTTCTTAAAAACCTCTGGTGAATGGATATTTTGCAACCTTTGGAAGTAGCCTGTTCCAGTGCTTTACTATTGTTACAGGTAAAATGTTTTCTTTCCTAAGGTTAATGAATGTTACATAATTGTATGGGTATGCAGAATTAAACTCTCAGAGCCAATTAGTTTTTAAGGTAAAGGCCCATGCTTTGTATATGTGACCTCCCATTACCATCATTTTTGCTAAAGTAGAGGGAAGAAAAAAAATCCCTAATAATTTTTAGGAGATCTGTTGTCCATCTTGTACCTGGTCAGACTGAGTTCTGGAATTTTATCCAAGCAATGTCATGCTCCTACATTCATGAGTCAAGTCAAAAGGCCATGGAAACCAAACAGACCATTAGGCTAGTGTGCTTAAAGCATGTCATTTTTTATACACACAAGGGAGTGATGTAGCTAGCATCCCTTCCATCTCTGCTTCAATACCTAGTTAGTCAGGCTTAGAAGTTAATACTTCATTAAGCAAGTATGAAACTAAATATGCAGTAACTACTGTGCATTAATGAATGTGTAAATGCACCCCTTGAGTCCTAGCAAAATGCTTCAATTGCTCCTGCATAAGAGTCTCCTTCAATGGCTGACAGTTATTATTTCAGCAGAAGGTAACTATAAGAAAAAAAAAAGTCATAGATGGGTCACATTTCAGGTTGCTAGGACCAGATTCATGGCGGGTGTTGACTGTCAGTGCAAAGATACTGCATGTATCAATTGATATATTTTTTTAACAATGTAGTGCAGTGAAGTCTTGAGTATCATGGTGACAAATGTTTTATTTCAGAAAATATATATTAGGCATACTAGGAACAGGGCAAAAATACTTAGGTTGTGAATTATTTATGGAAGATCCTTTTATTTTAGGTGGTGGCTTGACCAATGTAAGGCATTTACTTAAGAGTCTATGACTTGAGAACCTTGGTGCTGTCACAATAATTATTTGAAACAAACAGACAAAAACCTGAAAAAGAGCCCTGAGATTTGACACAATCGCTAAAACATATCCATGTTGGTCCTAATGACAGGGGCACTGGTCAGCAAGTAGGATGGAAGTAGAATGGATCTGTGATCCCATTGTCAACATATGAGTGCATAATATGTCACACTGCACTGGCTTAGAATTAGATTAGGAAACTTGAGCAAGATTTTACTTTCCTTGAGCTGCATGCCATAAGAAGATTATGATTGCTATTATAATTACCATTACAGATTTGAGTGGAACAGACAAGGGAAAGGTGATATGCCCTTTAGAACTTGGCAAGAAGGTCTTAAATATATTTTTATTGAAAGAATTATAGAAGGACATTTTCATTTATAAGTAATTGTTTCAAGAAGATGTCAATCTACTTGCTGCATGTTATATGAAGTAGTGGTAGGTTTGTAAACTATTGATTAATAAAGATACAGTACATGATAGTAAACAAGAGTGCTCTCATGAATAACTCATCTTCTACTCTGGCTTGTTCCAAAAATGAAATCACAATCAATTCCTGTTCAGGAATACTTGAGATCTTTTATCATTCAATTGTCAAATTGTCAGAAGAAAGGTTGAATTATGTAGAGCTTTCCTCACCATAAATAAAAATATTCACATCCAGCAATTTCAAGGAAGAAAGATTCTAGAAAACTATGCTTTTTAAATTATGATCTTTC
>NW_005842004.1:1347373-1361557 GCF_000455745.1 Alligator sinensis
TTTCCCTATTTTTGATGCACCTTTGTGTGGAAGTTTGTCTTTAATTAAGAGCTATTATAAAATTTCAAGAAAGCCCTATTGGTGATAAGATTATGTCCTAGAAGAAAACACGCACAAAAAAAAAGTGTGTGGGGGGGGGGGGGGGAGCTTCCTAATGCTTCTTTACCTTTTTGGTATTTTAATGTTGCTTCTTACTTGTTTTACCATTGCTAAAATATGCAGAAGAAAATGATTAATTACAACAAAGATGTATGGCGCCCTTTGGGTAAATGCATTATTGGGGCAGGAGATGTATATTGGCTTTTCCAAACAGAATTTTCCCAAAAATGCTTCAGAGCATGCATCCAGAAACACTGCAATAATTTTGTTCTATAATATTGTCTGGTTGTGGTGGAGACAACTAGGTGTTCATAGAGACTTCAGGTAATATGAAACTGATCTGACTGAGATGCCACAATAAACCTAGTCCAATATTACTAATTTTCTCATTTCCTAAGTATGTTTCCACTTTTTAAAATGATAATAACTGAACAACTAACTATCTATCTGCTCATTCATATTCAAGATTTCCAAAATTTTACTTTAACTATTGTTTTGCCTGGCTCTTATTTTGCATCTGTAGAGACTCCTTGAATATAAAGCACCCTTTTTATTTTGTCCACCCAGTGAATTAAATGAAGTAAACTATGGCAAAATGTAATTTTCAGTGTGAGAAAAGGTGTCACAACTAGGCCAAAGGGTTAGATCATCTTTTCATCTCCCTATCTCAGAAACCTCTATGCCCTCCCATCACCATAGTATTTGGATGCCTTACTATCTTTATTGTATTTATTTCTATAGCTTTTCTGGGAAGTAGAAAATGATATTATCCTGATTTTTACATATAGAAAACCAAAGTGCAGAGAAACTAAGGGCTAGATCCATAAAAGGACCAATGCATTGTAACGCTGAGCACTGTAGCTGTGCCTGGCCTCTTATTAGAATCTGCCATTTTGAGCTGCCATTGAAGAATGGGATTGACAGAAATCAAGCCTACCTAATAGGAAGACATCTAAGCTGTCCAATAGGAAATTCTAGGCATGTCTACACATGTGCTTTACGGTGCACTAGACAGATTTGCTGCTCAGTAAAGTGTCACTGTCTACATGTGTGCAGCAATTAAGCTGGCGTAGATTAATTTAGTGTGTTATTGGATAGTCCCATCAGACACAAGTACTATCTGATGACGGAGTATATTACTGCCCTTAAACGCATGATGTCCAGATTAGTTTACTACAGCTCAAATTATGACGATTTATTCAGTTGCATTAATTACACATGTAGACGTTCCTCCTGAGGAGACAAGTGTGTCTTAATGGCCACATCTACATGAGGTGCTGACTGTGCAGTAGCTCATTACTACCGTACTACAACACCCTCCTGCAGTTAAGCAAATTTGTCAGTGCTTTCTCACAAAACACCAAAGACAGAGGGACCCTCCACACACACGCACACAAATTGTTATTCAATAGTTATTAGAATATTCACTTGGAATGTGTTTGACCTGAAGTAAATCTCTTCTCCTTTCTGAGTGGATTCAAACCTGGTGAGCGTTTTATACATGTGCTCTGGGAGTGTGTGTACTGGGGAGGGGGGGGGGCTATAGAGTGGCTTCAAGAGCAGTTCTAATTAAAGTGCCTGGAGCATCATATGTCTCAGTGTTCCCGCACTGAAAAATGGCAGTGGGGGCGCTTCAACCAAAGCTCATTGAATGAGCTTTAGCCAAAGTGCCCCTGCCGCCACCCCTCAGTGCGGGGACCCTGGTACAGCTGACACTGGAGTCTGCTGGAGTATGATAATTACCATGCTCCAGGAGACTCAATTAATCAAGTCTGCTCCAGTGCGCTATAATTCCAGTACACTGAAGCAACCTTGCTGCACATGTATAGGGACCCAATTTTCCTACCTCCTAGGGAACTAAAACTGGATCACTCATAAATGACTGCGGTAATGAGTAAACTACTGGATAATGACTGATGCATATGTCAGCACCTTCTGTGTTTAGTGCAAGGTATGGTTCATGTCCACTGAGAAGGCTAACTTAATCAGGCTTTCAGACAAGATAGGATAACTCGTAGTCTATGTATGTTTAGGTAATAATGCTGTTCCATATTATTAGTGCTTAGACAGTTCTGGGCATACTGTGAAGCAGACATTTATGCATCTAAATATTTCAATGTAAGGGAATAAATGTTCCTGTGGACTTCAGGCAAAAACTGAGTGCAGGTTTTTAAGATCTAAATTTTGGATGTAAATGCATATAGAAGCATTTTGGTAGGATTTAGGGACCCATATGTTTATGTGTGGGTGTGTGTATGTGTTTGCGTGTAGCCTTAAATGATTTGCACAAGGTTATGTGTAAAATCTGTGGCAGAATCTTGATATCCCAAGTTCTAGGCTAGTAGTCAAAACATTAAAGTTAAAGGAAAACAAAATTCCTCAGTTACATCACAGGCAGGTTGCAGTCCTTTAGGTAAAATATTTATGTTTTCTTAATAATTACCTTGGACACCTTATGCATTATCTAGTATCTTCAAGATAAAGGAAAAGCTACTGGAAGGTCAGCACTTTTGTTTGTCTTTGGAAGAAAAACATCTTTGACTTGAACAAAAATATGAAATATGATGGGCAGGTTATAAATGAGAAGTAAAATGGTTGATAAAACCTCAACAAATATTATCTTACATTAGCTAAGTCCATATTCATATTTTGAAGTAAGTACTTCCCCAAATATTGAACAGAATTAAAATTAAACTTCATTGAAGCTATATTGTAAAATACTGTGCATTGTGAAACATGAAACTGTTGGTTCTCCACTTGATTTTCATACATACTCATCCACTGGAGAGGAATTCTGAGGTTAGTCGACTGCTGACTGTCAAAAGGGTTACTTCCATATTGCAGGTGCAAAGAGTTCATTCAAAAACTCATAATGGCCCTCTCCAGACCTCTTCAGAGCTACAGAAAACTCATGTTGCTAACAGCTCCCCTGCTGATCCCTACCCTGGAATTCTTCCACGTGAAGGATGATGAATAAGTTTAGTTTCAGAGTTAGTTCTGACTTGCATAGGCTGCTTGGTAGGATACTAACATCACTGAGCAACATCTGCCTGGTCCTATCATGCTCATTCACAGATTTCTCCATCAGAAACTGGAGCACATCTAGAATGTCTAATTTATGATAGCAAAAATGGTATTGTGGAGACCTCTTATACAGGGTAGAATCATAGGGTTTTGCTCCACTCTTCTGCGAAAAGTAACAGGTAAAATAGATCCCTAAAGTATTTTCTCCAATGTTGCATATAATGAAATACATTGGTAGTTCCTCAATATGACGATAACAGTCTTTCAGCAAATGGGGAATCATCAGTGAGTCCACAGATGATTGAGGAGGCTGTTCTGAGATCCCCATGTTCAACTGCAGATGTGACAAATAGTTCCAGGTTGAAGAAGCAGATCCTAGTGATGACACTAGCACAACTATTTCCCTTTGTCTCCCTGATCTATCTGCCTTCATAGTTAGGCAAGTTTACTTGAAATGATAAATGCCTTGTATATCACACTGCCATAGGGATGATTTAGTGCTTGAGTCTCCCAGGTATTGATGTTAATATTACATTTCTTCAGATTGACCTTCTGAGTGTCTGAAACTCTTCTTTTGCCCATCTCAGTGTCAAAATTAAACAAGCCAGTGAAATTTCAGTGAAAACCAAAATTAAACAAGCCAGTGAAATTTCACTGAAATTAAACAAGCTAGTGAATTTCTCAGCATCAAAATTAAACATCCAGTGAAATTTCACACAGCCCTAGTGGCTACCCAGATAGGGGAAATGGCTTCATGTTCTTCAGGAATAGCCCATGAATTGTAATATGTGAAGGAACATCTGGTTTGTTTGGGGTGGGTTAGTAAACTATCTTACTTTTCATGATGTTGACAGAGAGTCCAAGTATGTCATATGTTCCGCAGAAGCAATCAAGAGTGACCTGGGATTCTTCAACTGAGTGGGCACACATGATACAATCATCAGTGCATCAGTAATGGAGGTGTTGATTATCTTTGGTTTGGAAGGTAAGAAGTTGATGTTAAAGAGATTCTCGTCAATGTGACAATAGGTGCTGACTCCAGAAAGAAGTCTATCAGCAGTGAGGCATAATTGCTGCTATATAAATGGACAAGAATCTTGATGCAAACACACATCTTTGCTCTACTCCAATTCTAATAGTGAAGGGGTCTGTTTCTGAGCCATTATTTGGACAGTTGCTGTCAAGTTGTCTTGAAGAAGTCTGATAATGGTAACAAATTTTGATGGCATGGAAATCTCATCAGGATTTCCCATAGGGCCCTGCTGTTGCTTGAAGTCAGGCCAATGAAGGAACTCAGTAAAGATCTTGGTGTTACTTGTAGCACTTCTCCTGCAACTGTCTAGCAAAACAGTTCATATTGTATTCCTGAGTGAGGTGAAACCACATTGAGACTTAGGTTTCTTTCCTCACTAAGAAAATTCTACCCATCAGGAGTACAAAACTCCAGATGGCATCACTCTTGAGGTCACTGCTAGCACAAAACCTCCCTACCACATCAGTTATGGGTGATGGAGCAACTGGGCTTTATTATATTGCAGAAACATGCATTTGTTATATTGATACATTTTTAATGCTAACTATTTACTCAATAGTTGCCATTTACTTTTTCAAATGATTTCCTACCATTATAGGGAATGAACCTCATTTAGACTGCACATCTTGAAGTGTATATGTAGGCAATGAGAGTTAAACCTCTTGAGCCAAACAGCCTTCAGATGGCATGGTATATGATTAATGCTATAAAGATTCTGCACTCCAGAACAATTCAAGGAAGACTTCCATGAGTTAGTGTAGCCCCAGAGACAGCAGTTTCTTGGGCTTCCTGTGCTATGCTTCATGGTACCAGGCCATGTGGATGGATTTTATCACAAACTTGGCATCACATTAGCCCTATGGTTTCTGCACAGTAATATAACTAAAGGAAGGTGACTAGAACAGCATCCCTGAGCACCACCTCTGCAGGGGGACATAAAAATAGCTAAGGCCACTGCAGCAGCTGATCACATTGCTGAAATTTGCACAGCAGCAGCCTGCATTGCGTGTGTGTTGGCAGCTGCCCTAAGCACAGAACTGCCCTGCTACATCTCTGCTTCTTCATCAGAAGGATCTGGTGCTTCATTTTTAAGTTGATACCCATTTCTAAAGTACCTGAAGACCTAAGGTAAATTGCATTTCACAGTCGTATATACTTTTCCTTAATGCGGTGAGGCCTGCCATCTGAATGTGCAGGAAATTATGCACATAAATCTGCACACATTTGGAAGAAAATAGACCCCCTCTATTAGCAATTCACTGGTATTCAATTTTCATAGACAAAAGGGGAAATAGTATTAAAATCATGCTGCATGTGACACTTATATTGCTCTGAGGCAACTGCAAACCTACACATTTTTATCTGAAGCTTATATTACTTTGCTGAAAGGTTAGTGTTGGCATTTGCTAAAGTATTCTGTATGCTTAGCCAACTGTGGCTTCAAAAAAAGGGATTAAATCAAACCTGACATTTTGTCTACAAAACTAAGTCATAGAATGCATTATTTTGTTTCTGTACTTTATCACCCAAAAAAGCTACACTTAAGTAGCATTAAGGTTTTTTGTAGTTTGACTAAAGCATGAAAATCCAGAGCAAAGACTGACATGTCACACAAGTTTTTTTTTTTCCTTAGTATGCCTAGGTGTTATAGTATGTGTACACAAAACCACAGGCTCATCTGTATTCCTTACAGTGCATGAGCATTTAGGAAGGTAAAATAGGAGAGATTTGATATTCTGAACTATTGCTGTATACTGAATGAATCTGTTTATGTAGCTCTGTAACTGGTGATGTAGCAGTGTATCTATGGACTTGCTGAAGGGCAGATTATTGACAGTGATGGTTGAAGAAGATGAAAGGATTTGTGTACCTTTTGAATTTAGGTGGTTTGAATTCTCCACTGTGCCTGAGTTCTGCTTCTGCTTATTGTAGAATCAAACCTATTTGGGTTAAATTGGCTCTAGGGAGAAGGGAAGCTGACACAGATCTCACCATGATACCCTGATTGCCCACTACTCAGCACTGCATCTTTTCAATTGTCCCTTGTAGCTTTAATTTATGCCACTGACATGAACTGCTCATGGACTGCACACTACTGGAAAAAATCAGCTATTACTGAACTCTTCTCAGCCACTCCCCTATCCTTCCCTACTCCTGATGACGTCTTGCCTTTGCCTTATGTCAAAGTATCCCTACCTACTCTAATGTCACTTACTGGCTCATACAAAATCTGTTACATGGGATAGTCTGGGCCAAATGTGTTTTCTTTCACTTAAAATAGAATCCCAGTCTTCAGAAAGAATCGTATGAAACTGAAAACTAAAAAGCTACTTCACATTTTATCTTTAAGTCTGAGTCTATGATTTCTCCCCCTCCTTACATTGATACTATAAAATAACAGCATTTTCTGTTACTCTTTCAGCACATGTATATATATAACAAACCTTTCCCATACCCTACTAGGCCAGAAATTGGTTGGGGGCTATGTATAGAGCTATGCTTGTGGTATGAAGTTACACATCAATGAACAACCATTAATATGCATTAAAGCCCAAGGCTAAGGTATATCTGAGATGCCAAGAAATCAGAAGATGATATGTTTCACACCAGTTAATATGGCCAATTAAATATGGCTCTGACTGTGGCATCTGCATCTGTCGTTGGTTGTGGGGTGGAAGACTGGGAAGAAGTACAGTGTGGAAAAGGCATTAAGGGCATAGAAGATAAAAAAAAGGGGTTGAGAAACTTCTTCCAACTCAACTGCTAGATGCTTTTCCTGCCTATATGTCAGCTAGAAACTATAATGCCCTTAGCAGTTTTTGACTGTACTTATAGTCAACTGGCATTTTCATTTGTTTTGCCTGAGTTGTATGCAGTAACTAAGAAGCCCAGTCTTGGCAGCTGGTATACTCTATAATTCAATAGATTACTTACCCTATATAGGATATGTTTATTCCCCTGGAAAAATCTCAGGATGTATCGGAGATGGAGTTATTATGTTTGCATGTTTCTCTCTGGCAGCCCACAGGCACTGGCTTAAGAATAAAATTTTGGCTCTATACCTCATTGGTATCTGCAGAGGGTATTTCTGCTAGGCATGCATTAACTTCAATACATTACAGAATGTATGACTTACTCTCTGAATTCACCAAAACCTGTATGAGAGCAACTTGACATTCTGTACTACAATTCTAAGATGTCTTTTGCTGAAAATACTATTTTTCTTATATAAAAAGTATTTTTCCCCCTTGTGATGCAATGTTTTCTAAACAAGCAGTAAAGTAGTAGCTGCTACCTAACTTTTAGACCTAAGATTGTTCAGAAATAAATTAAAGAAAATCTATTAAATTAAGGCTGAGCCAAAATTTACTTCATTTATATGTCAGAGCTATTAGTGGATGCAGGAGAAACAACATAATTAGGTTATGCTGCTTAAGGACCCAATCCAAATTCCACTGAAGTGAAAGGACAGGCTCTCATTGATTTTACTGGGAGTTGGATCTGGCCATTAATTGGCAAAGTGGAACATGGGTAAATTTGAAGTCTGCAATTTGATTTAAAAGGAGAATATCTGTTGAGAATATAAGACAAAGTATTTACTGTGATACTGTATTGGGCTTGCTGTAAAAGAAAGCATACATTATCAAAAAATTTGTCACCATTACAATCTTTAATTTATTGTTGGTTTAATAAACATATGATGAAATCTTTAATTATTTGTTAAAAATAAATGTAACCGTTTAAACAGAGCAATGGATAAACTCTAAAAAGCGGTGAATGCATGGATTCAAAATGAAAACAAGAACAGAAAGGAAAAAAGGAGTTACATTTTAATTAACAAAGAAGTTAATGAATGGAAGATTAGATAATAATTAAAGATGTAAGATAATAAATTAGTGGAAAATAGAGAAGTTGGAAAAAGTGAAAAATGAGTAGGAAACTGGCAACAGATTTTAACGTTATATATACTCTCAGAATGAAAACATTCTAGGTCATGTTATTTATTCACTTAATTCAGAAACAGTGTTTGGTACAAATTATGGGAGAATGCTATATGCATGTATGTGGGGAAACCTCACATTTTTAACTTATTTTCTTGATTGTAGTATTTTAATTTTATCAGCCAATATAGTATCTAGATGTCAATATGTTCTATGCCTGGGATATATTATTGTACATGCAGAGATTTCTCCGGTAAACTTTCAAACTGGGAAGAATTAAGGGATCTGCAGTACACTGACCCATGTCACAGCAAGGAGGAAGAGCATTAGCTTACCCCATGTGCTGTCTGGACAGCCCTATCTTTTTACTTTGGATAAGATCGTAATACAGGGTTAGGTGGCAGTGAATTCCCCTTGCACTCGGTAGCCATAAACTTCACCACATCTTACTGTGTTTCTATATGAGTATAGATAATATAGCTCTTTTTTTAGAGCTATATATGATCCCAGCTTCTACTCACTTTTACCAGTCAGCAAAAAACCCTCTAATCATGCTGCAGACCCAGTCAACAGAGTCAGCAAAACAGAACTCATTACATATTATAAAGAATCCAGCAGTAAATAGCAAATACAATTCTTTGGTGAGGTACACAAAGGAGTTCAAGCTTGCAGTGACTTCTGAAAGTTTGGATCAGGATACAAACCTCATTTTGCTCTGTTCCTGGGTGGACAGGATTTACCATTTTAATAAGCCCACATTTCTATCACTTTGGCATTTTTACTATATTACAGAAGTTATACTGCAGAGCTAATTAAAACAATGAAAATCGCATTAGCTCAAATTCTGCAGTCCATAAAAGTGCTAACTTAAAAAAAAATCAAGTTGACTATATTTTGTACTGAATTATAGTTGGCAAAGAAATCCTCCTTCCCCCCTTCTTTGGTGCAATTCTCTCAGGGGAGGGGAGGAAGAATGGAGGGGAATATAGCAATATGTGAGTGAACATATTTCCAATCAATCTGCTGTTTCACTGCCTTGTCTAACCTGCGGCCAGTCAGCAAGCATTACACAATCCAGCAGCTGATGAATTAGGCTGTCCCTTACAAAACCGTATGCCTCTGTGAACCAGTTAGCCCCCAGGTTGCCACCCTGTCCTGCCTTTTGTTTGACAATCCAGTTAAAAATAAAACCAAACAAACCCAGACATGCCATGACAGAATCTTCCTAGCATTCAAAGATTCATGGATTCACAGTCTTCCACTTTGTCTCTCCTCAGTACCTGGCAAAGAGCAAAACTTCCCCCATTTCTTTTTGACACCCTTCTCCTTTCTGCACCTGTGTCCTCTATAATATCTCCCGTGCCATATGGCTCATCCTACTCCTCCCTCCACCCATCCTTAGCCCCAAATTATGAAAATGACTCTTTTGTCTTGCTCACAGGCTACTGTCCAAAGAATTGAAGGAAACGTTACTTGCACTTGCACAGATGGAAGACAGCTGGTCTCCTTGGTTGCTGTCCCTGCCTCTGCTATTTTAGCTTCAGATTCTCATAGGGATGAGAGCAGTTGAGGCAGAATAGGGGACAGTCATGTAGATTAGAGTTAATTCCTAGCCATTTTAGATTATAAAACTAGCATTAAGGAGCTTCAGTATAAAAGAGAATCAGGCCCAGATTCCTTGTAAAACCCAAGCCATCTTGTGCAACTCAAGATTTAAAAATATATCTTATTAAGCGTAAATTCTAAAGATATTGGTAATATTAGCTAAACCCAGTGCTATTGTTACATTGCCATTATTTTGAATATTCTTCTGCCTCTACTTTACTTGGCTTTACAGAAAGAAAATATTTCACCTTGATAGATTACCTGCTGCAATGTTGTTTATATCACCCGAAAGATTTTAGCTTGAGCTATAAATCATTCTGCAAATTGTCAGGATGTTCACAGCTATAGTTGAGGAAGAAATCTTATTTTTTAAATTTTAAATTGAAATGTTAATATTTTGTATTTGTTTCATGTGAATGGCCACCTCCCACCAGACGGATGCAGATGATTGTTTCAGAATGCCAAAGATTAAATCCAGGTAAATAAATGGATCATTCCCCAAACCTGAATTTGCTCATTAAGTTTGGCAGGGAACTTCTTGAGACTTCAAAAAGAAATAGTGTAAGAGTTTAAAAAAACAAACACTCCGCACCTTACAGAAAAATGGAAAGCTTAGTAAAGTTTGCATTGATAATAAAAAAAAACGTACAGTACGCATTATTTTCATACTGTACCACATTTTTCCTTCCCACCTGTTCTAAAAAGGTAGTAATTTTGTATTTTCCTCTGAAAAGACACTGTATTTCTAATGTAAAAACAACTTTTCTGAAGTTACTTAGAATTAGTATAAGTTTTAAAGATGTAACATATGGGCTCTTTAGTTGTATAATAATGTTCAGTTCAGTAAGCAGTCAGTATTATGACATGTTGTCATTATTGGAGACCTATAAATGTCAAACTTACAATGCACTATACTTTAACTTTGAATGGCAGTTTTCTTGAAAAATATGTGAAAAGTAAGCTTCAAATGTAAAGTAAATAAGATTATAAAAATGCTTTACTCTGGGTAAAGACCTCATTCTTTCGACTCTGCAAACTTCACAAAAGACAATTATGAGATAGAGGCAAAAAAAATGCTAAAAATAGTTTTGAACTGTTCAGTCCCATACATCATCATCACAACTTTCTTTAGCATATACATTGCCAACCCTCATTCAATCTGTCTAAGTACAGGTGTTCAAGAAGCAAGAGGAGGAATCACTCTAACTTCAAGCTTTACTCTAAGTACCCAAGATTGGATTGGGAGCAAACAGAACAGACGTTAGCTCTTGGGTGGGGTGAGGTGGGGTGGGGTGGGGTGGGGCTCAGAGCCTATCTGCACAGGCCAAGACCAGCAAGTAGTGGGGGCTCTCGCACACATCCCAGTTAGCCCCACAGGCTCCTTGGGCTGCCAAAGATTCATGAACAAATCCAAACAGCCAGACCACACTGATTCACTGATTGGCAGGGGCCACCATGTCCCCAACCCCCTGCTGTCATAGATTTCATAGATGTTAGGGCTGGAAGGGACCTCGCAAGATCACTGGGTCCAGCCCCCTGCCCAAAGGGCAGGCAGTCAGCAGGGGGTCAAATGATCCCTGCAAGATAGGCATCCAAGTGTTTCTTAAAAAGAAATCCAGAGTAGAAGCTTGCACAACTTCTGGGAGCAATCTATTCCAGGCCCTGGGGACTCGAACAGTAAAGAAGTTTTTCCTTATGTCCAGCCTAAAACAGTCTTCCAAGAGTTTGTGTCCTGGATGCATGGATTCTATGTATAGGGGTGTAGGTGTGTGTACCAGATGCCTAGGTTCTGTGTGTGTGGGAGGGGGAGGGAAGGGGTCCCAGATGCCTATGTTCTATGTGTAGGGGTGGGTCCCAGATGTGTGTGTGTGTGTGTGTGTGTGTGCGCGCTTCCGAGATGCGTGGGTTCTGTGTGTAGGGGTGTATGTGCATGTCCCAGATGCCTGGATTCTGTGTGTGTGTGTGTGTGTGTGTTTCTTAGGTGTCTTGGTTCTGTATGTAGGGGTATATATATGTGTGTGTCCTGGATGCCTGAATTCTCGGTGTGCATCCTGGAAACATGGATTCTGTGTTTGTATATCTGTGTGTGCGCGTGTGTGTGTACTTGTGTGCGTGCGCATGTGCGTGTGGTGGGTCCCAGATACCTATGTTCTGTGTGCATATGCATGTAGTGTGGGTCCCAGATGCCTCTGTGTGTGTGCGCACGCGCACACATCTGTGCGTGTGTCTATACAGTATAGATCCTGGATACCGATGTTCTCTGTGTGTGAGTGAGTCCCAGATGCCTGTGTGTGTGCGCATATCCCAGCAATGTATTTGGTAACCAAGTTCACCTGAGATAAAAAGAAATGCAAAACTCTAGAACTCTTGGTTCAGTGATGATACCTTTTATTAGACCATTAAGAAATAGCAAAAAAAGATCTTTTTCTGCAAGCTTTTGGGCTCACATGCCCTTCCTCAGGCTCAGGGACAATTAAAGATGGTAAAAAATGGGTTGTAGGCAGCCTGAGGAAGGGCGTGTGAGCCCAAAAGCTTGCAGAAAAACTTTTTTTTTTGGCAATTTCTTAGTTGGTCTATGTGACAGGGACAAGCTCAGGGCTGGCTCACAATATCAGCCAGCCTGACTCTCTCTGGGTTAAACACCTAGCTTCTTTTCCTGCCACATCTTGATGGTAATAATTAAAATGTCAATCAGGCGAGAGGCTACCCATTTACTTGCCCTGGTGATAAGGATGTTACACAGGGCTCTGACCTTCCCTTGCTGTGTCCCATGCCTCACAAATGACAAGATAAGTTGATGATAGACCCGGCCCATGGCTGGGCCAAACTTTGCCCCTTGTAAGGACTCTAACATTGAATGCACATACTCTGTATTTCACTGGGCCCCTTTCACACCACCCTCTCTCACAGAGCCTCTTGCAGTCCACCCACTCTCACTGGGCTTCTCACATACTGCTCCTTCCTGAGCCACTCCCAACTTGCCTTAGGTCCCCCTCAGGCCCTACTCTACGTGGGACTTCAGAATTCCCTACTCACTCTTCAGCCAGGGTACATGCAGCACTTCAGGCTGTCCTCTCACAGACCCTACTTTACGTGACCGATGGCCTTATGTCTCGCTCTGGACTGAACTCAGCCACTGGTACCTCTCAGGCACAGCACTTCAGGTTCACTGTCCACCCTACTCTGTGTGGGCCTCCATGTATTTCTACTCCCCTCACTGGGGCCATTGGGGGTCTTTCACCCTATGGGGCTCAGATGCCTCTCCTATGCATGCCTGGCCCCCTTAGCACCTGGGTCTTTTACCCTATAGCTCAGGTTCTTCTCAGTAGGTGTGCCTTGCCCTGTGTCCTCAGGATCTTTCATCCTACAGGCTCAGGTGCCTCTCTTTAGTTGTACCTGACCCCATGCTTTTACCTACCTTGGGGCAACCCATCATGATGTGGGGGTTGGGGTTTTAAGGTGCCCCTACCTGCCTTTCATTGGGAAGGCAACTAGCCTGGCATTTCTGGGGAACTACCCTGCCATGGGTAGTTCCACCAGGCCATCCTTCCCCAGCAAGGTGCAGTTTTCAGTCATATCCCATACTTCCTGCACTTACCTCCAAGATGTTCTGAGCAACAGCTCAGCTGGATGTTGTTATTCCAGCTGCCAGCAGCAGACTGCTACTCTAGCTCTGAGGACCTGGGTTAAAATGAAGCCTGCTCCACTTCCTCTTCCAATCGTGGAGTCCTCCTGGGGTCATGAGACTGCCTGATTAAGGCTAGCCCACACCTGCAGGCTGCCCTGCTGCCTGCTTTCAAACCTTAAAGTGGCAGGCACCAAAGGTACTCTGCTACAGTCTAATAAAGGTATCGTCTCTGAACCAAGAGTTCTAGAGTTGTGCATATCCCAGACACCTGGGTTCTGTATATGTGCATGTCCTGGATACCTGGGTTGTACATCTGTGCATGTGTATGCATGTGTGCCCACATGTCCTGCATGCCTGGGTTGTGTGTGTATGCATCTCTGTACACACACCTCAATTCCACAAAGTAATATGCAGTAAGAAGGGTTATGAGCATAATTAAAATACTATTTGAGAATGGAAATGAATTTTCAGCAACAGTATTTGATGAGCTCTCTTATGTAACAAATTAAAACCACAAATATAGGAGCCCATTTGAAAAAAAATTGTTGTGTTGTCTTTCTTGTAAATTGAGAGTAATATTTAACAACATTCTCTTTTGTAAACTTAGCTTGTCCACACAGCAGTTAATGCTCAAGAAGCATAACATGATATTACATATATGGGTGGTTTTGCCATAATATTTAAGATGGCAGTCTCAGAGGAACCAAAAGTTACAAACAAGTCTATAATAATTTACTATTGAGGTATTTGCATTTCTTCTTTAGAACACATTTTCCGAGAATTAAGTATAAGCCAATGCGCACACACATGTGCGCACCCCGCCTCACCCCCCCACCCCCCCCCCCCCCACACAC
>NW_005842004.1:1361567-1364326 GCF_000455745.1 Alligator sinensis
CTCAGCAATACAATATATGCATGTATAATTGTATACTACCCAAGTGGGCTTTCAAGCTATAAATAAATACTTTTATTTTGCAAACTGTTCAAATAAATGTGCTAGAGTAGAAATAAATCACATATTTCCACTGAAGCATTTATCACATTAGTAGAAAAAGACTAAAATACTGTTGATCAAATGGGATATCAATCAGCAATAAAAGTTTTCCATCATGATAAGTTTCTTTACAGAATAAAAAGGAAGCTGTGCTTCAGCAAAAATCCTAGAAACTGAGAGATGATTTCTGGCATTATTAACTCTCTGTATAGGGAGCTTGATGCAAAGCATATTAGCATATTAAAATTCATGAAAGTTTTACATTAACTTCAAAGAGCTTTGAAAGCATTTCAAGGTTCCTAAAACAAAGGTAAAGAGAAGAATGCTCAGAAACAAATGTTCAGTGGTTGATCCATATCTCTCATTCTTTGCAGCAGGACAACTGTTTTTCACCCCCATAATGTAGAAGAGCATATGACAAAATGGCATTTAATAAAACACCTCCAATCCCTTTTGCAGATATGCCAGCTATATTGCTGTTAGGATGTAGAACCACTGCTCTACACTAATGTCATCAACAACATTAGGGTTTTTTTAGAGAGGAACATAGAAGAATTGAGTCATAAGATGTTATAGTTAGGGTTAGCATATGTCCGGGTTTTCCTGGACATGTCCTCTTTTTCAATCCTCTGATGTCTGTCCAGGTGGGATTTTTAAATCTACTCAAATATCTGGGATTTTGCTCAGATCAGCTGTCTGAGGGGAGTGGGTCCCTGCCAGCACTGGGAGAAGCTGTCCAGGCACCTGGGCTACAGTCAGGAAATGTGTGGCCACCTGGGGGCAGAGGAGATATTTGCAGGGTCCTAGTACCTAGCAAGTTCAGTTTAGTTTCTCTGCCTCAGCACAGAAGGCACTCCCACAATCCTAGACCCTGCATTTTTCTATCTATTTCTTTTGAAGCACCATCTAATCAATGTGGGGTGTGGGACTGCAACCTATGCAGGGGGGTGGGTTGTAGGCAGCAGCCCTCTGTGTGAAAAAGGTTGCAGGGATGGGGCAACTGGGAGATAGAAGGAGCAAGGGACTGTGGCTTAGAAGTGAGGGGCTTGGGACTGTACATCCAGAGGGTGGAGCAAAGGGCTGTGGGTCAGGAGTGAGGGGCACCAGCAAGGATGGGAGGAGCTGCAGATTGGGCATAAGGGGCACAAACATGCCCCAGGGGGGCAGGGTACTGCAGGTTGGGAGTAAGGGGAGCTGGCAGGGCTAGGGATCCCTGAGTCAGGAGTGAGGGGCCACAGGCAGGGCTGGGGGTCTGTGGCTTGGGAGTGAGGGACAACAGAACGGGCAGGACCAGGCACCATCATATCACTTCCCCTCGTATATTCCCCCCTCCCACCCCTGCACGACAGGTGTCCTCTTTTATGGAACTGGAAATATGGTAACCCTAGCTATAGTTAGCACATACTAACTCTAAGGAATGGTAAGCATGAGTTAAAGTTAATAATACGAATGGTAGCACATTAAGGTTAATAACCTCTCTAATGTGCACAGCTGTGACCTGGCTAGGAGCTGCCAAATCTGCTCCGTGCCTGCTTGTCTCACCACTTTTCTAGCCATAGGATAGGCCAGAGGGCTAGGAGGGATCCCTGCCTACTCTTGGGATCCCTGCATCCTGTGCTTCCCCTGTGCACCCGGATCCAGCCCACACTGGAAGCTCACATGTAAGTACCCTTAATATGGTTTAATTGTAACAATACTCCACCGTGCTTTTCTAGGTGCCTTTGTTAAAGGGAGAACAGAGATGACTCTGCAATATGAATTCCAAGATGTTCAAGAGTATGTTTTGTCTACTGTGAATAGAAGTCTCATGAACAAAGAAATAAAAAATAAGGATGAGACATCAATGGTAGCCAGGTTCCTAGAAGATATCATGAGAATCTGTTGAATCAGAGAGATTACACATAAAATTCCAAGTGATATTTATTTCATTTTTTTTCTGATCTTGTCTGATCTTGGTCTTCCATCCTGCCAGGGGCAGGGGGTCAGACACGATGATGCATTGGGTCCCTTCCGACTCTATAATCTATGAAATCATGTCATTAGGCCATGTTAAAGGAGCATGATCAGTGACCAAAACATATGTCCCCAGGAGGTAATAACAGAGGGTCTCAGCTGCCCACTTGCTAGACAGTTGTTCTCTATCCCAACGTATTTCTATTCCCAGAGGAGGAGATTCCTGTTGAGATACAGGATGAGGTGTTTTCCATCTTCAAACTCCTGGGAGAGAACAGACCCCAAGCCTTGCTCCAAGGAATCTGTCAGTAATATAAACTCCTTTGTTAAGTCTGGGCTGAGCAGGACTGGCAAACTTCATAGTAGATGTTTTATTGGCCCAAATGCTGTTTCACACTTGTGTGACCACTGGATCCTTTGACGTGCTCCTTTATATAGCAATATGAACTCCTTTGTTAAGTTTGAGCTGAGCAGGACTGGTGCATTTCATAGCATTTGGGTCAGTAAAATATCTACTATGAAGTGTGCTGGTCCTGCTCAGTGCAGACTTAACATCTGCTGCCTATCCGAACAAGATAGTGATACATTGGGATTTAAGGAGACTAGATATCTAGGAAATATATACATTCATAGATTTATAGATGTTTGGGTTGAAAGGGACCTCAGTGATCATCAAGTCTGACCCCCTGCCCTGGGCAGGAAAGAGT
>NW_005842004.1:1364336-1382056 GCF_000455745.1 Alligator sinensis
CCCAAACAGGTACATGTCTAGCCTCCTCTTAAGGACCCCCAAGGTAGGGGAAAGCACCACCTCCCTTAGCCCATTCTAGATTCTGGCCACCCTTACCATAAAGAAGTTCTTCCTGATGTCTAACCTAAATCTGCTCTCCATCAGTTTGTGCCCATTGTTCCCAGTTACTTCAAGGGATGCCCTGGTAAACAAAGCATCTTATTCCTTGCTGCCACCCCTTGATGAATTTGTAGGTGGCCACAAAACCACCTCTCAGCCTTCTCTTGTGGAGGCTGAAGAGTTCCAGGTCCCTCAATATTTCCTCCTAGGACTTTGCTTGCAGGCCCCTAACCATTTGTGCAGGCCTCCTCTGAACCCTCTTGAGGTTGTCCACATCCCTCTTGAAGTGCAACATCCATATATTGCATGTTATTTTATATGTACATATATATAAATCATTCCTAGATATCGAGTCTCCTTGCATTCCAAGTGACATTTAGCAGGGTTGGCTGTGAGGCCAGCTGCTTGTATTGACCATAGCACCACTCATCCACTGGAGGTATTCTGCCCACACATTGACAACAATCACTACATTGTCCAGATAGACAGCCACCTTTACCTCATCTGGGTGGAGAATTTTGTCCATTAGACATTGAAAGGGTGCAGCAGCCCCACAGAGACCAAGAGATAGAGTTCAGAAGTGGTGTTGGTCATACTAAAAGATGGTGCAGTAACTCCCCATACTGCACCATGCATAGTTATTTTTAGGCACTACATTACTGTACCAACACACTATAATGGGGGAGCACGTTGCTACAGTGACATAGCTGTGGTGGTCACAGTTTGTGACCACCAATGCTACATCACTGTAGTGCATTGTTATTGTGACCTGGCATCATGTGTAGATGATCAGAAAAGGTACAGTTTATGAACACAGTCAAGTATCATCCTTCGCATTTAAGTTGATGATCACATGTGATGGAGACCTGGGGACATATATTTATATTCACTGCATATTTGAGAGATGTTCCTTTCTTAATGAAAGCTAAAGTCCTACACAAACCAAGTATATCAGGTTGGATGACTAACTATATATTGGAAGCTGGATTCAGCTGTATGTTTGAAAACAAAAGATTAGTTCAGTAAGTACAATTCATTTTATTTGTATGTTTATATTATAAAGAATATAGGATATATTCTACCCTGTAAAGCCATTCTTAGTGAAGCCAAAGGAAGTATTTGGCTTTTATTATTTCGTACCGACAAACAGAATCAAGTAATTATCCAAATTGCAAGGTAAGAATGTGGGAGTAACTTTATTAAAAACATATTAATAGAGAGATGAAAGGAATTGGCCCAAATGCATGTATTATACATAGCCTCTAAAATCTAATTAAACAGAGGCAAGTTAGGTGTACAAATTAAACTGTGCACTCATGCAAGCCAGCATTTATGTACAGTAGTTTTTTGGATTTACTCAGCTGTTGATTTCTCTGATAACTGAATGGGCAGCATTTAATTAAAATAATACTCATTAGCTTTTATAATTGTTGGTATTAAGAAATCCCACTTTGTAACAAAACTGCTCCATCTGCAGCATTTAAGAAGTATCAGCTGGAGACTCTTATCTTCATGAGTCATCTGTCATTTCCTTTTTTTATTTCTTCTTCTTCTCTCCTCCAGAATTTATTCAAAGAATGTTTCTGGAGAAGAGACTGCAACCTTTCTTCCTAATCTTGTCCTTAGCAAATGACTTAACAAGCATGGAGCAAATGAATCCACTTCTGGAAGGTATCTGCGAAATAGGAGTGTGACAGCTGCACAACTATAGCCTTTCACTGTTGTCAATTAAGAGGAAACAGATCATCAAAACTTGAATGCTTCATTTTATAATGATGTTTCATATTGTGCTACTTTCGAAAGGCAAGTGCCTCTTAACAAAGTATAAAAAAAACCTTCCGATGCTGGCAGCTGATGCAAACAAAAAGTTTTCTCCCAAGACAAGCCAACAGGTATAAGGCTTATTCTCAATTTTTTACTCTTCTAAGTTAATGCAAACAACAATGAGCATAGTAACAGCACAAAACATTAGTTTTGAAAAAAAAAGTTTTGACACAATTTTTAGGGAAATCATGGAGTTTTACCCAAGAAATGCATGCCAAAAGTTTCACAAGCTCTTTTAGGAGCAAGAAGGAAGCAGGGTGCCTACTGCTTCAGACTGAAGACAATGTGAAGTTGAAGAGCCCCTTCATGGCCACAGAAGTAAGAGCTCCAAATCAGCCAGGCGTGCTTCTGAGATGCAGTAAATCCAAGCAACTGTGCATTGCTGTAAATGCTTTATTTGCTCACAGAACTTGCATGGGGGCTGGACATACAGCACCCTCTCAGCTCATACATCACCAATAGTCTAACCACTGTATGACAATAGCAGTTGTGGTTCTCTGATGGATTGAATGAACACCATTCAGGGATTAGTCCCTTCATTCATTCACTTCATTCACTTAGGGACATACCCATTCATTCATTAGTCCCTTCATTCACTTAGGGACATACCATAAAGAAAATTATGGCTTGGCCAGCTGTTGTGAATCTGATTATCTCCAAACACATTGTAGATACTTCAAGGAAGTGTCAATCATTCACAGTGTCAGTGAGAGTTGTGGATGCTCAGTTTTTCTTGGTATAAAATACCATAATGATTGATGTTCCAGAACTACATAGACTAGAAAGAGATGAATGAATAAAGAGGGATATGCTCTGAGGAGCCTGTGCAAGCTCACGTAGAGCCAGCCCATCCTTAAGTGCATCATTCATTATAACTCACTGTTCCCTGCTCTCATAAGATATTGATAAACTGTACAAAGCTGCAAGACACTATTATGACTCATTTTACAACATTACTGTAACAGAAATCCTCCAGAGATTTCTGTTACAAGACCCCAAAGCAAAGTAAAACAAACAGAACATATAAAGAATACCCAGCCCCAAATCCTAAGCAGTTTGTACATAAAGATTATGTATTTTTGTTGTATCTACCATCTCTCATGTGTTTCTCATCTCGGCTTCCTGTCATTTAGATTGCAAGATTTTTTTAAGGCATGTATTGTCATGGTTGTGTAGTGCAGCGAATCATGGAGCTTAACCTGGTTGAGGTCTTGAAACCTTATAAAAGATACCGATTAATAAAAAAAGATAACACAGTGCCCAATCTTACCCTGATGACAGGTATTTGCAAATCTTCCTTTTGATGGTTTTCCTCAGTAAGGCTTGCACTCAAAAACAAGTACAAAAAGGGAATCCCTTGGATAATTAAAGTAATATGGATGCTCCCTAAAGCTAAAAGCAAACAAAGAGTCATGGAGCCACATACAGTATATTTTAAAATTAAGAGAGGCATTGTGCCCTGAACCTGTGTAACTCCACCAGTGTGGAGGAGAGGTTAGGCATTTATTACCTTTGCATAACCTTTTTTAAAGATTCAAGTTGCAAATAGGTACTGGGGAATGCAGCTTCTGCACTTGAGATGCCCTTTCTTTAGAGCAAGTTGGCCAGGAATGGAAGAGAGTAAGTAAACCTTTGGCTTTACCTGAACTGGAACATGTAGCTCCATATAAGAATAATACAAATTACAACCCAACCCCACCGTAACAGAGAAGCCTCACTCCCTTACTCAGAACAGGGTATTAATGGCACAAATTAGACTTTGAAAATCTGATAATTGAAACTTTGCCAGCTCTTAGCTTTCACTCATTTTTGGACTACTGGAGATTGTGCAGAAACTGCAGCTGGTACAAGATGTGGTAGCCAGTGTCTGCAGATGCCAGGTTTTCTTTGGATAAAATACCATAATAAACCAAGTTTTGCACTGGCTCCCAATAGCTTTCTGGGTGAAATTCAAAGTGCCAGTTTTGACCTATAAAGCCCTAAATGATCTGGGCCCTACATACTTAAAGGACTAACTGCTCCCTTATGTCCCATCACAATCCCTTGTGGAAGCAATCTCCTGCAAGTACCATCAATACACAAAATCTGCTTGCTGAAAATTCAAGGGGAAGTCATTCTCAGCAGTCACCCTACAGCTCTGAAACTCTGACCCTCTTTCTTGAGGCCCACTAAAACCGGAACATCTGTTACAAGAACTCTAAGACCTTCTTGTTTAGGCAGGCTTTGGCAAAAAAAAATAGACTGGGATATTATTTTGGGGTTTCTGTTTTACATTTATACTCTAGCTGCCTTTTAAGTTGGTTTGTTCTCTTGATAAGTTAGTCTGTTCCCTTATTGTAAGTTGCCCTGAGTCTTTGTTGCGAAGGATGGCATCTAAATTGAATAAACAAACAAACATTTTCATAATATTTTCAAAAATACATGAACAATTCCAGTGAGCTATAAAACTTTAAAAAGAAAAAAATAACATGAAAAGAGGGCCTGAGATTTGTCACCAAATGCAATACACAGGCAGATGAATGATAAATTAAAATCTGGATCAAACAAAATAGTTATGTGCATGTCTACTTATCAGACTTACATGCCTTTTTTGATATCAATGGAGCCACTCGTGTTTAAGTGCTTTGCTGTATTAAGGCCTAAAAGTGTAACAATTACATTAATAGCCATCAGGCCCTAATGAGATACCCTCCACTTTTCCATTAGTCTACTTAATTTTATTTTATTTGTTTCAGTTTTCTCAAAGAATGAAACCTGGGCTTCATAAATCTAATTATAAACTGAAAATCTGCAAGTCTGATAATCTAAGGCTGCATCTTGGAGCTTTCTTCCCCTTACCTTTAAATCCTGGGCTTCATTTGTTGCCCTTTGGGGCTAGACCAACTCTCAGTATCTCAATATTGTGCTGTTAGACAGGAGGGTGTGACACAATTGCACATATACAAACACACAAAACAATTAGGTTCATACACACACAAACTACCAGCTCAGGCACATACACATCCAAACCAGCCTAGGCACATGCATGCCTATCACCAATTCAAGCACATACACTATACACCCCAAAAGTTAGACACAGTTCACTAATTCGTATATCATACACACAATGACATATATATATATACACTCACACACTCACCAGTTCACACACATACAACCCGCCTACACATATACACAGCTAAGTTCCTAACTTGGATGGTATAGTGTGTATGTGTGTGCTTGGGGTACCTGGGGTAAGGTAGGGAGTGAAAGTTGCTGGGAGTGAAATAGAACCGGTAGACTAGAGGGGCCTGGGCTGAAAAACTGAGGCTCGGGGGTAACTTTAGGTTAATTGATCTTAATTGATTAAAAGACAACATCCAAAGCCTACAGAACAGGGAAGCATGCCAGCACAGAGGCTGGGACTGGAGTCAGAGCTACAGGGGAGCTGAAAAGGTAGGTGGGGAGAGGGAAAATGGGACTAAGGGAAAATGTGGGTGTTAAAGAGGGGCTCTGGATGTGGGGAACCAGAGGATGGCTCTGGGGCAGCTAGAGAAGTAGCAGGGAGTGGCAGTAGGTGCTGAGAGCTGGAGAAAGGCTCCAGCTGCTGGAGAAAACTGCAGGACAGCCACGAAGAGCTGAGAAGCTGCAGGGGAGGATGACTACAGAAGGTGCAGGGGAAGCCTGAAAACAGAGAGACAGACAGCAGAAAATCACAGGAAAAGCTGCAGGAGAAACTGAAAGGCAGCAGTGCAGTAGGAAAGCAGAAAAAGGCAGCAGAAAGTCACAGGGAAAAGGCAGTAGGAGCAGGGGGAAAGCAGAAAATCACAGGAAAAGTGGAAGGAGAGACTGAAAGGCAGCAGTGAGACAGAAGCAGGAGAGGGAGAAATGAGACAGAAGTTAGAGGGGTGAGGAGCAGAGATTGGAGCAGACCCAAACCATAGTAAAGCAAAACCCAACTTAGGGGTCCAAATAACAGTTTTATTACACAGACAACACACTACACAGCCCCATGAAGTTATTGGTTCACATGGGCAGACAAGGTTCCTCGGGTGAATTTGATATCTTTTATTAGACCAACCCAAATGGTTGGAGAATGGTTCACATGCACACACACAGACATGCACGCACACATACACACAAAAGCACTCACAATGGCAGCAGGAGAAAGGGACTCAGTGGGTTGGAGTCCTGGTAGGGAAGAGAAGCAGAGACCAAGTCCTTAGTTGAAGAGGGGGTGGGGGGTGATAGCTACCTATCCAGGTTAGAAAGGGGTCCTTGTCCAGTAGGTGTTGTCCAGAGGGGGGTCGCCAGCAGGGCCTCTGGGTGGATAGGTGGTGTAGCATGGTGCTGGTCCAGATGGAGAGGGCATCCCTCTGGGTCTGTCTTCACTGCCCCTTTTTTTTATAGGGGCAGACCTTGTGTGACCCTAGTGACAGGAGACATGCCCAGGCAAGGGTCAGCCCCTGGTGTACTGAGCATGTGTGCTCCATGCAGGGATGTGCAGTTTTGCGTGTCTGTAATGGTGGGGTACAATGGTAGAGTTGCTGGTTCTGCAGGGTTTTTGTCTTTCAAATGCTGGGTTCTTGTCTCTGTTCCTGGGTGAGGTCTGTGGTTCCTGGATGAATCAAATGCAAGGTGATGGCCCAGTTGTTACAGGCCATTCAGTAAAGGCCTGCTACCATTGTATTTCAATCATTCCCAATCACTGTCATTCATCCAGGAACCAATTTACATGGGAGGGGTACATGACTCATACAGGGGATGCCTGGGCAGAGGACACAAGATGGAGACTTGACATACAAAATGGAAACTTAACATTACTTTGGTTTACTTACAAACACAGACGTAAACCATACAATATCCATATGAAACAATACAAATCAATATGAAAATGATGATAATACAATATACAACAGTAAGAATCAATACAAACCTAATAATAATACAATATAAAACAGTGGATATCGAAAAACAACAACTTGCTATCAAAATAAAAATGTTAAAGCTTATCCTAAGTCTGAGCTCACTTATACTTGTCTATAGGGAATAGAGAGGGAGAGAAAGAAAAGCCAGAAATAATTTGGGAAGGGAAGGGAATGCATATCTATCATATAGATATTCATATAGATATATCTAGATATCACTATATATATATATATATATATATATAAGACTTACAAATAAGCATGTGATTTTGATAAATATTTTTGGATATACCAGACAGACCATTCAATTTAGGCTATTTTCTTGTCCTTTTAGGTGACTTTCTGCTATATTTTAATACCTCCATCCTTCCCTCCTCCTCCCCTAGTAACCCATTTGAAAGATCTGGAATAAAGGAAAGGGTAAGCCCTTAGTAGCTAAGCATGAGGGAGCTTTGTTTTCCTAAGAAATACGCCATTTGTATGAAAAAAAATTATCAATTTCACTATTATTTTTTTAGGCCTGCTGCTCAAGTCTGGTTAGGATCCAGCATCTTGTGCACCTCCTCCACCTCAGCAGAACTATATTTATTATCCCCATTATATTGTACAAGCTTGATATGAGCTTTGCTTTTCTTCTCCATTAATATTTTGGTGATGTTCAAACTTGATCTTTACTCATTCCCTCCTACTTATTTTCTTGAAAGCACATTTTTCTTTCCTTACTTTTTTATTGGCAATATCCCCTACTATTTAAGCTCTTGCTGTTTTGAGCTTTTTTTTTTTTCTTCTTTTTTTTAAGTTTTGGATTTTTGTGTCAGCTTCAGCTGGTAGGAGTTTAAGGCTGTGATCATGTAAAACTTACTTTAATTTTAATCAAGTGAGTGGAACTGTATAGTCAAGAAGACTGTATACACTCATTTAAAATGTAGGTGTGCTAGGTTGGGTGACACCAGTCAGGTATCAACTCTGGTGCACTGAGACTGCAAGAAACCACTTAATAAATGTTGGCCAGAAAGCTCCACCAGTGTTTTTTATGATTAGGGCCCAAAACAGTTCTTCCAGAAATTCTGGTTGGCTGTGTGACATACTGGGGGAGGAGGATGTGTTATTGATCTCCATCAGTGCCCAACTAATAGAGGATACAAGTTAGTTACAGCTCTAATGAAACTGCCTTAGATTTCTATTTCAGGCTATACAGGCTGAAGATTCTTAGCTCTGGAAATCCTGATTCTAGTCTCTGTCATCTTGGCCAGGGTGGTAATCAATTTTATGTTGGGGGCTATAAAAAAACCCAAAAAACAACCCCCCAAAACAGAAATTGGGCCCCTCTTTGAAAAGAACCTTGTACACATACTCACCTCAGGACTGCTTACAAGTCGTGTATGTTATATGGGTTACTATAAGGATGATTACCTGCTTTACCTGTGGCAGGGTAAGGGGGTGTGCCTGCCATATGTGCAACAGGGTTGATTCAGCCCACTAACCAATATCCCATGCTCCTTATCCATGTGGGCACCAATGACATGGCTCAGAGCACTCCCAGACATATCATAGGGCTCTACAGGGATTTGGGAGTGGGGCTAAAGGGTCTGGGGGCACAGGTGATGTTTTCTTTGATCCTCCCAGTCTCGGGCTATGGGCTGAGGAGGGAGGGGAGATCCAGGTAGTGAACCAAAGACTGCGGTGCTGTTGTCATTGGAAAGACTTTGGCTTCCATGACCACAGTCTGCTCTTTGGTGAGTGAGGCAGCAAGCTGCTGGGAAGGGACGGCCTCCACCATTCTCTGCTGGGGAGGAGGCTCTTTTCAGCCAGACTGGCTGACCTGCTCCACTGGACTTTAAACTAAACCCACCGGGCGATGGGGGGATTACTGCCACTAATGGCCCGCTGAGCAACTCTTGCAAAGCCAGTGGGTCTAGGCACTTAAGGGAGCCCACCCCTGCCCCAGCCCTGGATGAATCTGTGGGCAAGGCAAGGGCCCCCAAGGGGACACTTGCCTGCCTTTACATGAATGCCAGGAGCTTGCAGAATAAGCAGAAGGAACTTGTTCTCCTGCTTAACACAAAGAAATATGATGTCATAGGGATAACGGAGACCTGGTGGGACTCCTGACATGACTGGACCACCGGTATAGATGGCTATACCCTGTACAGGAGAGATCGAGTAGACAAAAGGGGCATGGGTGTAGCTCTCTATGTCAAGGAGAGATACAAGTCCCTGCAAGCCCATATTGGTGACCAGGGTGGATGGCTGGAGACCCTCTGGGTTGAAATCCATGGGGAACACGGCACAGGGGACACAATGGTGGGAGTCTACTACAGACCTCCCACCCAAAGTAAAGAGCTTGACCAGGAGTTCGCCAGGGAATTGGCTGAGGCCACATGCTCCCAGGCCATGGTTGTCATGGGAGACTTCAACTACCCAGACATCTCATGGGAAGAGCGCTCGGCTAAATCTGAGTGGTTGCAAAGCTTCCTCTCATGCGTGGATGACCTCTATCTGACTCAAGAAGTCTCTGGGCCAACGAGAGGTAAAGCGCTGCTCAACCTGGTACTAGCAACTGGGGACAACCTAATCAGTCAGTCTTTCATCAGTCTTTCATCAGTCCCGTGGGACACCCATGCCCATTACAGGACAGGGAGGCCCAGGTGAGGGAGATTCCCTGCCCTCCATCAATGCTGACCTCATGAAAGAACACCTTGAAAGGCTGGATACCTTCAAGTCAGCCGGACTTGACAATCTACACTATCTGGCACGGATCTTCAAAAACTCCTGGAGCTCTGGTGAAGTGCCCGAAGATTGGAAGAAGGCCCATGTGGTGCCTATCTTCAAGAAAGGGAGGAAAGTGGATCTGGCAAACTACAGACCCATCAGCCTGACCTCTATCCTGGGGAAGGTCTTGGAAAAGATTATCAAGAAGCCCATCCTTAACAGACTAGCTGATGGCAATATACTGAAGGATACCAAGCATGGGTTTGTTGCGGGTAGGTCTTGCTTGACCAATCTCATTTCCTTCTATGACCAGGTAACCTATCACCTGGACAAGGGAGAAGAGATTGATGTTATATATCTTGACTTTAAAAAAGCCTTCGATCTGGTATCCCATGATCACCTCTTGGCAAAACTGGCTAACTGTGGCCTTGACGTCAACATGATCCGCTGGCTGGGGAACTGGCTCCATGGTAGGACCCAGAGGGTGGTGGTCGATGGGAGTCAATCGTCTTGGTGCGCTGTGACCAGTGGGGTCCCACAAGGCTCTGTCCTAGGGCCTATACTATTTAACATCTTCATCAATGATGTAGACATTGGTGTCAGAAGTGGACTGGCCCAGTTCGCTGATGACAGCACACTCTGAGGTAAAGCATCTACACCTGAGTACAGGAGGGTGATCCAGGTGGATCTGGACAGACTCATGAAATGAACAGACAAGAACCTAATGGTTTACAACACCGAAAAATGCAATGTTCTCCACCTTGGGAGGAAAAACCTGCAACATGCTTATAGGCTCGGCAGTGCTACACTGGTGCACTACAGATGAAAGGGGCTTGGGGGTCATGGTTGACCACAAGATGAACATGAGCCTTCAGTGTGATGCTGCGGCTAGTAAAGTGAGCAAAACGTTGGCTTGCATCCATAGATGCTTCTCAAGCAAATCCTGGGATGTCATTCTCCCGCTGTACTCGGCCTTGGTGAGGCCACAGCTGGAGTACTGCATCCAGTTTTGGGCTCCACAATTCAAAAAGGATGTGGAGAAGCTTGAGATGGTTCATGGGAGAGCCATGTGCATGATCAGAGGTCAGGAAAACAGACCTTATGATGAGAGGCTGAGAGCCATGGGGCTATTCAGCCTGGAAAAGCGTAGTCTCAGGGGTGATCTGGTGGCCACCTACAAGTTTATCAGGGGTGCTCATCAGGATCTGGGGGAACATCTGTTCACCAGAGCCCCCCAAGGGATGACAAGATTGAATGGGCACAAACTCCACTGTGACCAATTCAGGGTGCACATAAGAAAGAACATCTTCACTGTCTGAGCCCCCAAGGTTTGGAATAGACTGCCACCAGAGGCGGTTCAAGCACCCACTTTGAATGCCTTCAAGACACATTTGGATGCTTATCTTGCTGGGATCCTATGATCCCTGCTGACTTCCTGCCCCTGGGGCAGGGGACTGGACTCAATGGTCCTCTGGGGTCCCTTCCAGCCCAAATGTCTATAAAATCTATGAAAATGGCTACTCTCATCAGCCACCTGGCAGCTCCCTGCTCCAGCCCTTAAGGTGACAGACACCCAAAAGGGTGTTCTGTTGCACTGCCTCTACACCCTTCACTAGAGTCCAGAGAGCATTTTATCTATACTTAAGACACATCAGAGTGTGTAGAATACAGAGAAAAGGAGATAGGGAGAGAGAGGCTACACTGGGGTACTAAAGGAAGCTATGATTTTTGTGACTGTGATGTTGGTTGTTGCTTTATTTATGACACACATTATTCGGCATCTAGCACAAAGCATGCCTGGAAAGCATAACAACATTTCTGAGATAAACGTTCAAACTAAAAGCTCTAATGTCATTAAAGAGTAAATGCAATTGCAGTATTCCTCCTCAGTGAACTCAGGCTAGTAAGACTAAAACAAATGCTTTGGATTTTAGCTTTTCCAGAATATGGACAAGAAAACCAAGTGTAATCATAAAATCATAGAAAAGTAGATAGGAAGTGACTTTTGCCTGAAGCAGGATCCTCCCTATCCAAGCCATCCCATACACGTCCCTAAACTATTACTAGTACTATATTTCATAGATTTTATAGACATTAGGGCTGGAAGGGACCTCGGAAGATCATCGAGTCCAGCCCCCAGCCCAAGGGGACGGAAGTCAGCTGGGGTCATAGGTTCCCAGCAAGATAAGCATCCAAATGTGTCTTGAAGGCATTCAAAGTGGGTGCTTGAACCGCCTCTGGTGGCAGTCTATTCCAAACCTTGGGGGCTCAGACAGTAAAGAAATTTTTCCTTATGTCCAGTCTGAAATGGTCTTGCTGGAGTTTATTACCATTCAACCACATCATCACTTGGAGTGCTCTGGTGAACAATCGTTACCCCAGATCCTGGTGAACACCCCTGATAAACTTATAGGTGGCCATCAGATCACCCTGAGCCTGCTCTTTTCCAGGCTGAAGAGTCCCATGGCTCTCAGCCTCTCATCATAAGGTCTGTTTTCCAGACCTCTGATCATGTGTGTGGCTCTTCTCTGGCCTCTCACAAGCTTCTCCACATCCTTTTTGAATTGTGGAGCCCAAAACTGGATGCAATACTCCAGCTGCGGCCTCACCAAGGCCGAGTACAAGGGGAGAACGACACCCCAGGATTTACTTGAGAAGCATCTATGGATGCAAGCCATCTTTTTGCTTGCTTTACTAGCTGCAACATCACATTGAAGACTCATGTTCATCTTGTGGTTATTCATGACCCCCCAAGTCCTTTTGATCCCTAGTCCTAGTCAGCGAAGCACTGCCAAGCCTATAAGGATGCTGCAGGTTTTTCCTCCCAAGGTGGAGAACCTTGCATTTTTCAGTATCAAACACCATCAGGTTCTCATCCACCCATTTCCTGAGCCTGTCAAGGTCAGCTTGGATCGCTCTCCTGTCCTCAGGTAAGGATGCTTTACCCTAGAGTTTAGTATCATTGGCAAACTGGGCCAGTCCGCTTCTGACACCAATGTCCACATAATTGATGATGATATTAAATAGTATAGGCCCTAGGACAGAGCCTTGTGGGACCCCACTGGTCACAGCGCACCAAGACGATTGACTCCCATCGACCACCACCCTCTGGGTCCTACCATGGAGCCAGTTCCCCAGCCAGCGGATCATGTTGACGTCAAGGCCACAGTTAGCCAGTTTTGCCAAGAGGTGATCATGGGATACCAGATCGAAGGCTTTTTTAAAGTCAAGGTATACAATGTCAATCTCTTCCTCCTCGTCCAGGTGATAAGTCACCTGTTCATAGAAGGAAATGAGATTGGTCAAGCAAGACCTACCCGCAACAAACCCATGCATGGTATCCCTCAGGATATTGCCTTCAGCTAATTTCTTAAGGATGGGCTCCTTGATAATCTTTTCCAAGACATTCCCCAGGATAGAGTTCAGGCTGATAGGGCTGTAATTTGCCAGTTCTACTTTCCTCCCTTTCTTGAAGATAAGCATGACATTGGCCCTCTTCTTTTGGAGAGCTCTGCTATAAAAGCAGAGCAGTTTGCATTCAGCTGCTTAGGGAGTAACATCGCCTTCCAGAGCCCCTGCTCCAGGAATATCTTGGAGGTAAGGGTGAGGCTATGGGGATGGAGGAGGCCTCATTGGTCCTGGGCATTACCTAAAACTGAACCCTCCTAGGATAGGGAGGCCTAGTGGGCCTGCCTGTGGTGGGGCAGGCCCAGCCAAATGTCAGGACTGAGAACCTGCCTGATGTAAGGTGAATTGGGGTGCCTAAACCCCTTCCCTGCCCTTTAGGTGGGTTACTAGTAGAGGTAGGGGTGGGGATCATGTAAGCTTATTGAGAAATGCCTGAGTCCCATGACCCTGGGCCCTGAGAGTTTCAGGGCAGAGTTGTGGGGGCCAGTTAAGCTTAGATAGTAGTGGCTGAGTCTGAATGGGTGGAAGACCCCGGACCCTAGTGTATGGGGTGGGGTTGGGTCCTGAGAGAGGGGTGTAGTGGTCTGGTAAGGAGCCAGGGGCAAAGTAGTCCCATAGTTGAGTTCTGCAACTCAACTGCTCAGTCTCATTGAGATGAGGGCCCAAAGACCGTGCCAGAGCTGACTGAGGAGTAAAGATAAAAGCCTGAGGATCTCCTTGAGTAGGGCGGAATAAGTGTGGTCTGGATAGGCTGTATGCAAGAGACTGGGTGAGAACTGGTAGCGTGCAAGAGACCCTGGTGGGGTGGAGGGTGTGGCCCCAAAGGAGGCAGTATGATAAAGATCCAACTGTGTGCCTAATTTGGCACAGCCTTGACCTGGAGTATCGTTGCACACTGTGACACCAGTGAGGCATGGGACATGTGTAGGGATGGTAGGAGCATGTACTGATTGCCCATGGTCATTTGTGTGCACAAAGGGCAGCCTTCTGCCTATTTGACATTCTAATCATTTATCAACAAGGTGTGGCAGGTGAGCACAATTTGCTCAAAGATGAGGGTGAGGCCATAACAGTACCAGGCCTGGAAAGTGCCCTTGTCACAGGCAGGGACTGCCAGCACAGGTGACTGGTGGGGGGGGCACAGGGGGGCACATGCCCCCCACCCCTCCCCGAGATTGGCTCCCAACTCGGCACTGCTGAGGATGGGGCAGTTTTTTTTCCATGTGGGCTGGTGACGTGTTGGTGGAGGAGGGGACACTAAGCTGTAGCACAGAAGTATAGGAATGGATATGGGGCTTTTGACCCACCCCTGGGCCTGTCCACAAATTGTGCCCCCCCAGACTCAGGAAGCACCAGTCACCCCTGATTGTCAGTATGACTTCCTCTTCCACCAGTGTCCAAGATTTAGGCTGTAAGCTCATCTCTGGTTCTGGAGCATTTTGCAGGATCAGGCCCTTGAGTTCACAGTTGTCCAGAAAGCACTTGCCATGTGTCTAGTTCCCTAAAATAGTAGCAATAAATAATATTATAATTACTTTGTCTCAGGTGAGAAACTAGCTTCCTATCGGTAATATTTTTCAGGTAAAAAAAATGGAGACAATTATTTTAAGGTCAATTTTACAAAATAAAGACATGTTTGACAATGGTAACATTTGACTTCTTTTCTAAACCAGTGTACTGCTCTGCCTTTCACCATGAGGCACAGCTGTGATCCAGACTTCTTTTCCCCTTACATTGACATCTCAATCTGTAAATTGAATAGGTTACATCTAATTGTCTCTGGACACGCATGGCAATCTCGCACCACTATCAGGCTTTCCTCTTTAGACATTTGGTTTGAAAATATAGGTCTCAAAATGGATTTGTGACCTCTATCCTAAAATATGAATGACTAATTTGATATCCAATTTTCAACTCACTACAGTTGACACTGGGGCCTAGAGTTGGGGAGTACTTGTCCTATCTTCTTACCTCTGGCCTCTCAGAATATCACCCTGATGTCCTGCTTGCCATGCTTTGATGGTGAAATTGGGGAGGCTGCCTTCAGAGGCCAATGTGAGCTTTCTGGAGACAGTTTCACTCCCTGAGGGGCTCTGATCCCCCTAGAACTCACTATATTGGGCCCTACCTCTATTTGTTCCTCAGCTACCTGTCTACTTGCAGACCTGCTCTTGTAACTTATTGCATGGCATCTTGCCTCATAGTTATCTGTAGCTCCTCTCTTACTCTTCCCCTGTGCTGCTTTCTTCTTTGCAGGTGGTCCTTGCTCAGTTTCCTAGGGCTTGTGTACATGAAACAGGGGCCCTAAATTGAAGTGGTGGGTTTTAAAAGAACACCGCTTCAATTTAGGGCCCTTTAAACCCCTGTGTTGTGTACATACCCTGCACTTACCTGCCTCTCCAGCAGCAGGGAGGTGAGGGTGAGCTGCTGGCGGGCAGAACGGTCTCTGGGCTGCGAGGTGGGGGAGGGGCGGGGGAGCTGGTGCTTCCTGGGACAGAGGGGAAAAATCAGGCTCACCACTATTCTTGGGCGTAGCCTGTCTTCCTGGGCTGCTGCCAGGCTGCCTGCAGGGCTTCTTGCAGAGCCCCTGAGCTGCACGGAGCCCAGTGCTTCACTCTGGAACTGTAGAGCAGAAAACAAATGCTCCTCGGAAGAGTTTTTTTTGCTGCACCCCATGTCATTTAGGGCACATTATGCCGCCGAATTTCCTATAGCAGCTGGAATTAATGTGTAATAGGCCGCTGAGGTGTGCAATCACTGACACCATTAAAGCAGTGCAAAATCATTTAGCACACTTTAAAGTGTTGTGCACATGCACCACTCATTTTGTCTATACACAGCCCTATACCACATCACAGCTCTCTAATGCTCTCCTATTCTCTAAATAGCAGGGGTTAGGGGATTCTGCTGCTACTGGCTCCAACCCTGAAAACATTTTTAAACAAACTTAAGTTTAAGCATCCTGAAATCCATCTTAAAAGGAAGCAAATGCATAAATACACACATAGTCATTTAAAGCAGTGGGGATCAAGCTTTGCGGTAGGCATGTCACAAATTAGTCCTTCAGCTTCGTCAAGTGCTACTATGATCCCCTTCCTCTCCCCAGGCTGCTGCTCTGCTTTTTGTTCTTTATTCTGTGCTCCTTGCCCAATTTCCTCTCCTTCCTGTCCTGTGCTCCCTGACCAATATGATGCTCTGCTGTCTTCTTCCTGCCTTATCTGCAGCTTTGCTGCCTGTCCTTTCCCTGATCTGGTGCATGCCACACACAGAGGCTGCCTGTGCCACTTGTGACGCTCGTACCACAGGTTGGCCATCTTTGATGTAAAACATTGAAAGTTCTTCCATTCATTGCAAAATTTCCTCATGGGAACAGGGAATGTTAGTTTATTGCAAGATATTAACTCTAAGCTTTGTTACAACCACTCTCCATGCTTTAATTAAAGAGTGAGAATTTCAGCTTTTTAAATAGCTGCAGCCAGAGCAATACTTAAATATATAGATGTGTATTTTTTTTAATATTAGGCTTCTCATGTTAAAAATAGTTTAATTTTCCATACACATAAATACAAACCATTAAACAGACATATAAAATGCTTATAATACCTCTAAATAAAGAAAAAATTACACTGTAAGATTGATTTTTCTTTTAAGTTACTGTACACTTCATCAAGAAAAAAGGAGAATTGGGGAGAACTAGCTTTGAAATCACCCTTGGGATACTGTCTTGACATTGGAAAATGCGAACAAGGAAGGACACTTACACAATGTTGACGGTAAGACACTGGATCATTTAAGTCAGTTTCATAAGGGAATAGGTCCTGAGGGTGTTTCTGTATTGTATTTTCAACTGACAGCAAACCTGACCTACAATGATGTGTTGATCTGGAAGCATAACAGCAAACAGAAGTATTCCCCAAGGAGCAAAGGATGCATTTTTGTTTGATAGAGGAGAAAAAGCTCAGACTGACATGCAGGCATTTCACTTTCTTAATACAGACTGTGATAAGCTTGTTCATGGCAAGATGCAGAAATAACTAGAACTTTTTACTCTTCTTGCTTCTCACATTAGTTTTTACAAAATTGATGATGTAGAAAGAAAAAAAAAATATATCTTAAGCCAGTGGAAAAACCTCCAGTGAGGTCCATACAGAGTTGAAAAGTAACAGAAGACAGTGCTACAGTCATTGACAATGTGTTTATTATTCATAGGCTTTTGTTACATATTAACTTAAATATGTATTAATGACCCTTAAACCAGGAGTGCATGCTTTAGGGCAGGGGAATGGTTGCTAAGGGCCCTTTGAGCAGTTTAGAGATAATCCTCTTCCATCATGGTTTTAGTTAGCTTGTGTTGCAGCCGAATGTGACTGCTCCACAGGCCTAGAACCAGATGGGAATAGTCCTCCAGCATCCCAGGAGGCACTTCTTGGATGCTGGACAGTGCTTCTCTATCTTCCCCCACAGTGACAACATCTAAAGGCAAGAATCCTTCCTCCCTTCCCATTCTGGTCTCTTATTGGCTCCAAGGACTCCCCCCTGCCCCTTGGGAATCCCCCTCTGGACCTGTTGCCTTGGCCCTCAGGACTGCCTTCTTTCCTCACTTACCTTGGGGTCATGGCTGTCCCTTGTGGCGGGGGGTGAGTTGGGGTGACCGCCCCAGGCCCCATGCTTTGGAGGGGCCCATGGAGCTGGGCAGCATGGGCCCAATCTTGGAGTGTGGGAGGAGTATGGGTGGTGTGGCAGGTTCAATTTGGGCTAGCAGAGGGAGGA
>NW_005842004.1:1382087-1388206 GCF_000455745.1 Alligator sinensis
GGACAGTACATCAGGCCCAATCTGGTGTGGTTAGCAGGTTGGTGTGATCCTGGGGTGCAGGGAAAGTTGGCCTGAACCAGCAGTATAGGAGGGACAGACAGCATGGCAGGTAGCATGGCAGGCCTGATCAGGGAATCTGAGGGGTAAGGGCAGGTGGTGTGGCAGGCCTGAACTAGGAGTACAGGTGGGGCCAGGCAGTGTGGAGGGCTCAATCTGGGCGTACAGAGGTTGGGGGTGGGCAGTGCAGCAGGCCTGATCCAGGGAAGCAGGGGGTGGGGGGCAGGCAGCACAGCAAGCCCATTCTGGGTGATGGGGGGCACCACCCACCCCAAGCACACCAGTTGGAATGAGGTCAGCTATACTTCACCCCTCCCCTCCCCCCGCATAATCCTAGATTGGGTCCACACTGATCATCCCCCCTGCACCCTTGGGTTGGGCCCACCATGCAACCCACCCCTTTGCCTCTCTGAATTAGGCCCACCCCCCTGCACACTAGATCTCTGCTTACTCACAACCCAGCACCTCTTGGCTCATCTGCATATCCTGGCACTGTCCTGACCGTACAAGCAGGGAAAAGAAACCTGTCCACCACCAGTGCTGCTTCTCTCTGGCCTAGGAAGAGGCAGTGGTGGTGGTGATAAGGCAGGTGGGTTCTTCTTCCCTGCCTGCTCCCTGGGACAGCACCAGCAGCCACAGGTGAGTGGGGAGCTGTAGATGAGAGGGGATCTGGGTGGGTGAGTGGGGGTCAATCAGGGACTGCAGGGTGGGAGAGAGTGCAGGCATGATGCAGAGGAGGGCAGCAGCTCTGATCTAGCAGAGCAGCAGGCCTGACTGGGTGGGCAGGGGTATGATGCAAGTCCAATCTGAGCCTGCGGGGGATAGCAGGGACCCAGTCTGGGCTGGTGCACCTAATGCAAGCCTGATGTGGGCTGCTGGGGTCCTGATCTGGGCCACAGACCCATTTGTAGGACCTGCTGCACTGCCCCAGAGAGCAGGCAAGCCAGGCAGGCATGGAGACAACTTAGCTACTCTTAGCCATGCCCCTGCTCAGGATGGGGAGACAGAAGCTGGCTCAATAAAGGAAGGCAGGGGTGGTGGGCTAGATCCAGGGGTTTTGGGGGCAGACAGAGCCTGGCAGGCCTGATGTGACCCTGCTAGCCTCCAGCTGCCCACAGTCTGGCCCATCTACCTTGTCCGTGAGGGCAAGCAAACTGTGCTGGCAGCAGTGCTGTAGCAGCAAAGTTTGGCACCCAGGGTAAGGCATGCAGCGGCAGCCCACCCTCACCCTGCACACAAATCCAGGGGGGCAGGGGGCACACTGCCCCCATGCTTGCCTGGGAGTGCACACAGCAGTGGGAGCTGCTCTTCCCCCATCCTCCCCCACCCAAACAAGCCACTCACAGCTCCATCCTGCACCCTGCCTCAGGTGGGCAGCGCCTGTTAGCGCCCTTTCACTTTGGTGCCTGGGGCTGTCACCCTGCTCATCCCTGCCCCCTTTCTGCGGCACTGGCTGGCAGAAAGACCCTCCCCTGCTCAACAGCCCTCTAAGGACAGGTCAGAGCGGTGAATATTACAGGGAGTATTAATCTTTACATGTAACTGCTAAAAGCTTGTGCTAAGTTTAACACCAACTAAAATTATCACATGCTAAGTGTAATGTGCAACAAGGCCTATAGATAAGAATGGCTATGACCATTACGTATGTGTGTCATGTGAATTACCTTCAATTCATTATAAGGACTTTACTGTTAATACAAATGATCTGTTTCTTATAGATGCTGAATAGGATTATCTCATCCAGAAAATTCCTGATAGTTTCTGCCTATGATGCAGAAGAACATAAAGTTGAGTAGCACATTAAAACATGGCTTGGTGTACCATTCACCTTTTAACTCTCAGCAAGCTTCCCTTTCCAGTCAGACAACCTCAGTCAATAGACTAAACAAATACTTGGTTCCAGTGTATTATGCCTGCTATCAACTGAAGGGACATTGAAATAACTATGTTTTTGAATATGTGTCACTTGAAGGTATCTATGATGACTTTTTTTGAGTCAGAAACAGAAACTTATAAAAATGAAAGAAGAGAATTCAATCTTAGTTCAATACAAGTTCATGCATCCCTGGTTCAGTCAGTATTAGAGAGTGCATATATACATTTATATACATGTACATCGTATGGTTAAGGCCTGCAGACCAAGCCCTATGAGGAGAGACTAGAGAACCTGGACCTTTTCAGCCTCCACAAGAGAAGGTTGAGAGGCGACCTTGTGGCTGCCTATAAGTTCATCACGGGGTCACAGAAGGGAATTGGTGAGGATTTATTCACCTAGGTGCCCCCAGGGGTTACAAGAAATAATGGCCACAAGCTAGCAGAGAGCAGATTTAGATTGGACATTAGGAAGAACTTCTTCACAGTCAGAGTGGCCAAGGTCTGGAATGGGCTCCCAAGGGAGGTGGTGCTCTCCCCTACCCTGGGGGTCTTCAAGAGGAGGTTAGATAAGCATCTAACTGGGGTCATCTAGACCCAGCCCTCTTTCCTGCCTATGCAGGGGGTCGGAGTCGATGATCTATTGAGGTCCCTTCCCACCCTAACATCTATGAATCTATGAATCTATTTGTTGCATCCTATCTGTGAACACGTGGCCTGCTTTAAGCCATGTGATTATAGACTAGGATCAATGTGTGCAGACATTCTCTGTTGATGGGTACCCCACTGGGAACCTGGTATAAATAAGTTGGGGTGTGGGGAGCAGCGGGATTAGAGGAGGGACTGGAGGGGGTGGGGGGGAGTAACATGTCTTGGCAATCTAGGAAGATTTTTTTCAGGATTTAGATGTATTGCTGAGTCTGAAGAGGTGGTGGAGGGGGGAATGGTGGACTCACAATGGCAGGGGTTATCCATTTGGGACCAGGTCGTTTGGGGGGTTGAAAGTAATTCGGGATAAAGGGTGTAGGAAAAGCACAGGCCCAGGGCTAGGGTAAGAGGCTGGGGCTTCCCAGCCCTGGGGCTGCTCTCTGACCGTATACAAATTTTAGCTAGATTGGGTTACCCATTCCCAATCTACTGAGATGAACTAACTTCTTTTAGGCTTACCGTTTTTGGCCCTAGTTAGGTTGATCTACAAATGATGTCTGCATGTACCCTAAGTTGCACCTCTACCTTGTCTTCTGCCTGATTTCAGAGTAATGTAGCTAACTACCTCTCTCAATCTTGGTTTACTAATTCAAACATTCATTTAAATAAATTAAACAAATCTTCAATGGCAATGTAGACTTATAAATACAGTTGAACTTTAAAATAATTAAGAATATGCAAATTTTTGCCATAGATGTTTTCAGAAATGTTTACAGAAAATGTCTTTTTGTTTGCTTTTATTCCACTTTCTCATGGGCAACCTTGTTTTAAATTATGCTATGTAAGTAATTGATATGCAGGGTATGATGCAAGATAGTAAAGTAATAGAGAAATGAATCACAAATATAATGCAAAATTTCTATTCAGAGATAATCGCAAAGGAAGTTGATGACTCATGTTTAACCATCATATTAGTGGCTTCTGTATGGAAAAATGAATACAAAGTTCATTAGCAGTATGAAGTCACTTATTGAAATATGAAGTGGAATCATAACCATACTGGCAGCATGCACTGCCCCATGGAATAAATTGCAGCTATTTTTACAGTGTATTAGTTCACATTTTGATTGCTTATTCTTTAAAATCCACAGTCGCAATGAAAAGGGAGAAGATACTGAAAATGTGTCCAGTCTTCATCCATTTATAATGAACATAAATTATAGCATTTTTTTACCATTATTGCAAGTCTTCACTTTGTGTCATGACTCTTTTTCTCATAAATGGGGTCTTAACTGGTAGAAAAATATTCTACAATGTGTGAGGTTGAGTATGGGATGAAGTTTATACCACATTTTGGTCAAATGCATCCATCTTCACAGCAAGAATCTATATTCATCCAGGTAACTATTATGATGAAAACTGGAAATATCATACTAGAACTTCAAAAATATTCTATTGAATGAAAAATAATCATACAATCCAAACATCTAAGAATCTACATGTTTTTGGTTCAATGTATATACCCAAAATGGTAAATATTTAGATCATTTCACTCACCATCTTAGGATTTTAAGATCTGAGGCAGTTCCACTGCAGAACTGCTATATATCTGCCCTGAGAAGTCCAATCACATGTGTAACGTGTCTGAGTGATCCCACACATACAATGGATGACACAGAGACAATTTCTTAAGTGTTCAAAGATGAATTGCTGATAGGGTATACATGTTTTCTTGAAAAATGAAAGTACATTTTGTATTCTCTGGAAGTATCAGACATTTTGGTCATGTTTGAATTCTCTATCCTACATTCTACAGCTCTCAAATTTACCCTACAAATATGGTAACTGTCATCTTTTGACAATGGTGGTGACACAGCAGTGACCATGTTGAACAGGTTTGGAAGACTATGATATTCCTTGTGCAGGATCCTGTGTTCTGTGTTGAGCAGAATTCATCTGACAACTTTCCTCAGAGGCTGATCCTCTTCCTCAGTGTCTGCCCACAGTGCAAGCATGTTCCATGTTTGGAGGAAGGTATACATGCTTTGAATCTTGAGGTAGGAGGGGTTTTTTTTACAGTTTGTCCATCTTCTTACTGTTGCTTTTGCTTGTTTTGTATTTATTTATATTGTTTGAGAGTCACTGATCTGATCATTCCCCTGCCTTCCAAAGTACTGAGGCTGTCAAGACTTTGGCATGTGGTTATATTCATGCATTGTGAATAGTGCTATTTTAAGATCATGTTTAATACTTTGCAGGATCCGGGTGTTGTCTCTGTCTTTAGAGAACGGAGTGGCTAGTTGAGTACTGCTACAAATATATTTCTATGCCCATAAAAAAAAATGTCCAAAAATCTGTGGGACCAAAGCACCAGTTGTACAAATATTCACAAAGAAGAAAGTACAGAATAATAAGAAATGGGACTGGATCAAATGCTGTGTGTGATTTTTCTGAGATCATTACACTCCAGCAGATACAGAGGGTGTACAGCTGCACCCCTCTTTAATTCCTGTTCCACCCAAACTCTACCTAAAAACAGTAACTGTAATATTAACTCAGGTGTAGAAATGACTGACACTGAAGTATTGGAGGCACTGGCAAGCCACTTAAGGCTAGTATTGGTTTATGAACCTGAATAAAAAACATGCATTTAATTGTGATAACTACAGGACTAATGACATAATATCATAGATTCATAGATGTTAGGGTGGGAAGGGACCTCAATAGATCATCGAGTCCGACCCCCTGCATAGGCAGGAAAGAGGGCTGGGTCTAGATGACCCCAGCTAGATGCATATCCAACCTCCTCTTGAAGACCCCCAGGGTAGGGGAGAGCACCACCTCCCTTGGGAGCCCGTTCCAGACCTTGGCCACTCTAACTGTGAAGAAGTTCTTCCTAATGTCCAATCTAAATCTGCTCTCTGCTAGCTTGTCCTGCATGGTACTATGCTATGACAGAGTTAATTAATTTATCATGCCCTAACATTGGCTCATGTTCAGACAGTGATGCTTTATCACAGAGCTAATTAGTCAACTCCACAGTAAAGCACACGTGTTGCTAGGGCTTGGTTTGCAAGCCCTTAACCATACGAGTGGCCCTTCTTTGGACTCTCTCCAGGTTATCCGCATCCCTCTTGAAGTGCGTCGACGAGAATTGCACGCAGTACTCCAACTGCAGTCTGACCAGCGCCCGATAGAGGGGAAGTATCACCTCCTTGGATCTATTCGTCATGCATCTGCTGATGCACGATAAAGTGCCATTGGCTTTTCTGATGGCTTCGTCACACTGCCGACTCATGTTCATCTTGGAGTCCACTAGGACTCCAACATCCCTTTCCACTTCCGTGCCACCCAGCAGGTCATTCCCTAGGCTGTAGGTGTGCCGGAAATTTTTCCTCCCTAGGTGCAGTACTTTGCATTTCTCCTTGTTGAACTGCATTCTGTTATTTTCTGCCCACTTGTCCAACCTGTCCAGGTCTGCTTGCAGCTGTTCCCTGCCCTCCGGCGGTCCACTTCTCCCCATAGCTTTGTGTCATCCACAA
>NW_005842004.1:1388867-1401814 GCF_000455745.1 Alligator sinensis
CTGTCCATCACCAATTGTTTCTGCCCATTTAGCAGGGGTCCTATTCCTCCCTGGGCCTTCCTTTTACTCCCTATATATCTAAAAAACAATTTCTTATTGTCTTTTACTTGGGATGCCATCCTCAGCTCCATGGTATCTTTTGCCTGTCTAACTGCCTCCCTACAAGCGTGAGCAGAGGAGGTATATTCGTCTTTGGTGATTTCTCCCTGTTTCCACTTTTTATATGCTCCCCTTTTGGCACTTAGGCTACCCTGGATTTCTCTGGTCAGCCAAGGAAGCCTCCTGGTCCCTTTCCCTCTTTTCCCTCGCATCGGGATTGTCTTGCTTTGTGCCTGAAGGATGATTTCTTTAAGGCACAGCCACCCTTCTTGGGCTCCCATCACTTCAAAACTCCTACTCTGCAGTGTGTCTTTGATTAATTGTCTGAGTTCATTGAAATCAGGTTTCCTAAAGTCCAGCACTTTCACCCTACTAGTTACCTTACTCATTCGATGTTTTATAAAGAATTCTATTATCAGGTGATCACTGTCCCCCAGATGGCTATCGATCTGTAGGTCCCCTACCATGTCATCCCAGGTTGCCAATACCAGATCCAGTATGGCATTCCCCCTAGTGGGACTATGTACCTCCTGTGTCAGGTGGAGGTCCTGTACACAGGTTAGAAACCTGTGTGAACAGTGGGACTTTGCCGTCTGCGTCTCCCAGCAGATGTCTGGGTAGTTTAGGTCCCCCATGACTACCGCCTCTTTAGCTTTTATGGTCTCCGAGAGCTGCCTCAGGAGCCCCAAATCTATTTCTTCCCCTTGGTGTTATATTTTGACTTCTTTTTGCCTAGTTGTGTTTTTTAAAACTTTATATATAAACTTAGCAAAAAAGTGCACATTCTAATAGTTATATTTGTTTTTGCTTTGATCTTAAACTAAAGAATCTACCCCCTACCATATTAATAAAGCATCTAGTTTCTCTTTAACTGCAGCAAAAATGTGTGTTGTGTTATATATGATGATGTGCCACACCATCCTCACCTCACTTTTCAAAATCTTAGATCTTTCCATGCTTATGCCTACTTTTCCCCGCAATTCACCTTACTGTCTATTATGTAAATCATATTTTACCATTAAATAACCAACTTTGGGTTGTGGATCATTGAAGTAATATATAACTTTACAGTTAGTACAGAGAAGGAAGATTTGATGTCCAAATTGGAGATAGAGTGGATGTTAATTAACAAATAGTCTGAAAGCACTCAGGAAAAGCACTGAAAAACTAAGCCACCAAAAGAAAATAAAGCGGCATCTTGAGCTATTGCCATCTTCCCAAAGCCTTTCTAAGTGAAGTTAAGACAACATAATAATTGCCTCAAAGAGGGAAGAACCTTTATCAGCCTAACTTTCAAATCTATAATGGGCTTTATGCAGGTGCAGAAGTTTGCATGCTGCATTGTGGTAAGACTGGAACCTGAAGAACCACTCTGGTATTACCCATGGAAAATAGCAGGCATCAACCTAGGTGATCATAACGCATGTATTATTTTTGGGTCTGAGTATAGGAAATGCAGAAAATAGTGCCATAAAAAAATTTAAATGCTGAACTATATGAGGGGGAAGACTATAGTGGAAGAAGTAGGTAACTGTTTGAACAATTAACAATAATGTGTAATTAACTAAAAAGGAACACGGGAAAAGCTATCTCTGTATTTAAACTAGCCTCTGTACATACAGTAGAGTTCCCATATGGTTTGAAACTTTGGCATGATGCTTTCATTGATTAATTATTCAGGATGGAAGCCATATTCTTCTCATTTCCTCATTAGTCAATCTTGATACAGCTTTGAATTTCCTTAGGGTTCATTGCTACTAATGATGCACTCCATTTAGCACAATGAAAGAATTGCTAATTCTTTGTAAATTGGGCCTTTCTTCTCTAGTGAATTAATGTTGCACTGGTATGGGCTTTAGTAAAATAGTAGTTTAATAGGTCTATTATCAGCAGAGCTGGTCAGATCTATATGCCAGCAGAATATGCAGCTCCATTGGAAATTAAAACTTTCACAAAATTAGGATATTTTTTTCTGGATTTTCATAGTGGGAGAAACCAGGGGAAAAATTGTTGAAACATCCCACTTTCAATTTCATTGAAATATTTAATTTTTTCATTTATAAATGACTTGTTATTTTTACTTTAAAAATATAGCATTACACTATACTAGAAATTTACCTTTTGATTTTAAGTTTTGTCAAAGTAAAGCATCAAACCAAAATTATTTGTAGTATAAAAAATTATTACGCCTTCCGGCAAAGTTGGAAATATTGGAGTTAAGTGAGGTTTTGAAATCTAGAAATCATTCACAAGTGAAATTTCCATCCTATGCACGGTTTTGGTTATCATTTCAAGAAATATTAATATAGTTTGATATCTTCATAGCTAGATGGCTCTAAAACTAGATACTCTATATGCCTTTTATGATAACCAGGTAGACAATTGCAATGCAGAGGAAACATATAGGGAAAACTGTTTATTTTCTAAAAATATAGGAAAAGGCATTTAAATATTGACAATTGTCTGAAGGTGCAGGGAAAGGTGAGCTATAGCAAAAGCGGGGAAGGGACAGACTAATCTACTATTATTATACACCAAGATCACTGGTCATCTCAGACTTTCAGGAAAAATGGGGAAAAGACCTGAGTAGCAACAGCTACCAGTAATAAATCCAAAGTGCCCTGAGTAGCTGTCCTGAATTCTGGACTACGGGTACTCTGCTCAAGTTTTTATACATGGCTATCTTTAAGGTTTCTTAGTATCTGTAACCATAATACAGACACCCTAAAATGCAATGCTCTTCCTCAGACCTTGGGGTATCAGTGAAGGAAGAAGCCCCTGTGGAGGTTAAGGAAAAGTATTCATATAAAAGCCTAAAGAGATCTATCAATTTTCTTATCCACTAACCTTGTCTCAGAACAGCCCAAGAGGAAACAATTTTTCTTTTTGATACACAGCTCAGGATCAGTTTTTCACACAGTAAATTTCTAAATTAATCTCAGTAGCATAATTTTTGTTTTACTCATCTTCACTTACCTGCTTTTCTTATGTTGGAGGCCCTCAAATATATTCTCCACAGCTTTCAACATATAAAACAATAGAAATGGTCTCACACTATTATCTGAGGAAATATTTGTAGCTATTTACATTTCTGTAAATTTGATTAATGTACATGATCTACTTTACTGAAATTTTCCTTATAAATTTACAGAATCTGGCACCAAGGAGCAAAAAATACTGATTGCAGATGCAGGAATATGTGCTTTTGGTGGCTCATCACTTATTACTTCTGACACTGCATATGTGTAGAAACCATGGCATGCTTATAAATCAGTAATTAATTGATGTTAAATGCTTTCTTAATGTAGGTTCTGGAGAACTGTAAGGTTAAATAAATGTGACTTAAGGTTTTGTTGTGTTTTTTGTTTGTTTATTTTTTACAGAAAATTTGTGGATCATTCTCCAAAAATATATTTAGTACATTAGTACTTTGTTGGGTTTTTTTTAATGACAGGCCATATTCTTAATAAGAAGTGTGTTTTCAGCTCAACATAAATATTGACTCTTTTTTCCCTCATTATGTTTAAAGTGGAGTAACAAAAGTAGCCATTTTGGTCTTAGAAGAACAGAATAAACACATAAGCAAGAAGAGCATCAAAGGAAACAAGACCGGATTCTGTGTTGAATTAGAATGAGGACAATGAAATAGACAAGGAGCAGATGGGGAAAGAAGTTGTATCTGCAACTCAGGTGTGCTGCAAAGCTATTACAGTTACTGAAAAATATGCCAGCTGGATAAGGCTTTTGGAACATAGGCAGGTAACTATACTATGTTAGTGTTAAAAAATCTAAATTTCATAGTTCATCTAAAATAATTGTTTCATTTTATATTAAAAAAAACCAGATAGCCCATTTTATATAAAAGCCATATGGGATCATTTAATTCCTCATCATTTTCTGTCCTAAAATGAATTTGATTATTTAGTTCAGAAAATGTGTTTATTGTTCATGCTTTCCTGGTATAGTTTTGGTGCACTACATTTAATGTGTCCAAGTTGTTTAATATTTTATTTTGTAATAAAACTAAGACCTTAATATTGACATTAACTCAGAACCAAGCCATTATTGAACTGAAAGGTAGGGCATGGAAGAATGGCAATTTGCCAGTTAGCAGATTCAGCGCCCAAGATATGTTTTTAGTAAAAACAATATAACTCGCCACTTTAAATCATTCAGTTGTCTTAAAAAAAAACAACTTGATTAATATACACCCATTTAGACCCATTTTCATAATATATATGCTACACTGCTTATTATCTGAGAAATGTGTTGGTTATTTAAGTGTTGTACATATTTCTTTGTACAGACATTTGTCCATCAAAGAGGAAGACAAAAATAAGTTATGAATTCCTATTGCTAAGAGAACCTTCGAAGTTATCCTCTCCCTATCATATAAAGTGTAATCATTGTGAGCATAAGCCAAGAGGACCTCAAAATATTCCCATTAATAGTTGATTTAAGAGAAATGAAAGGATACTGGTGACACTTTTGACAGACAGAAAATCACTTTGGCAAGTAATTCTCTGGATCCTTAGTGAACTATTTGTATGACCTAATGAAATGAGAGACTTAGATCCCACTTGACCGCTGGACATAAGTATAAATATAATTTACCTGTGGTTCTTTATAAGTGAATGCAAACATTTATTATTGTGACAAAGTCAGCCCAGGGACTGCTTGATTGGGACTACTGTGGTATTGCCTGGTCTCCGAGAGTATCCCCTGAAGCCAGCTCAAGTTTGGCTTCTAAAGCAGGGGAGGAGCTCGGGCTCCTTCCCACTCTGGTTATCTGTGACCCTGACACAAGTTGCTAGGGTCCAGTTCATCTCCTGAGAGAGGGACTATATTCTTGTTGGGAAGAACTAGTGCAACTTCAAATTTCAAGCAACAAAACAGACAGTTCCTCTTTAACAAAAACATTTATTGGGGCAAAGGCCACAGAGTAAAAAGACCCTACCTTTTCCAAAGGGCTAAACAGTTCCTCTGTCCCCAATCCAACTTGCACAGCCATCCTTACTTAAGACCATTTCATCAGGAGATGACAGACTTATCATCCAGCAGTGAAAATTCGGGTCTGTGTCTGTGTCAGTGAGGCCATGTCATCTGGTCCAGTGTTAAGTAGGTCACCATGCAAACTCCAGATAACTGTACCCTGTTAAGGATGATGTAAGGCATCTCGGAAGTGTGTTGGGTGCAGATATTGAGATGTGTGCAGAGCATGGGTAAGAGCTGTGTGCACACCTTGGATAAAGGGAATGTGTGGGCGGAGTTTGGTGTGTGTCTCGGGTGCGTTCAGTGTGTCAGTGGATTGACAGAGTGTTGTGGCTGGGATTGAGGGTTGAGAGAGGGTTGAGAGAGAGAGAAAGAACTAGTGAGAAGGTGTGTGAGGTCATGGCCCCAGACACTTGGATTGGTTGGAGTGAGAGAGAAAGAGATTAAGCAGTAGAGGGTTGGAGTGGGCAGTGCTCCATGGAGGTGTGCAGGAGGGGAGGCAAATAGGGTTGGCTCCTTGGAACCTATCTCCCTCCGGGTGCATGTCTCTGACACCTGCCTTTCCTTGTGTAAGTATTACCCAGCCAGTCCTACCCTCTCTCTCTCTCTCTTTCTCCTCTGGCATCAGTGGAAGGTAAGCCACTGCCAGAGTGGCTCTGAGGCAGGCAGCCAGTTGAGGACTAACGGCAGCGGCCAGAGTACATTCAAATACTCCCAGTTCTCCCCTTAATAAAGTTCAACCCACTTGTCCTTGTTGGTTTATTGGTAGTAGTGTGTTTATTAATATTTAGGACAGTTATAGGATCCAGGGTAGTAATTAGTCCCTTAAGGACACTGGTCAGAGATTGAAGTGGTATACTTGTTACTTGTTCCTGTTACGTACCTGTTGTTCGTTAATTAATAAACCATTGATTCATGTCGGTAACATCTTGGTGTGAGTCCTAATTAATCAAATCATAACTAATTACCAGGTGGATTGGGTGGTGATAGATACACCCTGGTACATCTGTTAACTATCGGGGCCAAAGACCACCTCCTCATTTGCTGCCGGACTGTAGGAGGAAGCCGCCCATTGAGCGACCCTAATTAATTAGGTGCTAATTAAGTCTGTGTGCAATAACTCTGCCCATTATTTCCCCCAGCTTCCCTGGAACCTCCTGAGTGTTGCAGAGCAGCTCATATTTGTTGATGTGTCAGCAAAACTATCCACATCTTGTTCATGCTGAAACTCTATCTTGTCTCACAAGTAAGCAACTCTGACTTTACCGTCTCTTTAACCCATTCTTTTTTCCCTGTGAATAAGTTAGTCAGGGGAAACTGAGGCACACAACATTATTACAACACAAGCACAGTTAACACAGAAATACTACAGTAGAAAACAATCCATCACAAGCAAAAAACAAAACTGAGGTAGAAGCCAGTAACTCTGTATTGAAAATGAAGCGAGAATACATTACCCAATTTCAAGACAAAATTCTTTTCTCCACTTATCATGGGGAAAATGAAGCCTCATCTTAGAATTGAGGGCTTTCAGGCAGTGCTTGGCCTTGCACTGCTTCCTAGCTTCATACCAATTCCCTCGCTGCTCTCTGACTCTCTGCTGAGAGCAAGGAAATCAGCCTGGAACCATAGAGCCGCACCGAACACAGCATTGATTCCCTTGACACTCTCTGGCTGCATGCTAGTCCCTGCACTGTTCACTGGCTTCCCGCTGAGCCAGGGGGTGGCCAGGGAATCAGCCTGGAGACAGAGACCAACGTGGGATTCACCGCTGTTTTCCTTGCCTCCCCATTTAGCTCTAGGCTGATTCCCTCATAGCTCCCTGGATCATCATCCTGGGACTCCATGTTGATTGCCTTGCTGTTCCCTGGCTCTGTGCTGATCCTCTTGCCACTCTCCAGCTACACACTGGGTCCTTCTTGGGCCCCTGTGTGGGCCCTTCTTGGCTCCCTGCTAAATCAGGGGCCAATGGCAAGATCAGTGCAGAGACAGGGAGTAACACAGGACCCCGTGCGCAGTCAGAGAGCCCTGAGAGACCTCGTGTGAAGCCACCTGGGAGCATAGAACATAATGGTGAGGGAGGTAGACCATGACGGGTAGAAGGGGGGCAGGGGCAGGCAGGAGGTGGGGGCATGTGTGTGTGGGGGCATACACAAGAGGTAAAGGCACAAAGGGCAATGTTGTGGGGGGGGGCAGGACAAGAAGGGGGAACAAGTGGCCTGGGGCCAAGGGTCCATGATAAGGCTGCTTGCCTCCCTGACATTTGTCTCCCAATAGCTTACCTCCCTGCCACAGTGGTGATGGGGAAGGGGTCAGATTGAAGAAGATGCATGAATAATTAGATTTTATAAATGGAAAATTATATAAACATGTTAATTTTCCATGGGTAGAACCTATTTTGAGGTGGAGGGGTATCTTAAATTCAGTCATCTTGGATTTGGATAAATATGATAATTCCATGATAGCCTATCACTATTGCTTTAATAAAAAGCCATTAAAGCATATGTATTCTAATATAACACTGCATTTCATGCAAATAGGCTGGAAATGTTATAACCCCTTGAAGGATAATTGTCATCTTTTAAATTCTAAAATTTCTGCAATATAAAAACTGATAAGAAAGCAATTTTAGCCCATCCAAAAATACTGGCAATAGTGCATAGCTTTAACAATCAATGAGGCACAAATTCTGTATTTAACTATTAAGAGAAGAACAAACTGAACTGAACATACATGACCTTTTTCTAAGAACTTCAGCATCTCTATTTTATCCAATTCTTGTACTGACACATACTGCATTGGTCAATGCATGGTAACAAAGCTAGTTTATTATAAAAAAGAGAAACAGTGAATGTCTGCCCTATTTTCTTTACATTCATTGGACCATCTCACCTTTTAGAAGTTGTTTAACATGGCCCTTCAATTGCAGTTTTCTTGCAATCAGGAAAATTAATACATGAACTACATTGGAAGAACTTCCTTTCTTTCCTTTCCCAGGAAAATCTGCAGTTGACTTGTTTTTTTAAGTCTTTTTATCTGTAACAATATGACAAAGATGAACTGAAAAATAAGTTTTGCTCTTGTCTTCAACACTTCAGTGTAACTATGGCTTGTAGCCACATTTTTCCTACTTCTAGATCCGTGTTGTTAAATGTCAGCTGGGTTGCAACTTTATATATGAAGATAAAATTTGGACCTCTACAATTATAATTACAGTTGGTTAGGGAAGGGGAGTGGTATATATATATATATACATAATTGAAAAATGTGTGTGTGTGTGTGTGTGTGTGTGTACACACACACACACGCATATATACACACACACACACATACACACATATATATATTGAGAAAAAAAAACATTATTCTTAAAATATGAAATATCGCATCAGAAACCAAACTTTGAAACCTGAAAATTTTCAACCCGCTCTAGTAGTTAAATGGTATCTAGATAATTTCAACCAGCTTAATTCTGTTGGTGATATAGAACAGTGGGGCTCAATTTTCATGTCCAGCAGGTGGATGGGCAGTGCCTGGTCCAACCTAGGGTGAAGTCCATTTAGTGGTACTAATCTGGAATGGATGGAGGGAGGCAGGAAACTACCTGGCAGTGATCCAGTTGCACAGAGGGAGGGGGTATGGCCCAGCCATGATCAGCCACAGTGGAGAAGGGGGCATACCCCAGCCCAGATCCAGTTGTGCAGGAAGGAAGGGGCATGGCCCAGCCCTGATCTGGCTGCATAGAGCTGTGACATTGGGCAGTGGGAGAGGGGTGGCTAATGGCTATATTAATTGCCACTGCACCCCTACCACCGCATTTCCTGATCTATGGGAAACTCCACAGGCTAAATGCCATGGCTCCATTGGTTGGATTTGGCCAACAGACTCAGGGTGGAGCATCTCTGATGTAGAATATAGGAGAGAAAACATTTAACTCTTCCACTGTAGTAATGGATTTCAGTGCTAAAAGAAATATAGAGTAAGAAAATCCTCTTACTTCAACCAGTGTTAACAAAAACTATTTAAATGATCTGAACTTCATTAATTTGTAGGGAGAATCTGTATATTTTTGACCACACATTAGGTACTGTGGTTGAGTTATTCTGCACATGGAATATTCACCAATATTAGGCCTTGTTACACATTAATTTTAGGTGTCTCCTGGAGTTCTTAGCTCCTAGATTGTCCAAACATTAACACCTGGAACTAATTTTAAGTACACTTTAGGTGGCTTAAAATTCTGTCACTCCAGGGCAGGTTTATATCTGATCTTTGTTGCACAGCTTGTATTCTATTTAACTCTGGCCACTCGCCAGAGATAGCCACCCAAGTTGCAGTCCTCCAGCACCCCAGGATGCAGTTTCCCCTCCCCTTCCCTTCCCTCCTGTTCTATGTAGACATACTTTCCAGCCCCTGAACTCTACTGCTCCGGAGGAGCGGGGGGAGAAGGAGGGCATTCTGGCACCAAGTTAACTTCCCATTCTGGCCCCCAAGGCTGTGACTTTCTCACCCTCACCGGTGTAACTGCATGGAAATGACCTGCTGGCATGTGTTCTTAAAGCAGGGCACAGATGGGTGGGTTGAGGAGTGGGGTCTAGCGGGAGGTGGTAGGGGAACAATGTAGGGAGCTGGATTGGGTCCCCATGAGCTGATGAGCTATGGCTTCCTTCTCAGGGCAGGGGCAATAGCTCCTTCAAAAGCACCTTCCCTCACCACTCTTACCTCCCAGCCACCCCAGGAAGCATGACCAGTACTCACTGCACCCCAATCCCAATGTATTAAAACATGAGACCTTCTTTAATTTATTTTTTCTCTTTATTTATTTTTAAGTCTTTTTCTTTTTTTTCTTTTTTCACTTTTTATTTTATCCTTCAGTGGCTGACATCATTTCACCACCCTTCCCCCTCCCCATTTCTTTTTCACCACCCATTTCATTACTCAATTCTGTCCCATTAATTATTTGCATGCCAGCTTCATGCCCCACCCCACTCCACCTCTCCCTACCTAGAGCAGAAATAGAAGTCTGATCTGGCTCACCAGCTCTCTAGTAGCAAGACAAGGTTTTTAGCCTTAAGGTATGACTACTGTATTACAAACTTGAGCTAGCACTAACTCTGATCAACATTTGAGCAGTTCAAAGTACACTATGTAACAAGTCCCTTATACTCGGATCAAGATCAGTGTACAAATAATTATCATTTGAACGTGTTTTTCATTTTTCCTTGCCTTTTAAAATTGTTTCAAGACCTTACAACAACGTTGCAAAGAAAATCACAGCCATTCGTTTTTTACTCTCCAAATAAGAAATCAGCTTAGGATTTTTTCCATATCTGTTTCTATAAACTGTTTGTAAAATCCTTGGCATTTGAAAGAAGATCTTTCTCAAGCATTAAATCTTTAGATTTTAAAGACTTTAGCACATTGGGGGTTTGAAACTTGTTCTCGCTACAAAGTATGTCATGTTAATCTGAAGCTTTTCACTCTGAAGAAGTCCATGTTGATCTTGTACATCTTTTTTCTGACTTCTTCCAACCTTTCACATTTTCTGGCAATTTTTCTGAGACAAGAGAGAATACAGGGCTTGGGGAGTTGAAGAAGGGAGGACAGACTAGAAGACAAGTCAGATAAAAGGTTTATTGTGACTGAATTTCCTCTGGAAAGCATTGTAAATAGACAGTACGCATGGGTTTCAAATGAGGCCTTTTTCCTTTCAGATATACTTTTGGTAATATGTTGTGATAGCACTTCCAGAATCAGTTCCCTTGCTATATTCCTTGCTGTTTCCTTTGAAAAAAGTTGCAGTCATGCAAAGTTTCTGATATTTTGGTATCTCAAAAGCTATTTGTTTTCCAAACTGCATCTGTACTTCTATATGCAAAGGTCTCAGACAGAATGAATAAGACTAAGCATGGGAAGATTCAAAGGAGCCCTGGTGATTTATTTCACCCATGAATCCATTAAATGTAATGTCAGGGTATTTACCTGAATCCAAGATGACTTTGAATTTAAGATGATATCCTCCAAATTAGATTCTATACATGGAAAATTATAAATGTGTTATAATTTTTCATGTATAGAATATAATTAGTGAAGGAGTGAGAAATTATTTCAGATGGAGAGCTGCTTAATGAGTTTTGGTGAGCTGTCAAGGCCCATGTGGGTAGTCCCACCCCTTGACAGTTGCTCCGCCCCTGGTCACCATCTTCGGGATGGATGTCCCAACCCTAACCGTTGACCTTTGCCACTGGAAGTCCCTCCTCTTGCCCCCCAGAAATACTCCTTTTCAGAGGGGTGGTTGCCATCCTAGAACCAGAAAAAAACCAAATCATACACTAAAAATCAAGCATATACTATAACATATTTTAATTTTATTACAAAAATAGTTTTGTCATGATTTGAGTTTTCATAGTGTAGATAGAGGTGATTGCATAATAATTCAAAAATAAATTCGTAGTTTTGTATTTTGTTGGGGGTGCGCATGTGGGGGGGTGGGGAAAGTGTGAGGGGGTGTCATAAGATATGTTGGCGGGTTATATATATGGGGGTGTTGTGGGGAAAGGGTGTGGGTGTGTGGCTTCTGTGGGGTTTGAGGGAGGGTTGGGGGTTGTGGAGCCCCTTCCCTGCACTCTATCCATGGTCCAGCAGCAGCAGCAGGTGGGGGCACTCAGGGCTCTCATTCTTGGGGGGGGCACAGCTCTGGCCATCACTGCACATCGTGGCAAGGGGTGCAACCTCTGCTGGGCAGTCTCCATCGCTGGCGCTCCCTACCATACAGCACAGCCCCTCCACTCTCATGGCATGAGAGGGAAACCCCACACGCTAAAGCCAGCTGGAACAGAGTACTAGAATGGGGATGATAGAAGAGATATTTGCAAGGTAGGTAAATGAGGGTAAATTTTTCTAATATGAGGGGAAGATACATTTTATACACTTAAGATTTGGACAAATGGTAATAGTCCAATGCAAAATGCAATGTACCCACTTCCCTTCAATAATAAAAAGTAATTAGATAATGCCATCTGAACTGCACTGAATTGATATGATTATGTGATGCCTATCTAAGGTCCCTGGTAGACATTATATATATACATATAACATTTTTAACCAGTTATTCCTGCCTTAAGCAGTAACCTGCCCACACTTTCATGTAGTTGATATTGTGGTAAAACAGGAAATAAATCACAAAGTTATTACACAAAATATGTATAATAACTTTGCAGCAGGTTCCCATTGTGCCTTAAATTGAACATGTGGTCAAGTCAGTGAATTGATCACAGCTTCCAGCCTCAGCACCTCATGAGAGCTCTTGACTCTGATACACTCCCAAGGCTGAAAGTGCTGATCATCTTGGAGAGAGTCCAGTGGAGGGCAATGAAAATGGTTAGGAGGCTGGAGGACATGACTTCTGAGGAGAGGCTGAAGGAACTGGGCTTATTTAGTTTGGAGAGAAGATTGAGATGAGATTTAATAGCAGCCTTCAAGTACCTGAACAGTGGTTCCAAAGAGGATGGAGTAAGACCATTCTCAGTGGTAGCAGATGACAGAGCAAGGAGCAATGGTCTCAAGTTGCAGCAAGGGAAGTTTAGGTTACCTGTTAGGAGAAATACTCACTAGCAGGGTAGTAAAGCAGTGGAACAGGCTATCCAGAGAGATTTTGGATTCTTCATCCTTGGAGGTTTTTTAAGACCCAGCTAGACAAAGCTGTGGCTGGGATGATCTAGTTGGGGATGGTCCTGCTTTGATCAGGGGGTTGAACTAGATGACCTCCTTAGGTCCCTTCCAACCCTAATTTTCTATGATTCTATGATTCTATCTGCCAGGGGCCTAATTTATAGGGTGCACATACTTAGTCCTGC
>NW_005842004.1:1401826-1408878 GCF_000455745.1 Alligator sinensis
TTATACATAGATGAGTGGGAAAAAAATGTTCGTGTCCTGAAAATAGTTTCAACGTTTCAATTTTTTCTATTGAATATTGCAACAGGGTGAAGAAGGAAACCCTGTTACTTGGTGACTGAAGTGGGTCACAGAAAGGGCAAAGCAACTCATTTACCTGAGGGGAGAAAGGGGTTAGAGAAAGGGCAAGGTCGATAGCTGACTCGACCCAGCTGACAAACAACAGTACACCGGGAGAAAGTAAAAAGGATTAAAGCAAATGCAACTGCTGACCACATTAAAAAGCAGGCACCCAGAGAAAGAGCTTCGCCCTTAGGGCACCAGCAGAGAGGAGGAGAGCATAGAGGATGACGAGATGAGGCAGGACCACGTAAGCACCAGAGAACCACAAATCCCCTGCCGACTGGTGAGAAGTGGGGATCCTTACCCAAGGGGTCAGAGGCAGCAAGGACTGCCAAAGACAAGTCCAGGGAACCTATAAGGAAACTGGAAAGAGATTAGAAGTGTTGATAGGCATGAGGAAACGTTGGCAACCTACTTGAACAGTGAAGAAACCATGTCTTGGCTAGGGGTTTGCAAGCTCAGTTCCTTACCACTTGTAATCGTTACTCAATAAACAAAATATTCTGTTAATATCTAGCCAGGTGGCCAACAATTGTGTACCTCACTTAGGGAATAATTCTTATTCTTTCTCCCATCTCGAGTTATGGCACAGGAGCGCTGAGTGAGGCCAGAGAGTCCTATCTTCCCTCCCACAAATATCATAATGAACCTTTCAAAAATTTTTATGAAAAATAAGAGCCCCCCTCACCTTACCCTGGGAAAGTCAACATCCTGGCACTGAGAGCACGCACAGGGGTTGCGGGAAACTCAAGATTAACTCTCTTCTCCAAGCACAGGGATTTCAGCCATGGTCACCCAGATCCAAAGCAATAGTTCTAACCCAGTGGGGGCCAACTTTTTTGGCAGGTGTGCCCTGTCCCCTACTTGATCTGCTGCAGTGTGCTCTGCTTCTTTTTCTATATTTCCTGCCCAATTTGCTTTCTGCTTCCTTTTCTATCTGTCATTATGCTGCCCATCCCCTTTTCAATCAGAGGCTGCCTGTGCCACTTGTGGCACCCATGTTGGCCACCCCTGTTCTAACCAATGAGCTTTTGGCTATCTTGGGATGGGGCTTCTTGATAAACTCTTCTAGGATGGCATGTTTTCCCCTAAAGAAAATTGGTTTAAATGAGCTGGCATTTAAAAAAAAAAAAAAGCCAGGTCATTCTTAACTACCTAAGAAGAATAATTTTATGATTCTTAGACTAATACCCCAGATCTGTAACTCATTTCTTACACAGGCAAACTCCAGTTATAGTCGATGGAAATTCCCTGTGTAAAGACTGAATGAAATCTGGAAAACATTATCTGAATTGGCTCCATACTCAATTCCATTTATTGCCACTTTTTTTTGTTGGGGTCAAACCTGAGGTTCTTCCTAAATCTTTGTATGGATTTACAGTAGAATAAGCAAGAGTGGGCCAGCAGGGTACCAGCCCCAGCTGTCCACTTGAAGGAGATGATGCTGCCCAGAATCCAAAATTGTTATTCCTCTGTACTCTTGTATTTGAAATATTTTCTCTAGAACCCATTTGGGTGCTTATAAACTGGTCATTCATGTACTCAGTTAATAGAGTCTGCTACATGTACTAATTAGAATGCTCCAGCAGCGTCTCACTGTCACATGCATTAAGCCACCATGCATCTCAAAATGCCTGCAGGAGTGCTTTATCTAAACCTCATTGAATGAGCTTTAGATAAAGCATCCCACAGCCATTTTGAAATACACAGGGTCTTAATACATGTGACAACGAGCCATTTAGAGTAGCTGTCTGGGAACTGCTCCAATTAAAATGTGCCACCCCACCTCACCCCCAGCCATCCCCAAGCACATGTATAGGCAGTCATTATTTTTTTTCTGATTAAGATTTGAGAAAGGAATGACCTCAAGACTTGGGACTTATTACAGATCTCCAGTCAATCTACTTGGTAACAGGTTACTGCCCAGGTTACTGTCTCACTAAAACCATATACCAAGGCAGATTAGTGACATTCAGGAATCATAGTACCATTCTAAATCTTGTCAGATTTACTGCAAGAACTTATGCTACCTATAAACTCCTCTAATTCACTTGAATAAAAATGGAGTTATAACACAATATCATGGTACACTGAATCACACAATCTCCCATCAGAATTCCCATGATGACCATAAAAAAACCTAGCAATAACAATGGGATTAATTGTTTTTTAACCACTTTAAGGTACTTCATTTGTCTTTTGATCTGACATCTAACTGGCTTCATTGTGTGCAGGAAAAGTCAAAGCACTGACATGAAAAGCTGCAAGCATTTACATGAAAGGGGTATATTTATAGCAAAAAGAGACACAAAAGGAAAGCCAGTATGGCAAAAGGCAGTCACTTCAATGCATATATACACATACAGGAAATATAAGGAACAAGCAGGATAAGGTGGAAATCATAGTATGCAAAGAAAACTATGACTTAATTAGTATTACAGAAACTTAATGGTATAGGTCCCATGACTGAGAATATCAACACTGAGTCCATGTACATAAGACCTTTACTGCAGAGTAGACTAATTAGTTCCTCAGTAAAAATATCACGTCAACACATGAGGCCCTATTAGGCTGCAGGAAACTAATTAACTTTGCAGCAGGATAGTACTTGCGAATACAAGTACTATCCTACTGCGGAGTTTTTTACTCTGCAACACCACATGTGTAGACTCTGATGCAGCTGGCTGGGGTGCAAGGGTGCTTCAATGCAAAGGCTGCCTGATGACTAGCCCCACACTGGAGCACCTCCTGCCCCAGCCAGCTCCTCCACAGCATGTTGAGCCAGGTTGGAGCAGCTTCAGGCTGTCAGGCTGACTCTCCAAATCTGGCTCAAAATGCTGCAGAGGGGCTGGCTGGGGTAGGAGATGCTCCAGTATGGGGCTAGATGTCAGGCAGGCTCTACACTGAAGCACCCTCATGTCCCAGCCAGCTGTATCAGTGTCTATACATTTGGTGCTGCAGAGTAAATGACTCTGCAGCAGGATAATACTTGTAGCATTACAAAAAAGAATCTGAGGGTTTTGGTGGATAATTATACATCAGCTGGAGTACTGTGTGCAGTTCTGGGTTCTGCATTTTAAGATGGATGTGGAGGTACTGGAAAATATACCAAGATAAGGGACAAAGATGATAAAGGGCCAGAAATACAAGTTATATGAGGAAAGGTTGAGAGAATTAAGTACATTTCATTTGATAAAAAGAGATTAAAGAAGGCCATGATAGGATTATACAAATATTAAAAAGTCTGCCATAAAAGAAAAGAATTGGCTTCCTTTGCCATATGGGGCAGGGCATGAAGCAATGGATTTGAACTTCAGTAAAGCAGATTTAGATTACATTTCAGGGAAAATTTTTGAATTCTAGGAATCATCACAAAGGAACAAGCCACTTAAGGAAAGCAATGCTGGATGACCATCTGTCAGAGAGGAGTTAAAAATAGCATAGCCTGCAGGGGGTTGGACTAGGCCACAGGTGGCCAACATGCAGGTAGCGTGGGCAGCTTCTGTGTGACACATGGCAGATCAGAAAAGGGAAAAACAGTACAGTGGCATAGATGGCAGGAAGCAGAAATCAGATCAGGAAAGGGAGCAGAGGAAGGGGAGTGGAGTGTCACTTAGGGAGGGTTCAGAGCTAACTTGTTGCACACTACTATAAAGGTTGGCTCCCCCTTGGACTAGACAGTCATTGAAGATGTCCCTTCCAACCCAGTGATTCTGTGAATGAATTAAACTCAGTGATTTTTAAGTTATATCATATTATGCTCTAGCTGGCTGAGTAGTTACTTGGTTAATCCCAAATATCTGAAGTAGAATGTATTGGGCACATCTACACGTTCATTAATGCACCATAAGTATGGAGCATTACGTTTAGTACCTTTAATAACAGGTACTAACTTAATGCACAGTAATTGGCACTACTGTGCAGTAGCACTCACACACATCTTTTATGTGACACTAATGCTCAGTAGACTAATTCTACTGTGCATTAGTGTATTAGCATGCCTTTTTCCATGATGCACTAATGTGTAGTAGAATTAATCTACTGCACTTCTAGCATTTCATGTAGACACACCCGCTCTGTACTATTCAGGGACTATTTAATGTATTGGCTAGACTCCAAGTGACGGTTTTCCTTTTGGATTAAAAGTAAAGCTCCTTCTCCAATTAAATTCTGTGAATTTTGTGACTGCTTGTGAATCAAAGGTACAGCAGTAATATTTTAATAATTCAAATTAAAAAGCAAAGAACATTTCTGGGAATTTAATTGAAATTTTCTTATAAATAGTACTTAAAACTCCTCCACATCCTGTTCTTTGCACACACATTTGCATAGGGGATGCTTCCTTGTCTCCTATGAAAAAGTTAGAATCTTCAGAGATTTTTTTTTTGCTAGCCCTACATAGATTAATATGCAACATATAACTGGGCAAGCAAAACTCACAGTTACCCTCTTAAAATCTGTTCAGATGCTTATTTTTTATTTACTATATACTCATTTGTGTTCTTTTCTTATGGTTAAAGATCTTTGCAACAGCTGTAGATGTTCCTTGGGCATATACCAGTTAGAACTCATACACCATATGCCAGATCAGAATGATTATGTAGTGTGTAAATACATGCCAAGCCATCTGCACTAAACTGTCAATTAAAGATATATATATATATATATATATATTATATACGAGGCAAATTGGCATTATTGCTTTAATTTAATTATATCTTCAAGAAAACTTTGCATAACACGCCTATAGCATACAGATCAGTTTTGAAAAGTGGTCAGTTACATGCATTTACCCAATAAAAATTGATTTGAGGGAAATGTGTTCCATTATAAAAATGGTGGTTTAAGGATTTGCATCTTATCAAAATCAATTTAATCAACTAGTTAATAGACCACATTTCAACACTAATGCAGATTGTCTTTGAGGTTGAAACTACTGTCTTTTAAATCCACAGCATGCTTAATTTGCTGGCAATTCTCATAGGATAGCATGTCCCACAAGATTATCATAATAGAGTCCCACCCTGTTTACTGATTACTTAAGGTACTGGATCTTAAACCTGCAGCTTTTGGTATTCCATGCAATGCCTAGTTTGGTAAGTACTGTAGCATCTCAATTGAGACCTGAGTATTGTAGTCAGTAAAGCTTAGTTTTGCTTGGATCAACTAATCACACTAGAAAAGAAATACAGTTCAGCTCTCTCTCGGATTTGGTCAGTTTGCAGCTCAGTCCAGAAATTTGTAGTACAATCATTGTGATGAAAAGCCATATCTGGCTTACACAAGTTCAGAAGTGCATACTTTTAATCAAGCACAAGCTATATTTCTTCACAGAAAGTTCTGGCTATTACACATTGGTAAAGGAATTCCTGACATTTTACCAATAGCATTGACAATTAAGTGCCTTCTAGGGTACACACAGCATACTATGAAAGCCTAGATACAAAATGCTCACAGTGAAATATTGGGTATTTTGTTGCCAAATAGAAATAAGATAACTCAAGCAATTCTCAAACATGCAACTTCCAATTTACATCAGAAAGAAAGCATACCAGGGAGCACAGGTTCAGATACAGATAAAAATCACAGGCGCATCCGCACAAGCGCGCACATACGTCTTACAACGTCTCAAAGCCCTTTGAGACACTGCAAGAGGTACGTGTGGGAATGAAAAAATGTTCCCTGCAGGGGCAAAATTAGACCCTGGATATCCAGGGGTCAAAAAAATAAAAACAATGCTCCACAGAACAGCAGGGCAAGGCACAGTACCAGACCATGCCTGGAGGCAACCCAGGAGTCGGTCCTCCAGGAGAGACTCTCTGGTTTCTGGGCAAAGCATCTCTGTGGTGCCTGTACTGCCCCCGGCGCTGTCAAGGGTAAGTTAGGGATGTGAGGTAGGGGGAGTTTATGGATGTGGGTGGGTGTGAGGAGTGGCAGGGGGTGTTGGGAGTGGAGGGGTTGTCGGGGGCTATGGGGAGTGGAGGGGGATGTCAGGGAGTGTCAGGAGTGGACGGGGATGTCAGGGGGGTGTCAGGAGTGGAGGGGGTTGTCAGGGGGTAAGGGGAGGGGGGGGGGGGGGGGTGGTGGGGGGGGGGGGGGGGGGGGTGGGAAGGGAACCAGGCCCGCAACAGCTCATCAAAACTCCCTATGTGGCCCTTGGACCCAGACAATTGCCCACCCCTGGGCTATATGCTGCCCGTCCCCAGCCCTGTGTACCAGGATCAGGGCCTGGGACCTAGCACTTTTTCCAAGCAGCCCCACGTACCAGGATGTCTGGGGCATATCAGACCCTATGAGGTGGGGGGTGGCAAGTGGGGTGGGGGGTAAGTGGCCAGAATACGTAACTGGCAGTGCGTGGCAGCCACGGTGGAGCTGGAAATGCATGGTGGCCATGGCAGAACCAGCCGTGCATGGCAGGACTCAACCCAATTCAACCCGGCACAGCTCGCTAGTCCGGCTTTGTACCAGAGTGGAACACCTCATGGAAAACACTCCCTGCTGGCCTGACCTGACCTGATCTGGCCCAGGCTGCACAGCTACTGTGCGTTTGCACAGGAGCTGCACCTCCCAGAGCTGCACATCCCACTCCAGTGCAAAGCCGGGCTAGCGAGCCACACCAGACTGGGTCCCACTGCCATGGAACCAGCTGAGCCTGGTGGTGTGAGCAGCCCAAGTGCCAGCAGGATCCAGCTTAGCATGGCATGCAGTCCCTGTGAGTGTTGCCAATGAGCAGCACAGTCAGCTCTGGCTTTGAGCCACTTGGGATTGCTCTGCACCATAGTGGGGGCTCACAGCAGTGGGCTCTGAGCACCCCACTCCTGCTGCTGCTGCAGGGGGTAAGGAGCAGGGTGGAACCCTGTGGGGGGAGGGTTGTGGCCCTGCAGGATGGCTGGGATCCTGTGGTGGACAGGGGTTGTGGCCCTCCAGGAGGT
>NW_005842004.1:1408964-1416557 GCF_000455745.1 Alligator sinensis
CTCCCACACCCCGTCCTGCAAACCCCATATCCCCCCACCACACACCCATCATGTGATAAGAATAAAAAAAGCACACATCAACACATATAGATATTTAGAATTTATTTTATCATGATGATAGAGACACTGCTAGGCTTCCAAGTGCTTTAACATTGTAAAAATATCAATAAAGCATTGCCCAACTGATCAATCCCTCTCTCTCTCTCTCTCTCTCTTTATATATATATATATATATATATATATGTGTGTGTGTGTGTGTGTGTGTGTGTGCGTGTGTGCGTGTGTGTGTGCACGCATGCGCACGCATATGTATATGTGTAAAGTGGTATTTTGTTCTAATCGTGGAAGAACATGGATTTTGGGGTATTTAAAAAAAATGGATTTGGGATGCTGCTGCAGCAGTCCAGCTGGCCCTAGGGGTAGTGTCCCCAGATACCAATTGGCCAGGCTCCAGGCCCCAGAAGCTCCTGTCTATTTGTATCTTCCAGAGATCATGGGCCTCAAGGCCCACCTAGTTAACTAATAGCCCCCACTGTGTGGGGCCAAAATTTGAAAGATACAACTGATATATATATATACACATATACAACTGATATATATAGATATATATATATTTATTTTTTTTTTTTTGGGTGGGAAAACTGAGTAAGAACAGGGTACAAGTGATGGGGGGGGTCAAAGGTTAAAAATTTGAAAAGAAGTTCTCCAGAAAGGGACACAGAGCAGAGCCCCCCAGGCCGCACCGATCAGTCCTCAAAGGCATCCAAGGAGCTGGTGGATGCTGCTCACTGGTGCTCCACCTGGAAACATGCATGGACAAGTGAGAGGAAAGTGGCCCCACAGACTTCAGGCACCTTCCCAGTCAGAGCCTTCAGCCTGGTCCACTCGAGGGTCATGCACCAGCGTCTCCCTCTGCCTGCAGAAGGGGCAGGAGACTGGGGTGTCTGTGAAGCTTGCTACATACACATCCGTGGTGACAGCTCCATGGAGAAGCTGCCAGCTGAGGTCTCCAGTGGCTTGAGGGATGAGGGGTGGCAGGGGGTGGCACATCTCCACCTGGAGATGTTCATGGGCAAGTTAGAGAAAAGTGGCCCCACAGACTCCAGGCATCTTCCTCATCAGAGCCTCCTTCCTGGTCAAATACAGGGCCCACTTGGCCAGGACCAGGAGGAAGTTGACCAGGAGGTCCCAGGACTTAGTGAGGCCACAGATGGGGTGACCAAAAACAAAAAGGTGGGGTTTGAAATTCAACCAGAACCTCAAGAGGAGGCTCTGGAGGTAGAGGTGGAGGGGCTGCAGCCTGGTGCACTTGAGGGTTATGTGTGCCAGGGTCTCCCTCTGCCCACAGGAGGGGCAGGAGACCGGTGTGTCCATGAAGCTTGCCACAAACATGCCCATGGTGACAGCTCCATGGAGGAGCCACCAGATGAGGTGCCCAGTGGGTTGTAGGATGAAGGTGGATTACAGACTCAGCCACTAGTGTGCCCCAGCCACGCCCTGGCTGAGCAGCCCCAGAAGCTCCTGAGAGCAAGTAGCCCTGAGCTGCTTGCTAGGGCAGGTTTTTATACTGCTGGAGCCAGCACCTGTGCTGGGCCCAGGCTCTAGCTCCCCCTGGCCACAGATCCATGAGGAGCCAGGTAGGGTTATTTTGCCCCAAGTGGCACAATTTGCCCCACACCAAAGTGCATGTCCGGGTGCATGCGCTGAGGCCAAAAGCCCCGACTCAAATTTGTACCACTTCTATTTGAGCTGCTACAAGTGCATGTGCTTGCATGTGTGGATGTGCCCCACTTGGTGATAATGCTTGAAAAACAATTTTCAACATAGTCTTAAACGCAAGCAAGTTTTAGAGTATGTGCTTTAAGTTATAGTTACTACAGATTTTTCCAGGGACATTGACTTTGCCATTGTAAATTGGCTTGAAATAAAAGTAATCAGTCCATGAGCCCTTGTGTTTAAAAGACAGAGATGTTTACTTTACTTTAATGAGGAAATGAGAAGTTGATGTAAACATTTGTTAGGAATAATTGCATAAGATCAAGTATTTTTTCACTTTATTGCTTGGTATCATACACAAAAGCAATTAGAGCCCACTGATAGGTTGCCCACAATTCACATCATAGACATAGATTGAAGATGCTAGTTAAAACTGAAAAAACCCTAACAACAATTATACTACATTCTTTCAGATAAGTAGTCATGCTCCTTCAAAAACTAGACAACATATTTAATTATCAGAATATCTCAGAGCAATCCTTTCCTTACATATCGTCTCAGGGCTTCCAAAGAAATAACTAGCTTCAGTCTATTGTTTTGTCCATCTCAGAGCAACTTTCTTCCTAGTGGCTGATAATTGTCCACCTGTGCCTCTCTCGATTAATTCCAGCTGGAGCTGGCTACACCCAGTGACAGCTAGTTGCAGAAGGTGGGTATCTATGTATTCTGACTATCTTTAAATTATTCTGAAGGGGGGGGAAAGGTGATAATTCTTTTTAGAATGATCTGATATCCTGCTGTTAGTGAAAGGTTCAAATGAAAATAAAGAATAGCAACAACAAAAAAGGGATTATATTCTCTTTATTCTGTGAGAAAGCATGCAAAACAAACTATGGTCTGAAAGAGAAAGACAGGTAAGCCTCATCTGTATTTTGACTATTGCTAATCCTGCAAGTTTGTTCATGTTAGAAAAAAGATGCTTAAGAAAAAGAGAAACAGTGTGACTCAGATTCCATAGAGATGTGGAACCTTTAAAATCTAGATAAACAAACACGTCTTAAACAGAAAGACTTCCTCCTATTTTTAAAACTGATTTTATTCCTAATATGTAAAACAAATAAACAAACAAAAAAGAAAATAGTGAGAAATCCCTTCAATGCCATGTTGTATCCTTATAGCTATGAATAAAAAATAAGGAGATGGAGGAGACTGAATGTTATCCTGTTGCATGTAAGTTTAGAGAATACATGATGGAGGAAATGCAGTTAAGTCATAAAGTCATTATTAACAGTAAAAAAATAGAAGGAAAAAAGTAAAATAAGAACCCTATAAAACACTTTCCATCTGTCAGTAATGCCATAAACAATCATAACTAATCTAACTAGAATGTATCAATCTAAAATGTTTGTATTTTCTGTCATTTAAACCAATGCGTGTAAATACGTTACTGAAACGTAAACAAAATGGAAGCATACAAACCTCTAAATTGTTACAGAGATTAATTTTTTACTCCTACATCAACACCTCTAATAAACAAATGGCAATGCATAATTTGTGAGACCTGAAATGAATTCTGTAAAGCAATTTTTTTCCTCAAAATTTTATTAGCATTCTTTATTCGCCAACGTGTGCGTTAATCTTGAAGCAATATACCTTTAGGAATTTTGTGTGAAAGTAGAATACCAGCCTGATTTCTAAAAATGTCAAAATGTGCTTTATTTTAATTATTAATAATTATATTGGTTATAATTTTATTACTGTTTTTAAAATATAAATCATTTGATCTTATGCAACTCAACAAGCTGCAGGCCAGTCACATAATAATAAAGCCTTAATTTAATGTACAGAAGTAACCCAGTTAAACTCAATGGGACTATACCTCTCTATAAAGTTACTCCCTTCTTACTCCAGAGAAGAACATTTTTGTCATTATTCAAAATTATTCAGAATTATTCAAAACTTTTGTTCTTATTGAAGAAAAGTTTCCTTTTATCCTTTATCACTTTTCTTGCACATTGTAGTAAAGTATTAAAGTCTTAATGGATTTTATTCTCAGGAATTCTGGAACATAAACATGTCCATGAACTTTTTTGAGTGCCCCATGCAACCAAAGCTTTGGATGAGTTTTTGCCTTGTTCCCATGGGATCTGGCCTTCTTGACATTTTTGAGAACTTTTGTGTATTTTATGATATAGGAGTGGCATAATTAGATCTTATTTTTCAGAAGAGGATTCCTTTTTTGGTGATCTCTCAAAATATAACTTTTACAATTTGTTTCCCTTGATGTTTTGACCAACTGCTGATGTTTCCCCACTGTTTATGAAACTAAATCCAGTAAGTCCTTTCACTACCCTACTTTTATAATCCAGAAAACCCTTCTTAAAAAAGTTAGATGTCATTTTATGATACTAATGGTAGTAACCCCAAATTACACTTGTGAGGAAGTGGCCTGAAGTAATTTATATTAGGGGTGGATTCTTAAAATCACGAATAAATAAATGATGGGAAGTCTGTTGATATTGTTAACTTCCTAATGTAAACCCCTTAAACACTGAATATGTATTTCCTTATAGACATTATACCACCCTAAATAAAAATTGTACACATTGCTTTATTTACTATCAACACTCTACTGTAATATGTGAAAATCTTCCTTTCAGGGAGTTAGTATTCATGTTGGTTTTTTTTTCTTCTTAATTACTTCCACTGATTTGGTGTCTCCACTATGGAGCATGCTAAGAATTAGTGTAAGTGGTACAGTACCTGTGGATATCCTTTAGGAAACATCTGATATTTTAAATTGAATATGTACTTCTATGGGCTACCTCTTAAGTTTTCATGACATTATCATAGACATTCCAGAAAAAAGCAAGTATGCAGCTCATCCTAACAAAAATATGTTGGGTCTAAGAATAAACTACACAATATAATTTTAAGCCTGCAGATATATATACAAATTATCTGAAATGTTGTGTTTTAGACCTATTGTATGTTGGGTTTTAACACTTTAGTGCTAAAGAAGATCAAAAAGTATCATTTTGTAAATGCGGTTATTGTTTTTCCACAAACATGCAGAACAATTTTCCCCTTCCCTAAACCTAATTATGCCATGTTATACCAATTTATATCAGTAGTATTCCTGAGATTGGCAGTTTCCCTGATCCCAAACCCACTTGTACCATATTGTGCTAAGTATAGCATTTCCTTGCAAATGTTCATGAAAGTTATAGCGAATGTTGCCACAATTAATTTTGCAACACTTTCATAAATACGTTTCCTTAAAGCACTGACTTATTATCTAAATGGAGAGGCAAGGTTGTAATTTTAGATCTAACTTGCCTCACTGGTCACATTTGGAATTGGAAGCTCTTCCTACAGAAAGGCACGATTGTTATTTAAGACCTAGCTTGCCTCACTGGTCACATTTGGAAGCTGCTTCTTTCTGTACTGACTCTTTTGCCTGCCTGGTAAATAATGCTCTGGTTCCCCTGAAATTGCTTCAGCTTTTCTTCATTCTCTATGGAGTCCTCTGGAATTAAACTAGGCCCTTGCTTTCTTTCTGGTTTTAATTAAAACACTGAACCATAGAGTGACTTTTTTTTTCCAGTTCAGCTGCCTTCTTTGACTGCTTATTTAGATTACTTGAAAAGTTAAAACAGTCCTTAATAGCAGAAGCAGGGTAAGGCATATGATAAAGAGTAACTATGCAAAGTGACATTCTAACTCTATTTTGCCTTCAGTGTGAGAAAGAAGTCATGATGATTTTCACCTATAGATGCAGAAGAACATCCAGCTGCCTACAAAGCAGGGCATGCTAGGGCATACAAATACGAATCGATAATATCTGTCATTGGGCTTTATCTGCTGTAACAGAAAAGGTTTCCATATATTTTATTAACCATAAACAAAAACAGTGTTACAGAGGCACTGGCATATTGCTAGAGTTAAGAAACTGTATGAATTATTTTATTATCGTCTTTGTTTTTGTTGGCTAACAATAGTAACATTTTGCTTAGGGCTAAAATTTAGCAGAAAAGTTGTGGTTTCAGTTTTACAAAGTTTTACTTTCTGTTATTGTTGCTGTTTGTAGGAAGCCTTAAATTATTACTACACTAGTAACCATCTTTTTCAGAATTGCTTCTGATGCTGTCTAGGGAAGACAACACACATAACACAATTACTCTTAGTTCTAATTGTATGAATTATAACTTACCGGGTGCGTCTACACATGCAATTAGCCTGACTGAATAAACTTTGGTGCAATTTACACCACAGTTTATTGCTCCTGGGCACAGTGTTTAAATGTGCAACCAGGACCACAGCATGTTGAACTGGGGCAGTGCAGCCCCAGCTGGCAGGAGATCTGGGGGGTCAGCCTGCCAGCCAGGGCTGCCCCCTCACCACAGCTCAATATGCTGCAGAGGGGCTGCCTGGTGCACAAGGGTGCTTTAGTGTGGGTCTGCCTGCTGGCAGCCCCACACTGAAACACCCTTATGCCCCTGCCTTTAGTGTGGGGCCTTGCCAGCAGGCAAGCCCCACACTGAAACACCCTCATGCCCCAGCCAGCCCCATCAGTGTCTACATGTGGGTTGCAGTGTAGTAAATAACTCCTTCATAGAATACTACTTGTGTCTGGCAGTACTATCCTACAGCAGTGTTAATTAGTTTAGTCCATCCTAATATCACAGCACATCTAGACTGTGATGTTTTATTGTGGAGCTAATTAGTCAACTCCACAATAAATGTCACGTGTAGCTGCACCCTGATTGGAGCATACTAGAATGAGCTTGCTGTGTAATAACATCTTCTGAGGAAGATTCTTCTCTCCCAAACCTATGGAAAATGATATCTTTTAAATCAAAATTAACATCTTAATTTTTCCTTCCCTAGCCCCCTGAAACACTAAGTGATACTGATTCTTTTTTTTATTTGAAATTTGGTTAGAAGTCAGAAAAGAAACACACTTGCTATTTGCAGTAAGACAGACTTGGGAATTATTTTGATTTAAAAACATTTTTGTTTTATACATGTCATGGTAGTGTATATGAAAAATAGAAAAAATGTGTTAATAGCAAGCATTTTGGAATAGAAACGGTTCCAAAAACTCCTATGAAATGGATTTTCTTCATCTGCAATCAACATATCTTGAATTAATGCAAAACTCTTATTATTAGGGATCTCTGTAAATCATGTTGGAAGTGCCCCCTGCAGAGGGTCCTTCAATGTTTTTCATTTTGGCTCTGCCCCCCTCTTCCCGGCCAATTGGTGGAGGGGCCGCACCATCCAGGACATTTGCCACTGATTGTTGGGGAAGCAAAAATTGTGGCATATTTTAAACATCTGCCAATTGAGTAGGGATAGAGGATGGCAAGTAACAAAATGAAAAACATTAAGGGTATGTCCAAATAAGTATGCATGTGCATTTCCCTAGGAACAAATAGCAGTGGTCCATAGTTGTGCTACTGCTACTTGTCCCTGGGGAATGCCCATGTGCCTGTGCTCCGGTGCTTGCTAAATTGCCCCAGGTGGGGTAGGGGAGGTTGGGACTAGCATCCCCAGGTCTCAGAAGTCTTACCTGGGGTTCTGGGGCTTCTCAGGGCAATCAGGCAGCAAGGAGTTGGGCCAGCAGGAAACTAAGACTCCAGCTAGTGAGGCTTCTGTTCAGGGAGGCACACACTGCCACCATGTGCTCTGGCCTGCTTTCTTCTAGCATGTTTTTTTTGCCAACCCCAATCTCCTAGTGTCAACGCCCTCACACACACACATTGGTGGTGCATAGGGGGTGCACGTGGGTGCACATACACCCCCTGAGCTTGGCAGTGTGCTCCCTGTGAAAAGGCACCACTAACACTGCCAGCAGCGCCTGTGGGTGGTCAC
>NW_005842004.1:1416712-1447420 GCF_000455745.1 Alligator sinensis
CCCCCCCCAGGCCACCAACAGCGCCGTGGCCACCTGCAGGAGCTCACTGCTTGCTGCCACGATGCTCCCACCACTGCTGCTGCTGCCACCTGCAGGAGCTTGCCATGCCTCCCAGCCTCTGGGAGCATGCAGCGTTCATGCACACAAACACACACACACACACACACACACACCCCCATGCTGCAAATTAGGAGTGTGAGGAATGCCTGCATGTGTGCCATGTGCAGTGTGTGGCACCGCAGATGGGTCTGCAGCACCACTTACCGCATTTACACACTTGTCTGGATGTGCCCTAAAAGATTCACTGCACGGGGTACTTCTGGCATGATTTACAGAGCTCCCTACTCATTATAAGCATTTTAATTTAATTTGCTACCAGTACTCTATCTTTTTAAAAAACTTTAGAAATTGTATCATGGTAGACTACATTATTAAAAAGAGTGATTGGACTTTTTTTTGTTTTTTTGTTTTCTTTTGGGTCCCATCCTTCTGCCCCCTGAACATTAGAGAATAAGCCATTCATACGCTTTTGAACTACAAATGTGCACTATAGGGGTGCTACTTGAGAGCTGCATGCATATCCCTTATTCAGTGACTACAGTGAGGGACAAATCTTCATATAGACAGATTAAAAAGAACACTTTGCCCTCCTGCCCCAAACATACCACAAGTAAAAGATTTCAGTACCCTCAGAATATGCCTCACTTTTAATTGCTGCTGATGCACGGACTAGATATAGGCTTTGCACCCGAGTGAAGTACATCAAATGGATGTTTTTAACATATTCAAACCATGAATGATTATAACGACAAATCCCTTGCCTTTTGTGATGCTATTATTACCTTTTCCCTGTTAAGAAGCCTGTCTGGAAAAGTACCTTTTCTAAAATATAGAGCATCTTTACAAACTAGCAGGAATACAAAATGTAATTTTAAAATTAATGAAGCAATTGTAGAGAACTAGGAAGGAGAAAAATCACATAAACCCTACGTTTTAAATTCCCAATAGTTGATTAAAGGATTTGTCAGTTTGTGCCTTCAACTGTCTTTTGTTCTGACATGCTGGTTTGGGGGGTTTTGTGCATCATATTTTAATTTATGACCTGATTGCACATTAAGGTAGCATAAAATAAATGCCTTAAAAAAAATGAGTTATGTTAGAAATAAATATTCTGCTCTTCAACTCTGAAGGCCTTGGTTGCCATGACACTAACCAGGTGGTCTGGCTCTGACCCACTTCCCAAAGAAGTGAGGAGGTGGAATAGCCTGCAGCTAGTTTCAAAGGCTCCAATATTATAATGTCATGATTTGTCTAAAGCAAAAACAGAATGAATATTTGAAGGCATATTACATTTCATGAACAGTGCCTAGTGATGTGTATAGCATCTCTAAGTGCCATGGCTGGGCAGTCTACTATTTCGGCTCTTGCACTTCCTGGCTGTAAGATGGGCTCTGGCTTTACCCCAGCAGCTTCTTGCTCCCTTGTAGGGAGCTCTTTCAGAAAATCCAGTTGCAACTCCAAACACAGCTCTGTTTCGTTTAGATAAGCTACTGCTGGTTAAAAGAAAATTCTTTCTTCTACTTTTCTGGGCAGCAGACAGTTGTTGGTGTTATAATGTGAACTCCCTGTCTTTTGAGATGAAGGCTGGAGAAGAAGCTACAGGGCATGGGTGACACAACAACTTGGACAAATGATAGCTAGTTCATGAATTCCAGAATGGTGAAGTTGTCTGTGTCTGGCTATAAGAGTCCTAAAGCATAACTGGTATCTGCTTTTTATTATGAGGTAGTTGCTTAAGTCTTCCTTCAAAGGCTATTTCTACTTCAGTTCTTCTGATATGAATCATTTTGCCGTCCTGCTTTTCAGTCTTCTCTCCCATCAGTAATTCATGTTGTTCAGAAATTCATACATATTCTTTCACCATGTATTTAAGTTTCTTTTGTTTCTCACTTATTGCATGTCTTTCCTCCACTTCCACATGCCCTCCTCCAACCCTGCATGTCCTTCTTCTTCTGCTCTCCATGCATGTTTTTTCCTTTCTTATGCAGAATGGTGCAAAAAAGATGGAGCTTGAATCTGTGGTCTGTAATGTAGTGCTGCAGTGTGTGCAGACCAGAATACAAAAATGATGACTGGGTATATGCATAATTCCTTGCAGACAGGATAATCTGAATTTCCCACCCATCAGCCCCTGCTAGAAACTTCTAATCAGTCCCTGCTTTACTATTAGTGCTGAAGTTTTCTGGTGTTTTGAAAGCTGTATGCCCTAGTGTGTGTGAGTTTAAACTTCCTCATTATTTTAAGCCTAACGGGTGGCCCTTGTTTCACAAGCCTTTGACAGCACATTTTCAAGGAGATGAGGGACTTGTTTGCTAAAATTTGAATCTCTAGTGAGCAGCTTGCTAAGACTTTTACTGTGTCTGAGATAACAAATCAATATCCCATATAGACTTTATTACTATTTGAACTGGGTGTTTTTATGGTACTGAAAAATACTTTCATGATTTTTCTGAATATGTAATAGTCTCTTGCCATGATGTTATTGGTTCCGCAGTACTTTGAAAGGATGCCAAACCATGAATTAAAGCATCTGGCAAAATGCCTTTTGAATACTTTGAGGTACACCATTAAATAATGGGCCTTACAGCACCTGTAGGTGAAATGTCACATACCCTTTATGCACAGTGTTCCCAATTTTAGAGTTTGATAATTTGGGCATGAGAGAGAATTTATATTCAAGATGACTTTGCAATTTTTTAAGCTTAACAATAATAGAGCAATACATATAAATAGAGAACAAGGTAAATATTTGAGGATATTTTACACTGTATCAGCTAGTATAAACACTAGCTAGTGATGTGTATAGCATTCAAGCAGTACTGAAACTATTCTTTGTGCATTGAGCATGGCCAAGCAACAGGGATGCTGAAAGCATTTTAAGTAGCGTTTAAGCAGTGGTGACATTGGGAATATTGAAAGGATATGTGTTACCACAAGGACATCTCCAGCATGCTAGGACATAAGGCAATCCCCTAGGCCAGTAAAATATACTGTATCTGTTTACAGTGCAAGTAATTTTGCGGTCAGGAAGGACAGGTATATTTTACCTGTGTCGGAGTCATAAAAACCTTGTACTTGGTCCTGCATAAAATCATCTTGTTCTGTTTTGGAATAGTGGCATATAAGACTAAGTATAATACCTGGCATATAAGAGCAAGTCTCTAATGCCATTATTCTTCATATTGAAGTAATGTTGTTGCCATGATGCTCCCGGAAATGTGAGAGGGGCAAGAATTTTTGAAGGGGTAATATCTTTTATTGGATCGACTGCAATGTTGGGAAAGACATAGACAAGCTTTTGCATATCACAGTATACTTCCTCAGGTATCTTGTGAGGGAAGTGGACACAGCAGAGCCAAGTAGCAGATGGAACATGCTTCAGGTACAGATGTTCACGTCTATTGGCAACTATTTCTTGCTGGTAGAAAATTAGTCTGGGAGCTGGAGCAAACATACATTCCAGCCCACTGGCTGGACAACCCTACAGGTGAGATCTTCAGCTGGAGGGGGGATTGGTGACTGCTCCCTGAGCCTCCCCCATCCTTAGAGAAGTTCATTACTTGACAGCTTGTCCTCTCCCCTGCCTAGGAAGGGGACAGGTTGTCAATACACAGCCTTCTTGTTTTTAAATTGCCTTGAGTACAGCCAATTTGGACTGTACATAGGATGATTTAAAACTGAAGGTTGGGAAAGCAGGCCTAGGGACAGTCTTCCTGATCCTAGGTGACAGCTTCCTGGTCTTTAAATCACTGCGTGTGCCATCCAGCTGGGTGGGACATACAGCTTTTAAAACCTATGAGACCATGAACTGGGGTGGAGATAACTTCCTCAGCCCTGCTTCCTGGCTCCTGAAGCTTTGCAATCCCTGCTTCCATTGCCCAGCTGGGTAGTGGAGGCAGTATTTAAAGCCTGGATGCTGAAAATTGGGCTTAGGGACATCTTACCTTCCTCCCCCTTCCCACCCCCCCACACACCACCCAAGCCTGAATCCTGGTCCCCAGGGCCAGGTACAGCTGTTCAATGTGCAAAAAGCCCAAGGCAGAAGCAATTCAAGTTATGTGCTTTACTTTAAGCACCCTAGGTTAGATTGGTACTGAACAGAGCACCGCATCTCCCACTTTGGTGGAGGAGGTATGCAGGCTGCTTGTACTGGGTGAGGCTAATAGGTTGGGGGCACTCTAACATGCTTCCCAGTGGTCTCCCCAGGCTGTTGGAAACTGCTGAATATAGCCCAGAACATCTAGGCTGTGCCTGATTGGCTACCAGGCACAGCCAAGTGGTCCTTTACCTCACACCCTCAGCAGCATCAGACACAGGCTTGACAGCTGCTGGCATGCAGCAGAGGCAACCCTGCTCAGCCATGCCCAGCAGCCCAGTCTTGATTCCTGGGGCTGCACCCACTTGCAAAGATTTGAGGGTCCCTGGGTAGGCTGATGCACACCTGCCCAGTGAGGGACCCAGTGGCACAACTCCAGGAGGCAGGACCAGGCTGCTGGGAACAACTGAGCACCCCCTCCTCCTCAGGAGCATCAGCCACTGTACTGACTTGGCTCTGTGAGAACCCAGAGGTGGGGCCAGTGGAGCAATTGGACAGAGCAGCTGAGCACAGTCTGGTTGCTGGCATCCCTCCCCGTGAGATAGGGTTAGTGGGAGGTCACAAATGTTTCTGGGATAGTGGAGGACAGAGATCTAACTCAAACTAGTAGGGGATCTCGTCCAGAAGTTCAATAGAGCAGTCTAACTTACATTGATTAAGTCTGATACTGTACCAATCCATGTTTATTTCAGACTGGGTTCTGCCATTTTTAAGCCAGTCTATGCATGCTGAACTTCTGTTCTGCTTAGGTATAGGCCAGTTTCTAATCACTTGTACCAGTATAAATGTAACATCTGTACCTAGCCCAAGAATCTCCCACAGCTGCAAAGCTGCCCAATCCTGCGCAGCCTTGCAGCCACAGCACAACTGTCTCCTGTCTCCTGCATGCGTCCTGGTGAAATTAGAGATATGTGGGCAGGTGCAGGAGATAATGCCCCTATGGCTGCAAAGCTGCCAGAGATTGAGCAGCCTTGCAACAGTGACACAGCTGTCTACTCTTCTCCTCCCTCTCCCCCCCCCCCCCCCCCCCCCCCCCTCCATTCCTCTGGTTCTACCAGGAGGTATATGGAGTAGTGACAATATTGCCCATCCCCTGTGCTTCACCCCTCCCCCCACAAGTCTAGATGGGGGTCCTTGTCCCATGGTAGAAAACCTCCCACATGAGAATGAGGAGAGTTCATCCCACATAAGAATATTCCCCCATCCACCCTACCAATAAGCTGATTGGCAAGACAGGTGTGTCTGGGTCATAATTCCCCTGTAGCTGGAATCATCCCTGAGCTTCAGAAAGTCTCCAGCCCTGACTGCACTCCTCTGGGTTGAACTGGAGAAGTGCGCCAGGCAGCGTCTTTTCTTGGGGTTCCTGCCTCAAAAGAATGCTCTCCTCCCCCTTTCCCTCCACACCTATCAACTGATTGGCAGGACAGGGGCCCCACAGGGCCCCCTGACAGCTTGCCCTGGGACAGGCAGTCAGGGAACCAATGCTCTCCCTCCCTACAACTCTTTTTTGATGTCTCTGGGTCTTGCAGCCCATCCCTTTTCTCCAAGAGAAGCATACAGGAATTCAAGTTAGACTGAAGGGCTGAAAATCTTCCTCATAGGTAACCTATCTAATTTCTTGTACAGAAACCAGTTCTCTTCCACAAGACATCTTCCAAGAGTCTGTACATCTCTTTTTCTTCTGTGAAAAAGGCTATTCTTCAGGCACAAATAGAAAGTCTGTACATAGGGGGGGAAGCTTGTGTAAAACTCCATATTTAAATAAAAACAGGATATCATAGAAATTATAAGACAGCCAAAAGACAAGAGAGATGCGGTAAAACCCTGAAAATGGAAGAACGATATAATTCAGGAGGGTTGTTATCACTATGATGTATAGAGATTAGTGAGTATCAAGTAGATTATAATGGACCATAAAGTCATTGTCTATGTTAAGTCCCTGGTACTTAAGTGTCCAATAGACTAATTCATTTTTGTTCCCAAGTTCATCAAGTTTTTAACTTTTGATAATGAGGTCCTCATTCAGTGGTCTAGGTATTTTATCAGGTAATCCAAAATAGCTAAATTAAGCAATTATTTCCTATTGGTTCCACATAAGTAATTATATTGATAATTTAGCAAAAGGATTCATGTATATGAATACCTATAAAGGATTCCCTGAAATCAGTGTGTTCTGCCTGAGTGATGTTTACATTCTATGAAAACTAACTTGCAGGGTAGTTACTGCTCTTCCTGAATCTTCATGTGCTACATTTTCCCTTTGTATTCATTTACTCAGTGATCTGGATCCTAAACTGGTGATAACTATAGTAATTTCATTGGCCACCAGATGCAAACATGCATCTTGGTTAATATCTTAAAGTGCAGTTTTAATGGTACAAGAATACTGTTTTGTCACTCTTTCTGTATGTGTATGTGCATGTCGAGGAGCATGGGTGTTGTTTGTTTACATATTTTGAAACTGGGTTTTAATATTTCTTCCTTCCTTCAAAATTAGAAATTTTTCTCATAATACAGGATTTTGGAGGGCAAAATGATGATTTGTTGAAATGTGTTTTGGAAAAGTATCAGTTTAATGGACGTCAAATAAAGATGCAGGTGTCCCACAAATCTAGACTAATTTCTTATTGCCTTGAGACAGTCCATGGTTTAGTGCTATGTGGATTTTCTTTCAGTTAAGGAATAAATTCAAGTGGCTCATGCTGGTTCTGCTGTGCTGGCTTACTCCACAACTGAGACCTGTCAGGCCTTCAAGTCTCTTTGCCATGAAGATGAAATTCAGCAATCTCTAGGACCCCTGTCTATCAGGCTTCAAGGTCTCATTGGGTTCTAGGTTCCCCTCCATACTAAGAGATCTGAGAGCTTCAAAGCTTGGGATTTTAGACTTCTGTACTTTATTGTTATTGTTACAATTATGATAGTGTATATCGTATTTTCATCCTTGGAAATTTTGATTTTTTTTCTCTTTTTATATGGAAAAAAATGTTGTGTTTTTTTTTTTTCAGCCTTCTACCATTTTATCCTCGTGGTCCTTGTCTTTTCCATTCTATTCATCACCTATCCACCTCATTTATCTTTCAGTGTTCCATCATCATTTTCCTTCCTTTCCCTTTCTTCATCTCTTTTTTAATTCCTTTATTCTCTTTCCTTACACATCCATCTGCTATTTCTCCAACGTCATCAGCTTCTGATCTCCCAGTTGGTCCACTTTCTACTCTATTATTTTGAAGGGAATATATAGCCCATGACAAATAACTTCTTCACATACTTGGAAATGAGGTCGGTCGTTGGAGAGATCTATTTCCTGCCTCTCTTCCTCATCCAAGTATTGATCTAAAGGGAGAAGAAAAGAATTATATTTTTTGTCAAAAAACAAATTGCCAAAGCGCTTAGGAGAAGATGCTCATGCCTGTGGGTTTAACTTGTTTTTATGAATGGCATACCATATTGCAATTACCCGTTTTTGGGTGGTTTTACCTGTGCTCATTTCCAGGTGCAAAAAGAACAAATGAAATAATTCTTATTGTTTAGGTTAACAAGAATATTTTGGGATCATAATCACCAAAAATAAAAAGGTTTCTTCATACAGCTTGTTCAGTGATGTCAATATGTAGTTGTAAAGTTTGAGCACTTACAGGAAAGACAAATAACTTTAAAGATGCAAAATTTGGATTCCTAAATCTACCAAAACAAAAATCAAGAGCAGTGCTCTTATTTTCATTTTCTGTTGATTTTTAGTTTAAAAAATGCATTTTTGTAGTCCTGGCTGCTGTCTGACTAGAGTGATTATGACCTAGAAAGATCTGCTATTAAGGAAGGTGCAAACAGAGACTCTTCCTCTCACTTGTGAATTAATTTTCATTTTCCTCAGGGAAAAAAATGCTGGGTTTGGTATTCTGACTAGTAGCTTTGCAGATAAGACAACAATTAAATGCTTAGTTTTAATATTTCTAAATGGTAATAATCTAATAATACTAATCTAATAATGCTAGTGCTAATTAGAAGGTAGAATTTTAATAATATAATATTAATTTAGCCGTCAAAGAAGGGAAGCAAAATTGAGTAAAATTTAAAAAATGCCTGTATGTGAGTAAACATTGGTTTAAACTAGTGCTGCAGAATTTGTATCAGCCAGAGCCATCTGTTTCTATTTTAGTGGCATATATTTGATCAGGAAATTTTTTGAAACCTTGCTAGCAACAGAGAGGGCCAAAGCATCCCCCAGTCCAATTCTGCAAAGGCTCATGCCCCATGATGATCAGTGTCTACAGAGGGGACTATTTAAACTGTGGCATAACCAAAGAATGAACCATCTAAGACTTGATCCTTATTTCCTTAATCTGGTAAAACCTCAGTGTTAATTGACACAGAAATTGTTCATGAAAGTTACGAAGGTGAAACTTACATGTTTTTGTGCAAAGTGCATCTTATTCAGCAACAATCACACTCTCTCTCTCTGACCCAAACCCTGATCTTTCATTCTATGCTGTGTTTGGGAGTGTTGCTGAAGTAATATGATCATGGATTCTTGTGTCTACTGTTATAAGAACAGAAAATTTGGAAATATAAATTCTGTGAGTGGAGTTTCTTTTTTAACTCTTTAGGGATGGCTCATGTGAAAATGGTGGCTTTTCAATTCAATTTTTAAAGAAGTGTTAGGTTAAGATTGTGTCGAGTTTGAGATGATGATATTTCCAATTTATTTCAACCAGAACAGATGGCCTGGAATGATGCTAAACAGAATCTGCTTTTTAAAAATGAAATGCTGATTGGACTTTCAGCACTAGATTGATTAGTATAAAGAGAATACCAGAGAGAAATAGCCCATAGAAGTCTTAAAAGACTGTTGAAGCTAAACTTTAATTCCCTAAATGTTATAGAAGGCATGATTTTCATTAAATCCATTATTATCTCAAATTAATAGAAAATGAAACAGTATATCAGAGGCTGACATTTTTATAGTGTTTTAGTCATATATTAAAATATATTATTCCTTATGCAGAACAAACTTTAAGGCTTGGATTGCTTCATGCCATAAAAATGCCATATAAAATACAGATTACCATTCTGCATCACTAAGAAATGGGGAAAATCACTATCAGTTTTATGTACCTCAAATAATGCTTAAAACTCTGATCTGAAAATAAAATGAAAGTTGAATACACTTACTACATAACTACTTATGTTTAAAAAAAACAAAAAAACTTTTTGTCATAACAACCCTATGTTTGCCAGGGAGTTTATACTGTTCAAATGAAGTTTTGTATATTTGTTATGAATTTGTAATGCACCCAGCACAATGAGGCATCTGGTGCTACTGTAATAAAAATAACATTTTTGTCTCACTTTATGATGATTTCACATGATGATATGGTGCACGGGTCCTCCGTTAACTGTGACAATTATCAAGGCAGAAGAGAATATCCATTGATTAAGTGTACGGGGCACAAAAGTATGCTTTGTGTCTTCCAGGCAAAGAAATCTATGGCCCATCTTGAATGTGTTTTGCTACGTATTTTTGTAGTCACATAAAAACATGTACAACAAGTACATTTCAGGATCCTCTTAAAACAACACCTGTCATGCAAAGATGTTAAAATTTGCTGCATCTTCTACAAAGTACATATATAGAAATCCCTGCATTTACAGAAATTTACTTGAGCCCTACTGAACAAGTGTACAGAACTGTGAAATGAGGTTTCGGGAATGCTTTCCATGTACATAAAACTCAGATAGATTTTTACAGTGGACAGCAAGAGAAATGGGAGGCAAATTCATCAACTCAGCAAGGCCAACCTTTCTGGCAACCATGCTGCAAATTAAGTCATGCATTTTTCCTGAATGCCATACTGATCCTTATCCCTTTCCCCTACCTGACCTGCAGTTATGCTTTCTGCTGCTTACCCAGTAATCCCAGCCCAGTCTGCTATTCTGCTTTGTACTTCCTAACCCCAATCTGCTGCATGCCACACAGACTGCTCGTGCCATATGTGTGCCATATATTGGCGACCTCTGATCTAAGCAATGGTTTTCAGATTTGCAACTCTGGCAGTATTGGGATTCCTATAAAGTCTGACAAGAAGACAGAACACCGTTTAAAGTTAATTGGTAAAAGAATCAGGTGTTCCTGTGATTTGTGTTAACTAGCTATTTTTACCGACTTGCACAGCCTGGAGTCAAACAACTTTGAACTATGACCCTATCATATTTTTCATCCTAAGTAGGTTGGAGCCTGGTAAGAGCTTGGATGGGAGACCAGTGAGAAAAAATTAAATCTGAATTTAGAAATCTAACCATGAAGGATTGACTACAAATTCTCTAGTTTGCTGATTTCTATTATGGATTGTACTATCTTAACGGCAAGTGTTTTGGACATAATAGTCAAGAAGACATTGCCATTCCATCTCGAAAGGGAAATAAAAATATATTAATGGTGGAGAGGGGGCATCAAAACATACATGCCATTTGGTTTTTCCCTAATTTACAGAGGCATTTTGTTCTTTCCTGACTGACTTGAATGATAAGGAAAAAGATTTAAAAAAGGCAGAAACCATCGCTCCCATTCCTGTCCCTCTCCCCCACCCTGCCTGCTTTTTTTTTTAGCTCCCTATCTTATCTTTGCATTTCTGTGCTATCTCATAAATTATATCCAAATTTCAATCTGATTATCCCAGTCTTCTTGCTGATGGTCCTTATTTGTTCAGTAAAATAGAACACGTAGAAGGAAGCACTATATATAATGGTGGATGTAAGGCACTCAGAACTGAAGAAAGCTGTTAAGCTTCAAACTCTAAGTAGCTCCTGCAAGGCTTGCTTGGAAAGACTTGCAAAATCCCTGCCATTTGCCCATTAGGCTCAGCAGAAAAAGCAAGGCTGAAAGCTGCCAATTTTTATGTTTACATTTGGAGAAAAGCTGTTTCATTGGAGAGAGTATCTAGTCAAGGAAAGAAAAATAGTGTGTGAGCTTGCAACAGCAACAACATGTTTTTTCTTTTGAGGTTTCCTGTTTGTTTCTAATTATTTGCTTCTTATAAGTTTATATGGGTTTTAAATGTAAATATATTTTTAAGACATACTCAGGCTAATTATTATTTTTTACTCAATTGCAGAACTTCACCTATGTAGTGTGTCATCAGTAGTGGCGTACTAATGGGAAGGGCAGAAGGGGGCCATGGCTCCCAGGCGCCAGGCCTGGGGGGGCACACTGGCCAGAGAGACCAAGGCACCTCCCTCATTTTGTGTGTGGCCCACTCGCCTGCCTGGCAGGTTGTGGCTTTCTTTGGCCAGCTGGCCGGCTGCCTCCCCTCCTCTCCCCCCTGCATCTAGTGTGCCACACTGCTAATTTCCCTGTGGAAATGCTATGGGGCAGGAGGCGGGACCCTGCACAGGCTGATTTTCCTTGGGCCCTGAACCCTGCTCAGATCATCCTGGGGTGGGGGAGGAGGGGTACAAATGCAAGCATTCGTCCCCCAGAGACCCATGGTATGCCACTAGTCATGGGTGTGCAAAAGCAGATTATTAGCTACATGGACCATGGCTGGATAAAATAGAATGCTTTAAACTGAAATAGTGTATTTAATGTTAGTGGGCCCCAGTCCACTTTACAAATGCACATTTACATATGTAACTGATACAAAACTGTAGAGCAACCCTATATTTGTTTTGGTTCAGCCTCAGGTCAGGGGGTGAAGTGTTAAGAAATACCAGAGGTAACAGAATACCTCTTAGCTGTATTTGCAGTGTCCCACTCCCACTAGTTAGCCCTGTTGAGAGCATAACATACTAGCTCAGGCAGAATGCTAAGTTTAGACTGCTACCTAGCTGAGCTCGTGCATCTTTCCATGGGGTTACTAATACTCTAAACTCATCTACCCCACCTCAGTACTGTACCAAGGAGTGCTGCAGGCAGGAGCCCATGCCTGCTCCATCTGTGCCACTTCCCTAAATGGAAGTAATGTAGCTGCTTTAATACAGTACTGTAAACAACCAATAAACTCTTTACATGTAGTCCATGTTAAGTAGGCTCAGTGTACTTTACTGAAGTGCTTCTTGGTGCAGCCCTGAGGTGGGTGTAGAGGTGCCTTATATGCCTTAGGAGCCTAAGGCTGATTTGACTTTAAATGAGTTAAGATTTTGAGGCATTTGGTCAGTCATGAGGATTCACCAAACAATAGATTCCTAGATTGCAAGGCTGAGGGGCCTCAGAAGACCATTGGGTCCAGCCCCCTGCACCAGGCAGGAAAGGCAACTGAGGTCAGGTGACCCCAGCAAGGTGACCATCCAGTTCCTCTTGAAGATTTCCAGGGTAAGTGATTGCACCACCTCTGAAGGGAGCTTATTCCACAGTCTGGACACCCTAGCTGTGAAGAAGTTTTACCTAATGTTGAGTCTAAAATGGTCTTCCAGGAATTTATGGCCATTACTCCTGGTTTTCCCTAAGGGCGCCCTGGTGAACAGTTGTTCACCGAGCCCTTGATTTATGACCCTGATGTAGCAGTAAACCACTATTAAGACCTTCTCAGCCTTCTCCTTTTGAGGCTCAAGAGCCCCAGGTCCCTCAGCCTTTCCTCATATAGCTTTCTGTGCAATACTGAACATATGGGTGGCCCTTCACTGGACTCTCTCTCTCTCAAGTTCCAATAGATCTTGGATAGAAATGTTGCAGCCTCTGGAGAGCCAAGAGATTGTTGCTGTTTTATAGAATGCAGTGTTATTCTGTGGTCATTTGGAGACAAATATTTAAGTGAATCCAAAGTTGGAGCATAGGTAAACAGAATATTGATATCTAAGTTGAAATTGCTATATAAATAAAAAATATGATCTCTCACAAAAAGCAATGTGGCAGCAAACAACAGCTATGACTTATGCTTTTCTCTGTCATTCAAAAATATGGAAATCTTTTCTTAAAGTTTTTCTCAGGTAAGCCTACATTATGAATTAAATGAAAATGCAATACAGATATTGGAAAAGTTCCCAGTAGCTGTTCTGAATACATAGATCCTCAGCTCCTCATCAATCCTAGAAAGCCCAATAGAAATTTTAAAGCTGGTCTGAGGCAATAACTCAGAGCTCTGCAAACATTGTGTAGCACCCAAGAATAGTTCCTCATCCATTAAGGTGTGTCAATCTATTTCTACTAATATTGGTTCATTTGGCATTAACCCTGTGCTGTTTCCTTCTGCTTTTCCAAGTCTGAATGGGAGCATCTGCACAGTTGTAATAGGGGAAAATAGGGTTTTTAACATGATATGCCACCACTAGTACAGATTGTTCATGAGCTGAATTCAATGGAATAATGCACTGAGTAAAATAAGTAATTTTACTCTTGTAAGTGTTTCCAGACTGGAACTTATGGATAGCAAAATAGATATTAAAGGAGGAACAGACCTATGTCATTTATGCGTAATTGCTTTTGTGCCTCATTAAAAGCTTCATTTTGACTTCACAAAAATAATAACACTCATTTGGTATTATTGTGCATATGACATCTAATTCTGAAAGATTTTAATTCAGTATTAATTAACTTTGATCATTATTTTAAAATGTTCCCCATTGTTTCTTGCTTGTATAGCCAGGTACTTTTTATGTTGTTTCATTTCTGCTCATACATTTCTCTAATTGTTTCTAATTTGAATTTCTTCACCCTAATTGGCTTACTCATTTCCTGTTTTCCAAGAGGAAAAACTCATTTAAATTGAGTTTTTATTAAATGAAAATATTTTTCATTATCCATTTGCATTATGATCAGTTGAAAATGTGGAAAGATATCACATAATTTCAATGTTCAGTCTAATCTGAATTCTGATCTCACAGGTATAAGCATTCAGAATAGTCAAACACATAAATAAATTGGTTTTGGTGCACGTGCCCATATTTTGGACACCCAGATGAGGCTCAGCTACTTCCCTTGCTTTACAGCAAATTCAGGCCAAGAAAGGAACAAATGGAGCCTATGTTAAGACACATAATTGCCAAACCCAGCCCAAAGGCACAGAAAGCACCCAGAAGATAGCATAGAAAGTACAGAGATGTTCCTTAGGAAGTGTGTGTACATTTGCATTAGGGTGAGCATTATCTTGGCTAGAAATACCCAACCTAGGGTACATACACACCTTCCCGGCATCTGCTCTGACAAGAGCTAATTAGCCCAAATCAATTAATCAAATCTGCTGGAGTGTGGTAATTAGCATCTTCCAGCAGCCTCCATGTCACATGTATTCAGCGTCCCCATGCTTCAAAATGGTGGTGGGAGCATTTTAACTAATGCTTGTTGAACAAACTTTAGGTAAAGTGCCTCTGCTGCCATTTTGAAGTGTGGGATGCTGATTACATGTGTCACTGTGGGCACTTTAAATAAAGTGTCTCTTGGATCTGCTCTAATTAAAGCGCTCTGTCTCTCCCCCTTTTACCCTGGAGCATATACAAAGATGTCCTTAGAGTCTTTTTCAAAGGGGATGTGCCTTATGTGTGGTACTCTGGCCTAAAGCCTTTACCAAAGAATATGCATATTTGTTTTCAGATTTCAGGTGGAGCCACTTATAAGTGACAACTGCTTTGATCAGTGGAGATTTGTACATATGCACTGGCAGTGGTGGCCTTAGGGTTGTTGGGTCTCTGGGCAAGAGAGTCATTTGGGGCCCCTTAGAGGCTTAATTTTGATGACCTATGAGCAAGCAGGACATTTTCAATTTCACTTTGCCCTATCCATGAAACTGCAATGAAAGTATCTCAATACAATATTGATAATAAAGAGGGTTTTTTTAACATTGAGCTATATTCTAGGTTCATTTTAGGTTCAAAATGTTGGGTCCCCTTAAACTGCAGGGCCTTGGGTGGTCACCCAGTCTGCCCTCCCCTAAGGCCACTACTGGCTTTGGTATAATCAGATTTCAGTTTTTCCAAAGTTTTGAAGGGATTTAAAATTGAAACTCAAATCCTGAAGAGGATTTCATAATCATTTCTCGTAACAGCAAGGTGATCTGGGCCTTTTCAGGCCCAGGGAAAACCCCCAGGGATCTTTGCAATGCTTCCTGTTGGCTATTTATTGAACATGGAATACCTAGAATTTGGTGCAAAGTATATCTGTAAGGACAATTGGGAGCTGGCAATATCCCAGTCTGCTACCTCTGTGTAGGAACTGAGATAGCAAGCAGTTCCAGGCTTCGTGTTAGGAAAGGATTCCTTTCTCCATTATAAATGAGGGGCAGATAAGGTTATGTGTATTTCAGCATTGGGTACAGCATGGTTGGAAGGCAGTCATTCAATGAGTTCACAGTTGGGAGAGACTAATAGGAAGCAGAAAGACCTGATCTCCTCCAGGTCTTGTAATGTTTTTGCTTGATTGATGAGAGAGTATATTTCCAGCCCCTTTGTGCAACTCAAGTAGGACTAAAAAAAAGAGAGCCTTAGAAGTGGAAATTTTCTTTTGAAGAACACATTAAAAATATGCCCATTTTCTTATTTGGTTCAGCGTGCTAGAAGCCAGGAGTTTCTCTTTAAAATAAAGGGCAAACAGCTCTAATCCAAGCATTTGGAACATTCAAATTCAAGTCCATGATGTTACACATTGAGCCAGTCACTTCTGATCTTTCTGTCTCTAATTCTTTAACTTTTACAACAATAAATTATCTTTTATTAAAGAAATGCCCTTGTACAATTGCATGAGAATCTATATCAGTGTTCAGAGGTGTCTTATCATTAAAACACAGAGCACTGTATCCCAGATAGCTCTATAGATGCCTCTTGATAAATAGGTCATGTTGTACAATATGCTGGGTAGACTGTTTCCATAGTGCAAGTCTCTTGCATGATGTTTTGAGGGTTCAGTAAAATTGAATTGGCTTCCATGTGCTGCAGGAGAAAGAAACATTGACTTATTTCTGTAGGTAAAATGCTGGGAGAAGATGGACCCATTTATCTGTTTGGTTGTTTATGACAAAAATAAAATTGGGTGTGAGAGCCCTAGTTCTGTGGTTGGACATAATGCATCAGGCTAGGAAGATGAAAACTTTTTTTTATATTTTAAAGTAATATTGCCAAGGTGCTGCTCTTAAAACAAAATTCAATTTAAATTAAATCCCTTCTATTTTGGGGAGTATAATTGTAGCTAGTATAACAAATTCAACATTTAGTCATTGTACAGGGTTGAAATTTTAAAATATTTCAAGAACTGAGCTCACTAATGGAGCTACTGTTGCTTATTAAATGTAAATGTGACATTATGTAAAAGCTGCAAAGAAGTCTCACAAGAAAATATGTTAAGATTAGTAGTGCTACCTTAATTCCCCTTCTAGTTCATATGCCTTACAATAGTCTAGCTACACCATAACAACATATCTAAAACACAATATATCAGAATCGGGTACTACTTTTTTAGCTTTAGGATGTGTGGATCCTTTATTCATGAAGGAAAAGGTGAAATAGTCTATTGTGTTTGTAAAGTGCAATGATTTAAATCAATGCTATTGTGCAGTAGTGTAGTAACCTTTAGTAACACTAGAATTTTATTATACTGAATGTCAACTTGAAACGTATTCCAGATCTCATATGTTCAATAAAAGAACATGTAAGTCTACACTGATTTTAAAATGTTTTACAACAAGATCGTGTTAGGTTATGCATGATGCAGCCTCCAAATTAAGTTAATAAACTTTTGGTGAAAAGTCTATCAGTGTGATCCACCACTTTAAATAAATTTATTTCAATGTTGTACTGATGTTTCAGGTTTTGGAATGATTGCAACAAGTTTCATTGTTTTAATATTGTTTTAATTAAACTTCCAAGCAAAGTTCTCTTGCTTTACTTCCCTGCTCCACCAACCTGGATATGCCTTATAGCAGATTTGGTTAGTCAAAAGACCTGCTAACCTTTTGTGACACTTACAGCATTTTAAATCTGGGCAAAAGTTCCCCTCAACTGAATTCTTACATAACTAGTTATGCAACCAGACTCTCAAAGTCAAATATTTTACGTTGTGCATGTATCAGATTATAATAACCTGCGGAAAAATGTTTGTAATACCATTTTAACAAACTGCAGCTATTATAGTTGCCATAGAAACAAGATTAAAAAGTGGAAATAGCCTGGGAATATGGTGTTTTCTATAATGAGAATCAGTATTAAATACAGGACACTTTCATTTCAGAGGAGGATGAGGAAATATAAGAGTCTACTAGTTAGTAACAAAAAAGGTAGCCAGTTATTTTTCAATGTTATCTGTTACCTATTTTCTTACCTGCTTTGTTAATCCATGCTTAATTTAAGTATTTCTTCCAAAATAAATTTGCTTTTAATTTTTGTTAACCAACAAAATAGTGTAGCATGATGGAATTTTAAATAAATGCTATCAATCCCTCAGTCTTTATGTATGCATAAAGTTAATTTAAGTCAGGACCTAATACCTAGGTCTGAAATGGACGTAACATTTGAAAGGTCTCCGCATGTAATAGGCTTGGAAATATTTCAAAAAGGTACCATTTTAGCTGCCAGATGCATAAGCCTATCACACCCCCTCCAGCTAGAACACTTGAGAATTGCTGTAGCTGTCTGCAGCACCATGGTCTCCAGCTAAGGGTTGCAACAGAGGATTATGCTGACCTGGGGCTCCACGCCCCTCTTCCCCCACAGGACGGACAGTGGACTGTCAGTGCCACTCTGGATCTCCTGGGGCTGCATATCCCCTTTCTCCCCCTCTGGGTGGGAAGAGGTTTGAACAAAATCAAAGTTGGTAGGCACTTCCCTGAGCCCCCATGTAAACTGTCCCTGAGGGACCTGTACACTGGAATGAGCAGACCAAAGATCCTATGACCCTGTCCCACAAAAGAACCAGAGAAGTATGCAGGAATTGGGATCTGGAAAACTGGAATCCTTGCTCCAGTGGTGGACATGTAGGTCTTGTGCAGCAGGCCACATGTTCTGCCACTCTCATCACCAGGATTTCAGGGTTCCTGCCCTGTATCTTGTGTGCCTCTGATTCTAGCAGCAGATATTAAACATGGGTGTCTGCCTCGTTGTTGTGGCCTCCATACCCAACCACCACCACTGGAATTCTAAGTCTCCAGCCCCAAATCCACTGTACACCTCATATTCTGGTGGTAATGGTGCAGGAGACTTGTGGGGGTTTAGGGACCCTGCAAAAGAGTTATGAGGGTCTTGTGGGGGGCATGTCAGTCTCATAGCACTTCAGCCCCCAAAATTCACATACCTCTCCAAATACAGAAGTAGGTGCAGAGCTTTCCCAGGGTGGGAGGGCCTCTGGTTTACTACTTCAAGTGGCAGGGCACTCCAAGACAGTGGAGGCAGTGTCAGCAGATTCTCTCCTGCCAATCTGCTTCACTTTCCCTTCACTGCCTCCTGTGGTAGGTGTGGCAGAGAGCAAAGCACTATGGGATGCTAGAGAACCAAGAGGTCCCCTGTTGCATTTTTTAGGTTTCAATGTCAAAAGAAGAAAAGTGTTTCTGAACAGTACCTCATTCAAATTGGTACCATTTTAGAGCATTTGGGCTAATTTTGGAATGCTTCCAAGGCATGCCTGCATCTTTTACAGCTCACCTTTGAAGTGCTTCTAAGGCATTTGACATCAGTCTATTCTCTTATTCACTGAATTCAGGTGGTCTATACTGATTTACAAAACTAAAGGATTGAGTGATTCGAGTTTTTCCTGTACACTGGGCTCTAAAAGGAAGATAATCATAAATGCACTCTGACAAGGTGGAACAATTTTAAATCATTTGATTCTTTTTAGTTGTTGATTTGAGTCAGGCTAAAATTTGATTAATTTTGTTCTTTTGTAACATTAATATACTTCATTATGAATTTTAATCTGTAAATGTTGAGGTATCGTGTCTGTTGTTTTGTACTAGGGCTGGTGAAACAGCATTGTTTAATTTTGACTTGAATTTTGCCATTTCAAAAGGAGAGTGTTTTGTTTTGTCATTTTGTTTAGTTTCAAAGCACTGTTCTGTTTAGTTTTGTTGAAACTTTTTCACTGCTTCAACGCGTTTTGACCTTTCACCCATAGGCTATAATGGGGGAATCATGAAAATGCCTAAAATTTTGTAATTTCCTGCCTGATTCAGACAAAAATTGCAGTTATGGTAGCCCCTTGTGAGGGTATGAAGTTTGCCAAGTTTCAAGGAGATAGGTGCAGAGTTTTTTGGGAAAATGCACCTCAACTGTTCAAAGCAGAACTTGTGACACTTGCTGGCAGCGGCAGCCCCCTCTCATCTGGCATGCAGATCCGGGGACCCGTACCCCCAGAAGGGCTGCTGGGCTGTGCTAGACTCCTCTCAAGGGTGCAGGCCCCCAAATCTGTGCTCCAGATGAAAGGAAGCTGTTGCTGCTGCCTGGGACCAGTACTGGGTGCAGCCTGCGCCCAGAGCTGGGGAAGATTGATGCTGCCGCTGGTCCCAGGCAGCAGCAGCAGCAGCAGCAGCAGCAGCCTCCTCTCATCCAGCACACAGATCTGGGGGCTCACACCCCCGAGAGGAATCCGGCACAGCTGAGCAGCCCTCCCGGGGGGGCGGGTCCCTGGATCTGCGTGCTGGATGAGAGGAGACTGCCGCTGCCACCTGGGACTGGCGCTGAAGCCAAGTAAGCCCGGCTTCAAAACTCAAAATATTTAGAAACTTTCAAAATGTTTTGAGTGCTCTCATTCCATTTCAGAGCTGTTTTGAAGCCTGTTGTTTCATTTTGATTTCACTGTTTCAAGTTCAAAATGCATTGAAATAGTTTCAAAATGAAACACCCAGTGAAATTTTGCACAGCCCTATTTTGTACTGGTATGGTATATTTGAATGTTAAAAACTGCTCTAGGCAAATAACTAGTTTGAAAATTAAATCCTGCAAATAAACTAAAAGTTAAATGTGTACATAACTTTTTTGTAAATTAATAGGATAAAATCCTTCACTTCAGAATTAAGATGTTCAATGCTGGATATGACAATCCTGTAGATTTTCAATATATTAAAAAAAACTTATTGCAAAATATTATGCAAACATGTGGCAGCAGCTTTAGAAGACCCAGGAATATGGCTGCAGGACACTGCAATCCCAGACCCACTGTCACTTCAAGTTCTTCCTCTGTTTGAACCTGTGAGGTGTCTGTCCAGCACACACCATAGAGACTTCCACCCAGGTCCTGGTTTGGTGCTGTGTAGACTGCAGCTTGCAGGTTCCTTTCACTGTCAGCCATGTGGGGGAGTGTCTGCAATGTGTGTGGTGCCTTCTGGCAGTGTCCTCCAGGCAGCAGGTAAGAGACCTACAAGAGGAGGCAGCAAGGCATATGAATTTTCACATCTCCCAAACCATCTTGGCTTAGCAGAGAACTCTTCAGTGAGCTTAAACACAAAAAGGAAGCTTCCAAGAATTAACTAGGTTTAAGAATATTGCTCAGACATGCAGAAATAAAAATCAAGAAGGCCAAAGTGCAATTGGAGTTGAAACTAGCAAGGGATGTAAAGGGTAACAAGAAGGGTTCTATAAGTATGTCAGCAACAAGAGGAAGGTCAGGGAAATTGTGTGTCCCTTACTGAATGAAAGTGGCAACCTAGTGACAGATGAGGAGGAAAAGGTTGAAATACTCAATGCTTTTTTTTACCTTGGTCTTCACAGGCAAGGTCAGCTCCCAGATGACTGCACCAGGTAGCTCAGTTTGTTGAGAAGATAAGGAGCTAACAGTGGTGAACGAACAGGTTAGGGACTATTTAGAAAAGCTGGAACTGTACAAATACATTAAACTGGATGCAGTGTGTCCAAGGGTGCTGAGGGACTTGGCTGATGTGTTTGCAGAGCCACTAGCCATTTTCTGTGAAAACTTGTGTTGATCAGAAGAGGTCCTGGAATTGGAAAAGGTCAAACATAGTGTCCATCTTTAAGAAAGTGAAAAAGGATATGAGGATGTGAGTACAGGGGCTTATGCTTCATAGGACACATTTTTTCCTTAAATACAAACATGCATTACATACTTAAAATAGTTAAGCTATTTCTTTTGAGTCTTGATATATTTGAGTTATCATGAAAGGTACATGCTTCATGAATTTTCACATCTCCCAAACTTATTAGCCTAGCTTGACAAGAGATTCCTAGCAGCCACCCTATTTAGCTGTTTTTTTTTTGCCTCAAGATGAGAATGGTCATAAACAAAATCCTGTAATTTAGGATTCGTAAAGCAGATGGGGACTTTGGCCTCTGTAGGTTTCTATGCTTTGCTTTTTGCGGCCTGAGTATTCTCTTTACAATAACATAAGCATTCCCTTGTGTTGTCCTTGTATTTCCTGTTATAATATGCAGCACTCTTCTGTTGCTTTTTTTTGACACTTCATCTTACACACCTTTTCACAGTGTGTGTTACATTGCAATGGAGGGTTTGACAACTCTGTAATTTCTGTTCTATGCATTGTGAATAGGAGTTGTCTGAAGAAGACTATTTGAATTAAAGGAAGCAAGCATCACTGGCCCAAGTATTAAATGTAGTGGAGATAGGAGGTGTTTATTTTAATCAAGTCTTTGACACATTATTTATTCAGAATCCGTACCATTGCTTAAGACATACCATTTCTTTTTCAAAATACTTCTAGGTTTACAGTTAAGATAAAAGATGGAGAAACTTTGACAGATCTCCTGCAGCACCTTCCTACCTATTTTGGTCTACATGTACTTCTGGAAATGGGGAGAAAGGCTTATTGAAGAGTTGAGCCTGTTCTCCCCTTTCTTTCTTGTACAGCAGGGGTGCATCCACACGCACAGGCACTTGCACTTGCACCAGCTCAAATAGCAGCAGCACAAATTTGTGCTGGAGATTTTTGCCTCAGTTCACATGCCTGAACATGCACTTTGGTGTGGGGCAAGTTGTGTCACTTGGGGTAAACTGACCCTGCCCAGCTCCTCCTGGATCTTCAGCCAGGGGGAGCTAGAGGCTGGGGCCAACACCTGTCCTGGCCCCAGGCAACCAGCCCTGGCAAGCAGCTCAAGGCTACTTGCCCTCTGGAGCTTCTGAGACCAAGCCAGTTGGTATTTTGGGACACTACCCCTTGTGCCAACTGGACTGCTAAAGCAGCCCTAACCTGAAGTAGCCCTTCTACCGACTTCAGCAGTATGGCAGGGGGGGCTGCTGCCTGGCTGTGACCTGCTGCCACCACCAACAGCATCCATCCCCTTGGACCTGCAGCCCCGTGTCTGCATGTCCACCAGACTCGGATGGTGTGCCCCCAGTCTGCCATCTGGGAAGCTACTGCCCAAAAGATGTGCTCCTTGCGGTGGCCCACTTTGAACTGTCAAAGCACATTCTCTTGGCCCCAAATGGCCAGGAGGTCAGTCACCTCATCTGCCCCCCAGCTGGATCTCCAGTGCTGGGCCTGGACAGGCTCCTCTGCCTGGGTCTGACCACTTCTCTCACCAGCAGAGATCTTGGTGTTCCCTGTTTAAAAATTGCAAAATCTTTGATAAGAAACCCAAATTCTCTCATTAAATTACCCAAAATAGTGTTCTTTCAGTATTAAAATGAAATGCCAGGATATAGAGAGAAATCAGCTAGGCAATATTTTCTTGATATATTTACAAGTATAAAGCAATTTGGAAGCCTACCAGTGCCTTTATCATCATAATAAAATGGATTCAAAATATCTATGCACTTTGGCATTTACTTTTTTTTTTTTGTCATAGAAAAGTCAGAGCTGCTCTAACCCCCTTCACTCACCAGGATGTGCAGCACTGAGCAGCACTGATATGCCAGTGCCCTGCCCTTGCTCTTGCCCCTCGCAATCAACCCACAGCCTCTACCTCCCCACCCCCAAGTCCCCTTACTCCTAACCTGCAGCCACTGCCTGCCCCTATTAGCTCTCTCCCAGCCACAGCTCTGTCCCAGCATTAGGACATGAGTCCAGCTGCAGCTGTCCCACCCACTACTTTGTGGCTCTGAGCAGTGCTAGCACTTGCTGTTCTGCTCCCTGCCTCATGCTGTCCCTGGGAAACCCTCAACTGGGGATCGGGGACTGAACTGGGCCCTTTCCTCCCTGGCTGGCCTCCCCTGCACAGGGTGCTCTAGAGGGGTAGGGGGGCTCTAAGCCTGGCTCTGGAGGCCTCTGCTACATGCAGTGCATCCCCACCCTGACCCCCATCCCTCTCTGACACACCCCTGCAGTCACCTCCACCCCTCCATCCTTCCTCCCAGCCCATCACACTTTCTAAGTGGCTCCTGGGACCAGGACCCACCCCCTGCCCCCAGCTGGGGCCACATATCCCAGCATTGGTGTGGGCATGGAGCAAGCCTGCACTGTGGAAGTTGCCCCTGCATCCGCAGCTCCCACCAGCAGGTCCCATCCCATCCCATCCCATCCCATGTGGCCAGCTGGGCATGCAGGGTGTGAGATTTGTGGGGTGGATGTGGGGTTTGGGGAAGGAAGGGGTGTGTGGGGTTGAGGGAGTTTGTAGGTGGATGTAGAGTTTGTCGGGGTATAGGGCTTGTGTGGGGTTTTGGGGTTTGTGGCTGGGTATGTGGATGAGGCATTTGTGGGGGTGGCTTGGGGGTGTGGGTTTTGTGTGCGTGGGGAGACTCAGTGTGGGGGGGATGTGAGGAGGTGGGAGAGCTGCTCAGGAGGGGTGGGTCCCCCACCCCCCAAAAGGCACAGCCCCCCCCAAAGGGCACAGCCCCCCTGGACTGTACACAGCTCCCCCACAGGGAACATGCCCCCCACAGCAGCAGCTGCCATCGGGGTGCTTGGGGCCCTCTTGGCATAGCCCCCCTGCAGGGTGGGGCATTGTGGCTCAGCCCCAGCTGCCTGACACCTGGCACTGCCTGTGTCACATTGCGTGGGCCCGGTCTGGCCTGGCATGGGAACGTGCACTTTGAGCAACTCTGGGCTGCTCGGGCTGTCACCCAGGGGCCCAATGCCACTCACAGGGACCACGTCATGCTGAGCTGGGTCCTGCCTGCATGGGCCCCACACACGGGTCAAGCTGGTTCCATGGAGGCAGAACCTGGCCTTGCATGACACATGGTCCCTGTGAGTGGTGCCAGGCCCCTGGGTGACAGCCCGAGCAGCCTGCAGAAGCCAAAAGGTGCACGGCCACATGTTGGGCTGGGCCTGTGCAATGTAGCACAGGTAGTGCCGGGTGTCAGGTGGCTGGAGCTGAGCCATGCTGCCCCTTGCCACAGGGGGGTTGTGCAAGAGGGTTGTGCTGCTACAGCGGGGCTGTGGGCTGTGTGAGGCAGACAGGGGATCCAGCCCTCCTGAGCAGCCAGCTCAGAGACCACTGCATCCACATAGCCCCCTGCTCCAGTCCCCCACACCCCCAGTCCCTACTTACCTTGGATGGAGCCCGGGTATAGGTAATTGCAGCCTGCACCACTTTTTGCCCCACATGCAGCGGTAGTGTGCTGAAGCACTGTGCAAGGGGCAGCCATAGAGGTGCTCTGGCTGGCTACCAGAGTATCTTTTTGACGGATCCCTGCCTCTGGTTACTTCAAGGCATGCTACAAGAGCATGCCTTGCCCTGCTTTTTTTCCATGGGCTTTTTTTTTTTTTGGATACCTGGATATCCAGGTATCAAAATTAGAGCCTGTGGTGCAAATATGCAGTGTGGGAAACATTTTTTTGTTCCCATCATGCCTCTTGCAGCATCTCAAACTGCTTTGAGTTGCTCCAGGAGGCATGTGTGGGCTCCTCTCAAAATGCCCCAGGGGACTAAGAGCAAGCACACTCTTCCTCCTCACTGAAACAAGAATATGTGATGAGAGGAGATACTGATCCATATATGATAACTAGAGGATGTGGGTAAGTATATGAGAAAAGGCAGTATTTCCAAATTTTTCTCTAGTAAGGTGTTTCAGTATTCATAGCCCCAAATTTTCATAGTGCCATAAATTTACAAATGTATTTTTCTTTCTTTTTATATTTCAGGTTACATCTGAATGTAGGGTTGTTTTTTTTTTGGGGGGGGGGGGGCGTTGTTTGTTTTAAAGTGCTCCCCTCCCATCCCCCCTGCACAAACCTGAAAGATAGGAGCTTGATTTAAAGTAGAAGTACTTATAGAACTTGGGTTTTAAGAAAAAAAAATACCAGGTGTAAAATCTGGTGATGCTGTGGTGTGATTAGAAATTCAAAGGCACATGGGTGACTTTGTCTATCTCTGGATTGCTATAACTGATACTTCTGATGACTTAACTTCTATTCCAGACCTTCAGGGAGATGTTGGCTTTTTTTGTTTGTCAAACCTGGGTTCCTGAAATGCTTGCTCCTCTGGCACCACTAGAAAACAAATATGTTGTCTGCAAGGGCAGATCCAGGATAGGTGTAATAGTCCAGTAGCACCCTCCTCTTCCCCCTTTGATTCCTGCTCCACCGAAACTTTAAGGGGTTGGAAGGTGCAGCAGCATTTCTATCCAGGCAGCACTGATGGTGTCAATTGACATCTTGGCTCATTATCATTTACCTGATTCCTGCTAGTCTGTCTTCAATCTGGGTGTTAATTACCTTCTCTCCTCTTTAATGGTCTTCTTGTTTCATTAGTCAAACTATTCAGTCTTCTGAAATTTTACTGTCTGCTAGCCATTCCTGGTAATGTCCCTTTTCTACTTCACAGTCCTGCAGACCGGTTTTAGCTTTAGCTGAAAATTTTAACTCAGGTGTGGTAATATTCACCCAGGTGTATAAATGGCTGGCAGTGAAGTATTGGAGGCACTGCCAAGATGCTCAAAAAGACTACATTTTGTTTTACAAAACTGAATAAGAGATGTACATTTACCTGCAATTACTACAGGACTAAGATTGTTGTGGTTTTTTTAAACTTAATATATAATCTAGAAAATTAGTGTACATTCCAATAGTTACATTGGTTTAATTCCTGGATCCACCCAGGTTGGCCTGTGCCATAAGAAATTCATTTAATTAACTTTCATCCATGTTTTTTCTCATGTGCCTCTGAAAAAACATGATGAGTTTCATCTTTTCTTGTTAAGAATTCTAGTTCTTCCAGAACTCTTACCACTTATCTTGTCTTAGCAACTCTTCTTGATCTCTCACATGGGAAGAAACATTCTTGAAATAGTTACAACCAATAAATACATGGAATGGTCTCTTCAACACTTATAATAGTAAAAAAACCCAACAACCAAAAAACACTTTTTCGTATTGGTATATGGTATATAACAAAACTGTGTATGTAGATTAAAATCTCCTTGGGGCAAGAATTTGTATAATATGATGTTACTTTATTGTTATGAGGCTACCCTTTTCAAATATATTCTAATTTGGTTCCCAAGTCTCTTCATGCAATATTAGGGTCTCTTTCATCCCTCCCTGTTCCCATGCTACATTACAAGATGCCTTTTGGCTCACAGTATAATGAATATCTAAAAAGAAATTATTCTCTTTCTCTTTTAACAAGGCATACAGCAGCACATTTATTCATATTTTATTCTTCAGGGTAATTGTAGAAGAATGACCTTGTAATTATGAATGGCTCCTCATTATACCTAATGGTAAAAAGTAGGGAATTTTATTCTCTAGTCATAGGGTTATAGATGTATGCTTTTACTATTCCTCCTGAGGGCTATAAAATTTTTCAGTGAAAGAAATGCTGCATGTGAATAAAGATGCAGAAGGATGTATGTAACCAAGGCAAAACTGGAAAACGATGACTCTTTCTGATTACACCTTGAGGTAGAACCCATGACGTTTAGTAGGTCTTAGAAATTAAATCAATTAAGCTTTGTTCTTCTCAATTTTTCTTACATCCAATATACCTTAGATACTTTGGGCCCAGTGTCTTTGAAAGCAGAAATAGTCCTTTTATGGGATGAGTTTGTGGAGTTTCCTGCTGTATTAGAACTAAATATAGCAATCAACACCACTTCTACCAGAAATTATAAGTTTAGAAAACAACATTCTTCATTAATTACAAGAAGGTTCAGAAAAACAATATTTTTCATTAATTCACTTGTAGACATAACCCCTAATTATTTTAATGTGATAAAAGGGTTATTTTAAAAGCATAAATAGATCTTGCCAATTGAATGAATATACCAATTCTCTACATTTTATCAATAGACATCACTGGACATCTAAGAGGCTAATGGGACATGTAATGCACATGACTTAACAGCTGGATAAATCTTATGAAAATGAAATTTTATGTGGCAGGTAAAATAAGGAAACATTTTTAAACTGAGAGTATTTAGTCTTCCTATGCAGATTCTGAAAAATGAAATGTTTGTCTTCTGTCCAAAGTAAATGCTAGTCAGTTATGTTCTGAGAATCCCAGCATGTTAGTCAATATTGAACCATTTAAGAAATCTGAAGGTTTGATATAAAGCAGCTGTTCCCTAGCATGTTTAAAATAAATGTACATCTGCTGATTTGTAGAGCAACTTTGGAAGTCTTCCCCAAAGGAGTGTGTAGCAGGCTAGCTGGCAGGTGATGGCAGCAGATTACACACCTCAGTCTGGAGCAGTCTGTAGGCTGGTAAGGACTACAACCCAGCTGCAGGCAGTGAAACCTGATTACAGGCTGCCTAGGAAGAGTGGGCCAGTTGATCCAGATAATTAGCTGGCCCACAGGAAGGTAACAAGCTCCCAGGAAAGGGAGATAGAGAGGCAGGCAGACATCTGGGAGCTGAGAGAGGCTTAGAGACAGCTTCTTGAGGGCTTAGAGCTGAAAGGGAGAGAGCTGGTGGGTCAGCTCAGGGTGGAGCCTGAAGCTGTCAGCTCTTGATGGACCTCCATTCATGGTGGAACCTGAGGACCACAAGCTCAGCAGAGAGGCTGTAAGTGAGCCTCTCCTGTGGCCAAAGGGACTGGAGGGACAAGGAAGAGTGGGTGAGTGGCAGCAAACCCACACCTGAAGATGTTCTTTGGGTCTGAGAGACCCCTTGATGTTTACAGACTAATTCATTTATGTGGAGCTCTGCTGAGAGGGAGTTTGCCCCCGATGAGTAAAGATACTAGCAAAAGATTTGAGAGAGGTAGGGGTGAACCCCAACCTACTACAGAGTAGTTGTATGGAAAGCATAAAAGTCTGCCCTTAAAGCTCATTCTTTCAACTCTAGAAATTGCTGCTTGGACTTACTGAAAAGTGATGTTTGCCTGGAGCAGTGTCCTAGAGCCCATGGCAGGTTTCTAAGCCTCTCTTCCCAACATCTACAATGGAAGTATCTTCAAGATATAAATTAACTTGGGTTTGGGGGGCTCTTTTTCCCTTAAAATACTATAGGTAATTTAGAAAGCCAAGAGTTTTTTTTCCTTTTGGATTTTTTTTGTTTGTTTTTGTTTGTTTGGTTGGTTTTTTTGCCTATACACGAATGCCAGGAGCTTGGGGAATAAACAGGAGGAACTTGTCCTCCTGCTAAATGCAAATAACTATGATGTCTTAGGGATAACGGAGACCTGGTGGGACTCCCCTCATGACTGGGCCACAGGTATAGATGGCTAAATCCTGTACAGGAGGGATCGAGTGGACAAAAGGGGTGGGGGTGTAGCTCTCTATGTCAAGGAAAGCTACGCATCCCTGAAAGCTGACATTGACACCCACAGTGGATGATTTGAGACCCTTTGGGTTAAAATCCATGGGGAACATAGCACAGGGGATACTATGGTGGGAGTCTACTACAGACCCCTTACCCAGGGTCAAGACCTTGACCAGGAGTTTGCCAGGGAATTGGTTGAGGCCGCACACTCCCAGTGTATGGTTGTAATGGGAGACTTTAACTACCCAGGCATCTCATGGGAGGAGCACTCAGCCAAATCTGAATGGTCACAAAGCTTTCTCTCATGCATGGATGACCTCTTTCTGATGCAGGAATTCTATGGGCTGAGGAGAGGTAAAGCACTGCTTGAACTCGTACTGGCAACCGGGGAGGACTTAATCAGTGACTTAATGGTTGAAGGGAAGCTGGGTGACAGTGACCACGAGCTGATCACCTTCAACATCTGCCGTAAAGTTGGCAAGTCAGTCAGTAATACAGAAGTCCTCGACTTCAGGAAAGCTGACTTTGACAAACTCAGGAGGCTTGTTGGTGAGGCCCTAAAGGGCCACAACCCAAAGGGGAAGGGAGTTCAGGACTAGGGGTTGCTCCTTAAGAGAGCAATCCTGGATGCACAAGCAAAGTCCATCCCATCTCAGAGGAAAGGCAGCAAAAGGACACAGAAGCCTTCTTGGCTCTCCAGGGAACTGGCGGAACTTCTGCATCTTAAAAGGAAGACCTACAAAGGATGGGGGACTGGAACACCTCCCAAGGAGGAATACTCTTCTCCAGTCCAGACCTGCATAGAGCAAACCAGGAAAGCCAAGGCTGCAATGGAACTCCAGCTAGCTACAACTATCAAAGACAATAAAAAGTCCTTTTTTAGATATGTGGGGAGCCGGAGGAAAAGCAAGGGCAGCATTGGACCCCTGCTAAACCAGCTGGGACAACTGACAACTGATGCACATGAAAAACCAAACTTGCTAAATGGGTACTTTGCGTCAGTTTTGCACAAGTCCCATGGGATACCCCTGCCCACTGTGGGTGAGGGAGGCCCGGGTGAGGGAGATTCTTTGCCCTCCATCGAAGCTGAGCTTGTGAAGGAACACCTTGACAGGATGGATACCTTCAAATCAGCTGGCCCTGACGGTTTACACCCAAGGGTACACAAGGAGCTGGCAAGCATCATAGCTCAGCCCCTGGCACGGTTCTTTGAGAACTCCTGGTGCTCTGGTGAAATGCCTGAAGATAGGCTTGACATTGGTCTTCTTCCAATCTTCAAGAAAATGAGGAAAGTAGATCCTGCAAACTACAGGCCCATCATCCGACCTCTATCCTGGGGAAGGTCTTGGAAAAGATAATCAAAGAGGCCATCCTTAACAGACAACCTGACAGCAATATCCTGAGGGATACCCAGCATGGGTTTGTTGTGGGTAGATCTTGCTTGACCAATCTCATTTCCATTTACCACCAGGTCACCTATCAACTGGACAAGGGGTAAAAGATTGATGTCATATATCTTGACTTTAAAAAAGCCATTGACCTGGTATCCCATGATCACCTCTTGGCAAAACTGGCTAACTGCAGCATTGATGTCAACATGATCTGCTGGCTGGGGAATTGGCTCTGTGGTAGGACCCAGAGGGTGGTGGTTGATGGAAGCCAATCATCTTGGTGCGTGGTCATGAGTGGGGTCCCTCAAGGCTCTGTTCTATGGCCTATACTGTTTAACATCTTCATCAAAGATGTGGACATTGGTGTCATAAGTGGACTGGCCAAGTTTGCTGGTGAAACCAAACTGTGGGGTAAAGCATCCACACCTGAGGACAGGAGAGTGATCCAGGCAGATCTTGACAGGATTACGAAATGGGTGGATAAGAACCTGATGGTGTTCAACACCAAAAAATACAAGGTTCTCTACCTTGGGAGGAAAAACCTGCAGCATGCTTATAGGCTCGGCAGCGCTACACTGGTTAACACTACAGATGAAAGGGATTTTCATAGATTCATAGATGTAAGAGTCGGAACGGACCTCAATAGATCATCGAGTCCGACCCCCTGCATAGGCAGGAAAGAGGGCTGGGGCCAGAAGACCC
>NW_005842004.1:1448464-1453693 GCF_000455745.1 Alligator sinensis
CCGTGCTGGTTTCCCCTCAGCATAATTTGTCCTGCCGGGCTCTCGCAAATGTGAGCCTTGATAATTTTTTCAAAGACTTTGCCAAGGATGGAGGTGAGACTGACTGGCCTATAGTTGCCTGGGTCCTCCTTCCTCCCCGAACATGAGCCTGCAGTGCGATGCTGCGGCTAGTAAAGCGAGCAAAACGCTGGCTTGCATCCATAGATGCTTCTCAAGAAAATCCCGGGATGTCATTCTCCCGCTGTACTCGGCCTTGGTGAGGCCGCAGCTAGAGTACTGCATCTAGTTTTCGGCTCCACAATTCAAAAAGGATGTGGAGAAGCTTGAGAGAGTGCAGAGGAGGTCCATACGCATGATCAGAGGTGAGGAAAACAGACCTTATGATGAGAGGCTGACAGGTATGGGACTCTTCAGCCTGGAAAAGCTCAGACTCAGGGATGATCTGGTGGCCACCCATAAGTTTATCAAGGGTGTTCACCAGGATTTGGGGGAATTTCTGTTAACCAGAGCTCCCCAAGGGATGACAAGATCGAATGGTCACAAACTCTGCTGTGACCGATTCAGGCTAGACATAAGGAAGAATTGCTTTCCTGTCCAAGCCCCCAAGGTTTGGTATAGACTGCCGCCAGAAGTGGTTTAAGCACTCACTTTGAATGCCTTCAAGACACATTTGGATGCTTATTTGATGGGATCCTATGATCCCTGCTGACTTCCTGTCCCTGGGGCAGGGGGCTGGACTCAATGATCCTCTGGGGTCCCTTCCAGCCCCAATGTCTATGAAATCTATGAAATAGTAAATGAATCAAAAAAGGGTACATACAAGCATTATATTTTAGGTTGACTAAACAAAGTTAAGTCAATCTAAAAGCCCAGGTGTATAGGTGTTCAATGGACTTAAATTGCCCCCAAAACTATGCTCCCAATCTAAGTTATTTCACCTCAGAAAGTGAACTGGCTTTAGACTGACCTGGGTTAACCCAATCTAAATGAGTTAACTCGGTCCAGTGGTCATCTGCATGTGCTTACAACACAGCCCCAGGGCTGGGAGATCCCAGCCACTTGCCCCAGCCCTGGGGCTGTGCTGTTCCTACTGTTCTGACCCGACCGGGCTAACTTTGGTCCCTGGGCATCTCTCATCTTCAAAATCACATCACAAACATTTGTCATTAATAATAATTTTCTCTCAGATGTTCCTAAAGCCTTGTTATTATTCCCTCCTTACAGTTCATGTATACAGTGTAACAATATTCTAATTCCGAATATACAAACTATAAGCTCATTTAAGAAACGCAGATATAAATATTTGGTTATTTTCTATACAGCTTTTATTTGCCTTGGCTTTGACTAAAGGTTTACTATTTAACTAAAATAAGCTACCAAAAGATTTTTTTGCCTTCCAACTCAAAACATGCCCCTATGTGAAACTCATTTACCAAGCATTGCTGTGATACAGCTATTTGATGTTAGAAATAAATTTGTTCTATTCCAATATAGGACAATCTTGCCCTTTAAATGATTCTCTTATCAAGATAAAACAGTGAACCCCTTTGTTAAAGCTTATTTTGATGTTCTCATTTCTACAAATTTCTTAGGCTACCCATTATATTAAATTTGCAAGATACATACTCAGACATATACACTTACTTAGAAACAACCAACGTATATGGATAAAGACTTTGTGAAAAATAGACGACCATTTAATAGGGTAAAGGAACTCTATGGTTCTAAGGTTTCACAGTACTTCTCTTCTGCTATTGTGCAAAAGAGTGCTTTATCAGGTTTGAACACTGCAGTACAAATTCAAAAACTTAAACAGCAGCAAAAGTTAACCAACACTTTTGCCAGAATCTACCTAATTATGCTATTCTGGAATGGCAAGAAATGGATACATCTGAACTACTATTCATATTATGATGGTATACTAGACATTTTGAAGGGAATTTGCAGTGATAGAGTGTGAACAGGCATTCACAGCAACCAGTTTAGGTTTAGGCAGCTTACTTTAAGTGCAGGTAGGTATTCACCACTGCTGGGAGTGGAGTGGGCAGCCCAAGGTAAGAAACTTGGGAGGAGTGGGGGAGGGGCTGGTAGGTTTGCAGGGAGTTGCCAACTTGGTTTTAATTATTGCATCAGTATGTCTTGCTTTATGACAGATTCTTCTTTCTATGTAATAATTAAAGGGCATTTTACAAATATGGTATCTATAAGTAGCACAGGAAAATTTAATAATTATTTGAATAGGTTTTTGGACTTGACCTTATGTGGTTAATCTGCTGGTTTTACTAACAACACATGTGCAATTTAAATTAGAATCCCTTGCAAAATGGCATATTTTGCATAATTTCCTGTCTCTTTCTTGCATGGATAGTGAGAAAATTAATGAGGACCCTTGACCCTAATTCTCAGTGGACAGCACTAACAATAGCTAAATGTGTTTCAATTCATGAATACGTTTATACACAAATGAACCTTTTTTTCACATTTGTGTATGACATGCCAATAATATGTAGTAAATATTGCAAATAAAATTCTATATTCTGAGTACAAATGAGCAATGATTATGTAAGTCATAGTTATCTGAATGTTATGACTGATGATTGTCATATTTCCCAAATCTGAAATTCATTCAATAGGGCAAAAAATGTTTTTCTCTGAAAGATGTATAGAGTACTTCATTTTAGTGTTGCTATTTTGATTTGAAGAAGTTCTTATTTATCCAGAAATTTCCAATATCCACAACACCTTCAAATAATGGGAAATTATTCCAATGTATCTGAATTCTGTACTGTGTATAATGCATATGCTGTCCTGCATCTAGTGCAAAATTTGATTTTGCATAGATTTCATTGTTCATATCAGAATTAAATATTAAAAGGCAAAGTGGTGGAAGGAAACATTCTGAATGGACCCCAAGTCTTAAAAATGTGCTACTTCCACAGGTACACCTAAAGGATAAAGAGATGGGGGTTTTAGAAAGACAGGTATGGATATAGGATATCATATTATGGGGATGCTGAAATGCAAAGGAAGAGATCATGGTGGGGCACTTTCCACAGCATGGGTCTACTGGTTATTGCCTACAAAATTACTGTAGTCTCCATGGTTGTCATGTATTGGAATCCTTTTACTGATGGATTGATCATTTTCTTAGTCCTTGGAGGATCATATGCCTTTACTGACCCTTGGACTGTATAAATACAGCAGTGCCATGGGGTGCACCAGTGTAGTTGTCTTTAGTAAAAGATCACTTGACAAAGGCCAACCAGGACTAACACTTTGGAGTTCATGTTTTTCTAAAGCTCAATGCTGAAATAAAAAATGAAGGTTTGGTTTTTGAGTTTCTATAATGAGCTGACAATAAGTATTTGTGAATACTATTTAATCCCTTAAATGCTGATAGAAAATTATAATTTTCATTTGTGTAAAAGTTTTCAAAGGACACTGAAACATTCTGTGTGCATCTTTCTCCAGTAAAAGTCTGGTTTTCAGTTGTCTGGTTTTCAGAATCACTTTTGCTTTATGAAAACCAGCGCTGTTACCCTGAAATGATTATTGAAAATACTTTTGTGCATATAGAACTCTTGAATTCCCAGATTTCCCATGGAAAAAAATAACTGATATATGTTTTGACCAGCCCTAGCCACTTATTCATTACCTAAAAAAGGCCAGAGAAGCATAAAGGGGCCATAATAGTAGGAAGATAGCCCCCGCCCCCCCCCGCCCATCCCCACCCTCCTGCTTTTCAGTTCAAGGGCCCTAGAAGATAGTTGTAAAGCTGTTTTCAGAATGGAGCCTTACAAGTACCACACAATGTTTTTTGGAGGTGTATTCATTTTTCAGAGGTCCCAGCAATGCCATGTGCAGCAACGTAAAGTATACTAGCACAAGGTTTGACTAATTTCCATAAGGACCTTGGAGTAACCCAGAAACAAAATGGTGAAAATATGATTTAGTGCATTTATCTCTGGTGGGGTGTGTGTGTGTTTTCTCAGGTAGTATCTGGTTGCTGCCACTTGATATACATGCTGCTTGAGTCTGTGCGCTCTGGAAAACCACTGTTTTCTAGATTCTGAAAGCAGTATAGAAAACTGAACTCGGATATGTGTTTGGCAAAAGCACAGAGAAGCTTATTGTCGTCAGACAGCACACTATTTTGGTCTGATTAACCATCAGACCAGTTTAGCGAAGCTTGTCCTTCACAGGTAGAGAACTATACATTATTTGTGCTTCCCTCGGTCTCTCAGAGAGGTCTCCCAACCCCTGTATTTCACTTGTATGCTTTCCATCTCATGACTGTTCTTACCCCTTTGTCAAGATATTCATTCCTACTTGTTTTGTTTGTCAAGTTTACATACCTGCACTTGTAGTCTGTCTCATTAGTAAGTTCTTACTTTTTATATTTGTCCTCAAGTTTTTTTAGCTGGTGTTTTCATACTCCCTTCAGTGTCTTTTTGCTCATTAGTGTATCTTTATTTTTATTTCTTACCCAGTCATCCAGCAGTCATGAGGCCCCTTTCTCCCATACTGCTTGTCAGCACCGTAGCTTACTAGAGGTTAGCATAACTATGCCAAGCACAGCCAGAACTCCTATAGTGTGAGGTTGGTTGTTTTGTTGTTTGTTTGTTTGTATTAGTTGGGCTTGACTTTTCTCAGATACCCAGAATTTAACTCTTGCTTAAGTTTGTGAAACCTAAGGGTTCAAATCATACCAGTATTTGTAAACAAATTATGAAAGTATATTTTAAAAACGTATCGTGATTTCAACCATCTGCTATTTTTATCTGATGAAAGTAGAGAAAAATTGCACTCTCTAGGTTGGGGTTCTGTAAAAGATGAATTTGCAAATATGTATTTATAGAATTGATCAACTCCCTGGTAGTGGGAATAATAATGAAAAGTATGTTCAGTATGTAAAGAGCCTTGTTCTAAGAATTATGCTTATCCAGCTGGTAAACAAACAGTAGATGATACCTGTGATTCTGATCAAAACTAACACAGCAATAGATTCATAGATTCATAGATTATAGGGTCAGAAGGGACCTCAATAGATCATCGAGTTCGACCCCCTGCATAGGCAGGAAAGAGGGCTGGGTCTAGATGACCCCAGCTAGATGCCTATCTAACCTCCTCTTGAAGACCCCCAGGGTAGGGGAGAGCACCACCTCCCTTGGGAGCCCGTTCCAGACCTTGGCCACTCGAACTGTGAAGAAGTTCTTCCTAATGTCCAAT
>NW_005842004.1:1454485-1455090 GCF_000455745.1 Alligator sinensis
TCCTCCTTCCTCCCCTTCTTGAAAATGGGGACCACATTGGCCCTTTTCCAGTCCTCCGGGACTTGCCCGTGCGCCACAATCGTTCAAATATTCCCGCCGGTGGCTGTGCAATGACATCGGCCAGTGCCTTCAGTACCCTCGGATGGAGCTCATCCGGGCCTACCGACTTAAAAGCATCCAGTTCCTCCAAGTGACTCTGCACCATCTCAGGGTCTACGCATAGTAGTCTGGCACCCTGTTGCTGCCTTTCTACAATCCCAGTGAGAGACTTGTCTTGCCCCTCACTTAGGAACACTGAGGCAAAGAACTCGTTGAGAAGTTCAGCCTTGTCCCCCCTGTCCGTCACCAATTGCTTCTGCCATTTAATAGGGGTCCTATTCCACCCTGGGACTTCCTTTTACTCCCTATTTAGCTGAAAAACAATCTCTCATTATCCTTAACTTGGGATGCCATACTCAGCTCCATGGTAGCTTTGGCCCATCTAACTGCCTCCCTACAAGCGCGAGCAGAGGAGGTATACTCCTCTTTGGTAATCTCTCCCTGTTTCCACTTTTTATATGCTCCCCTTTTAGCCCATAGGCTGCTCTGGATTTCTCTGGTCAGCC
>NW_005842004.1:1455331-1466466 GCF_000455745.1 Alligator sinensis
GCTGTCTGCGTCTCCCAGCAGATGTCTGGGTAGTTTAGGTCTCCCATCACTACCGCCTCCCTAGTTTTTATGGTCTCAGAGAGCTGACTCAGGAGACCCAAATCTCGTTCTTCCCCTTGGTGTGGGGGTCTGTAGCAGACCCCTACCACCAAATCCCTTTCTCCTTGACCCCCATGTAACCTAACCCACAATCCTTCTACTTTCTCCTCCTTCGATTCCATCTTGATAAGGGCCGATGTATATTGCTCGTTGACATAGAGCACAACCCCTCCCCCTTTCTTCCCCACTCTGTCTTTTCTGTACAGTTTATAACCCTCAATATGTACCGCCCAGTCGTGGGAAGAATCCCACCAGGTTCCTGTTAGCCCTACTAAGTCGTAGGTGTTTTCTGCAAGCAGGAGTGCTAGTTCATCCTGCGTGCTCCCCATGCTCCTAGCATTAGTATATAGGCACTTGAGCCCTGTGACTGGTGCCTTTGCTGCCCCCCAGCTCTGATTCCCAAAGGGCCCCTGATTGCTTACCTGTGCTGTACTGCTGGCCACCCCATGGATTGCAGGAATTGTTTGAATGTTTTATACAGTGACCTATTTACAAAAACTATTGAGCAAAGCATTTAAATAAGAAACACACAAATCATGGTTCAGAGGTGATATCTTTTATCAGACCAGCTAAAAAAGTAGTGAAAAAAAAATTTCTTTGCAAGCTTTTCGGCATATACATCCTTCTTCAGGATGAGGAGAAATCAAAGATTGTGAAAGTCCTCTTAAGTAGAAAATAAAATTCATTTTGTCAAGGGAGGTAGAGGCTGGAAGTTTATTCCCCTGGTCTGAGAATCCTTTTGTGAGAGTGTTGCTCAGTGATGTGCAGATTAGGCTGTCTTTGTCCCTGGAGGAGTCCAATGGAGGTGTAAAAAAAAATCCTTCTTTCTTGTTTAGCAATGAAGTTTATTTTTTCCAAAATAGCTAAAATATGATAACTTCCATGTTTCAAGGATCTATTTTATAGCTGTGCTGGTCCAAGAAGATGATAAACAAAATGTGCAAAATTAAGTTTATTTTCTGCCTAGCAGGACTTTCACAATCTTTGATTTCACCTCACTCTGAAGAAGGATGTGCGTGCCTGAAAGCTTGCAAAGAAAGCAATTTTTTTTTTGCTATATTTTAGTTTCTCTCTTTTTCTCAGACCAACACAGCTACAGAATAGATCTCTGAAGCATTTAAATGATATAGGCCAGAAAATATATAACAATTCACTTTGTATTACAATTTTCAAAATGCATATGATAAGCTGTTCATTACAAATCAAATATCCAACTTGTTTACTATTTTTTTTTTAATTCTTCAAATGAATCCAGAAATAATTTGGAGAAACTCAATCCTGAATTGACCTGTGTCTTATGTCTATGTGCCCATAGTCCCATAGTCCACAAAGGGACTCTAACAGCATTTGAATGCTTAAGGCCATGTGAAAGTGTTTAGACTTCTGCCAGGAGAATTGCCATTCTCTCAGCAGAAATGACAAGCATACAAATGTTCATTACATTCCTCTAGGGAGAAATTCCCCTTCTGGAAGATTTCTGTGTGTCAGCACTTGTATGCTCCCATTCCAGTCTGGTCCTGGAAGGAAGCAGCAACAACTGCTCACTGAACCTTTGCCAAACTGAGGTCTGCCAAGTTGTGCAAAGGGCTGGAGGCTTTTCTGGCTCTATGTGGCTTTCCTTTGCTACTCCACCACCCAGGTGGGCAGCAGAGATGAGGATTGAAAAGCCTGGAAATAAGGAATAGGGCTTTGGGAAACTGTCTCCAAAGCCAGTTCCTAGCCCATGCTGGTTCTCCTTGTTGCTCCTTCCATCCAGCTGAGAGTAGCAGGGATATCCTGCCTGGTGTTTCCTGCCTGATCCCCAGACCAGGTCACCCATATGAGTGAGTGGTGTGGTGGGGGGGATTCAGATCTGAATCCCGGCCACTGAGAATCAAGTGGAAGCATAGCTGCTTCTTGCTCCTCAGATCAGAAGAGGAAGGGGCAGGGGGATCTATGGAGTGCTTGGGGTGGAGGAATTTCTCCTTTTCCTAGAATTATTTCTTGATGTGGAAACTTTCTACCTTAGGAAATAAATAACTGTATGCAGCCTAAGTCATCAAAAACAGTACATAAAGCCCTGTGGAATGTCAAGTTTTGCTGCCATCTTGAGAAAGCTGAGTAACTCATTACTTGTTTTTATCTAAGACCGCTTGGGGTTAACAGACTATGAATCCCTGTACCTACGTTTCCTGATAGGCCTATCATGGTAGGCATGTTTAGAACATAAATAGATGTCTAACTCAAAGCTGCTAGAAAGTGCCTCATTTCTACATTTCAGCTAGATCCTTCTCTTCATTCTAAAGTACTGTACCAAATTTTCCCTATGAATTGTCTACCAAATTTTGGCATCTGGGTTCAACTTGGTGAGACACTCTGTTGAACTCACATGGTGACACTCTGTAATGTCATATCCAAATTACTCTGTAGACCTACCTCTAGACAACTGAGGGCCAAATTTGTTTAAGCTATTTCATTACCTAACTCTCCTATCTCTTTTGTAGCTATTTTCTGATGATCATATATGTTACATTCTTAATTTTTTTCAGTATTTTAAATGTAAATATACGTTTCTCCCAGTGGAAAGATTTTGCAACTACACTCTCCAGTAAATACTTTTTTTTTTTTTCATAATGTGAGAAGAAAGGGAGTTTTTGCTTCAGGGACTGTCGTTATGGTATTCAAACCATACATATATAGAAGAGTCTTGACTAAGCAAATCTTTATTTTTGATGCTTGAAAAAGACCTTCAATGCCCTTCTAAATAATCCAGTTTTCCATGAGTTTGGCTATAGTGATAGTTATTAGCTAGACAGCTAATGTACATTTTTTGTTCTATAAACAGTTAAACCTTTTGACATTTTTTAAAATACTATTTTTTGAGTGACAAGTAAAAAGGAAAAGAGAAATAACTTGTTCAGTTATACAACAGAATAGTTCAGCAGAACCAAATTATTGTCTACAATCTCACAGCACTGGAATAACTGCCAGGCAGCGAAGTCAAAGAAGTTGTTGTAGTAGGTGTACAAGTGAAAGAGAGGTTATAAAGGATGAAACAGCATGGGAGGATGCTGAACTACCATAACATTAAAATAGGGTAATTTTAGTTCCTAGATCCACCAACTGTTTAGGAAGCACACTAAGTGAACTGAGAAAGCAATCTGAGAAGCAGCAAGATTGAATTAAGTTAGCCAAAGTGAAAAGTATGGGTGGCTTAATGCAAGAGAGCATTTTTAATTATTTCTAATGTTAAAATTGTATGTGTTGTGTACTACTCATTGGCAAAAGTCCAGAAAATAATTAATCACATGCTTAAGGTTAAATAGGTTTTCCACTGATATCAATATCAGGCAAACTGTGCAATGCTCTAAATTAAGCACATGCTTAACCATTTAATTCTGACTCTTCTAGGCACAAGGCAGGGTAGATTTGCTCCTGTGTAGACTGACTAAGTTAGACTATATATGAGGGAGAGAGATAAGTATTCCACTTGGATCATAATACCATGTCACATGTGTTTTTATAGATGTTTGGGTCAGAAGGGACCTTAGCAAATCATTGAGTCTGACCCCCTGCCCAGGGCAGGAAAGAGCCCTGGGGTCAGATGACCCCAGCCAAGTACATGTCTAGGCTCCTCTTAAAGACCCCCAAGGTAGGGGAGAGCACCACCTCCCTTGGAAACCCATTGCAGATTTTGGCAACCTTCACCCTAAAGAAGTTCTTCCTGATCTCTAACCTAAATCTGCTCTCTGTCAGTTTGTGGCTTTTGTTCCTGGCTACCTCAAAGGGTGCCTTGGTGAACAGAGCATCTCCTATTCCTTGCTGTCCCCCCTGATTAATTTGTAAGCAGCCACAAGATCACCTCTCAGCCTTCTCTTGTGAAGTCTGAAGAGATCCAGGGCCCTCAAGCTCTCCTCATAGGGCTTTGCGTGCAGGTCCCTAACCATACGAATGGCTCTCCTCTGAACCCTCTCGAGGTTGTCCACATTCCTCTTGAAGTGTGGCACCCAAAAGTGGATGCAGTACTCCAACTGTGGCCTGACCAATGCCACATACAGGGGAATTATCACCTCCTTGGACCTCTTTGTCATGCACCTGCTAATGCATGATAAAGTGCGGTTAGCTTTACTGATCACTTTGTCACATTGATGACTCATGTTCATCTTGGAGTCAGCAGTGACTCCAAGATCCCTTTCTGCTGCGGTGCTGCTGAGAAGGTCCTCTCCCAGCCTGTAAGTATGCTGGTGATTCTTTCTTCCTAGGTGCAGCACCTTGCATTTGTCCTTATTGAACTGCATCCTATTCTGTTCTTCCCACTTTTCCAACCTGTCCAGATCTGCCTGGATTCATTCCCTACCCTCTGGTGTGTTAACTTTACCCCATAATTTTGTATCACTTGTGAATTTGGATAGAATGCTTCCCGTGCCCTCATCCAAGTCACTGATGAAGACATTGAACAGCACCAGTCCAAGAACGAAGCCTTGTGGGACTCCACTACACACATCTTTCCAGGTTGATACCAATCCATCCACCACCACTCTCTGGGTGTGACCCCTAAGCCAATTTGCCACCCACCTGACCATGTAATCATCTATGTCACTCTCACTCAGTTTGTTTGTGAGAATATAATGAGATACCATATTGAAGGCCTGCTTAAAATCCAAGTAGATGACATCAACCTCGATTCCTGCATCTAAGCATTTTGTGACCTGGTCATAAAAAGAAAGAAGGTTAGTCAGGCAGGATCTACCTGCTATGAATCCATTCTGGTTGCCCCATTGCTTTCCCCACTGGACTTGTCAAAGGGTAAGGCTTCAGAAATTCTTGAATTGTTTTCCCTCCTACAATTGCCAGGGTTAATAGAGACAGAGAGATGTCTCTTTTAGCTGTCCTTCTGATCTGGCCAGCTTTTCTGTATGTAGAAGCAATTGTTACGTCTCAGCTCTGTATTCTTGGGGAACCCTGGTACAGGATGCAGTCTGTCTGACTCACAAAGGACTCTCCCCCCCCCTACCTAAACGAAACTGATTAAGATGCAGTGAGAGACGCACCTAAGACCCTCACCAGATAAGGGTGACGAGTGAATCAACTGCCCTAGGTCTCATTTACATGAGAGATGGAAAAGAGAAAGCCTGAAGCAGAGGCTGCAGTGAATTCTGGGACCAGAGAAGCAGGAGAGCGCTGCATGATGGGGAATCTGTGCTTCCAATGTTAATCAACCCATGTTCACACAGACCCAGCTCAGCATTTATCAGGCCAGTTCTAATCTGGATTTGCTAAGGACTTTTCCCCCCCCCAGACACACACACACAGGCTCTAAGTTTAATAGGCATCTCGGGCCGTACATTCCCCGGTCCCACTATGGGAGGCCTATTTAAACTTGATTGACTAAAACTCGGTTGCCGGGTTAGGGAATGCTGAGGCAAGAGACCGAGTCAGAGGGGGTATGGGCAACATTTGAACAATGGTTAAGGGTTCATCACAGCATCCAGCCTGCTGGAGCCCTAATCCCAGGTGTTGTCATATCTTTCCCGAGACGACTGGTGGGAGTCCTCTCCACAAAAGGTTATGAGCACCCCAATAATTGTTTTAAGTCTGTTAAAAGACTATAGTAAGATCTGGAAAAGTCATGCTAAGCTGAGGCTTGTGCACAACAAGTAAAAATCCAAAATCCTGATGCTGCAAGCTATCTATTGTTCCTGAAGAAACCATGAGATATCCCATCAGTATATCTGCCACCCATAGGAATCTCAAGCTGGCTCCCAAGTATTTGGGTTACTCCCTAATCTTAAGTGTTTCCTGATTATCAATCAGTTTCCTGAGATGGTCCAAACCAGATAACCCCTTGTCAATAGAAAAGACAATGATTTACACTACTGAGGGTGCTTCGAAGCAGCTAAACTGAGGGTATAAAAATCTGTAAGTGTGTGTGCTGCTAGAAGAAGAGGAAGATCTCTTCAAGGATTGTGCTACGGACTGTGCCTGTCAGCTTTGCAGCCTGAGTACCGTGGACTAGGTGAGATCCCAGCGTTCTCTGTCTTCTTTCTAGGCATAAACTTCTGAACCTGAACTGTATCAGTTAAGCTTGAGCTAAGTTTCCCCAAATACTTAGTGAAACCAGGGTAGTATTGTCATTGTTGGTGTTTGTTTTTCTTTTGCATGTCTATTACTACTAGTACTATTATATATTTCATATGCTTAGCAATAAATAACTTTTATAGTCAAACTGGTAGTAATTGGGTATATTTTTCCTTCTCTGCTTCTCTTTCCTCCCGTGCTCTGCAACAACACTTCTTTTACCTAAGCTAAAGATCCCGGTGAAGCCCACAAATATTGTGGGGTCTGCTCATCAAGAGGCCAAAGATTGGGACGTGCTGAGTTTGAAACACATAAGGGGATCAGCTTGTATAGGCTGATTGACCCAGTTTGACTCAGACGTGCCCTTATGAACTGAATGCTGGCCCATGAGGGTGTCAGCTGGACACCCAGCCGGATTCAGAGGGATTCTGTTTACCTGTGTGCTTGTGTCTGACTGCATTTTATTGTTGCTCTTATGAACTGATTCTTGGCATATGAGGGTGTCAGCTTGTCCATGCTGATCAGCCCGGCCAGGTCAGGCGTGTCACGTTAATTTGTGTGTGTTTGTGTGTATGACTGATTTGGTGACTGGAGGAACCCAGTCCCATTGAGATTGAGTCCTGCAAGATAGCTCCACTGGGGGTGAGGGCTTGCAGAAGGGAAAAATACAGCTCCATATAATAACACAAGCAGCACATTGACAGAATCACCAAGACCCTAGAAACTATCCCTAATAAATGAGCACACCCCAAAGTAATGGGCAGATTTGGTAACACAATCTTCCTTCTTGTTTTCTGGTAGACTGGGCATTGTTTTCAGGGAAGTTTGAGAACTTTTTTACAGAACTTGAAAGACAAGAAAGACTTTTTGAGGCTGGTGATATCACCCATTGTTGTTGTCAGGTTTGCTTTATTAAACAAGTGATTCACAATTATAGCTGTCTAAACCCCTAAGAATGACAGCAAAGGACCAGATGCTATGGCTTTATATGTTATGAAAGCATTATACATAGCCAGCTGTATCAAATAAAAGCAAGGATTTTTTTTTTTTATATTGCGCTATTGTCTTCCATCTGCTTGGTCCTATGCATGTAGCTTCAAAATGTGCAATATCAACCAAGTATAGGAGTTTGTGTGTCAGTTGCATCCACTTTGAATAGATTTTAAAAACTTCCCAGCTGAAGGCTCTTCATAGTATAGTACACTTGTTCCAGCATATCTGTGACTTGGGAGTGCCAGAATTTGCAAGATCTGACCTAGATTTCTTTAGCAAAAATAGGCATTATAATAAATTTATTTCAGGTTTTCTTATTCCTCTATAATAAAATAATGAGAGTGATCCTATGAGTGATACATTCTATTTGTAAGGTGAAAAGTAGCATCAATTCCCATTAGTTAACAATAGTTGAAACAATTTGGCATTTGCTGGAGAAATTTAGTAACTTACCCTATCAGTATAATTATCCTTAGCATTTATTTACCAATAACAGGAGATATCTTTTCTTTCTCATGCCATCACACCATATGCTAAAATAAACATTTAGTTATAGAAATTATCTATATGGAGATGGCATCCATAATGCGGTAGGACCAGAATACTTTCTTAATCTTTATAAGCAATTACATATTTTGAGTGTGTTTCCTAGTCAATTTTTTTCCACTGTATAGGCTTGCCAGCTCTGCTACAGTTAACAAAAATATTTGCAGAAAGTGAGGTACATAGCTTGAAGTATAACAGTAATTTTAGTAAAGAAAAATTCCAGTAAACTTTAGCATGGGTTGATATAATTGATAGTAAAAATATATATATTTTAGTAAATTAAAAACATAGTTTAAAAAAAAAATGTTTGAAACGTGTGTGTTGACAGTTTTCCTTTATTGCAAGACCTACAATACTCATTTCAATTTATCTAAAATATATATTTCTTTAATTATATATATATAAACTCATTACTATTGTTATTAACAACACATAAATTAAAACCTTTGCCTTCTGGTAAAAACTAATCAAGAAAGAAAATGGAAGTGGAGCTGTTCAACTAATTTGAAATCAGATTCTTTGATTGGTAGAAGATATCATTATAAGATATTGGGTAACTGCATAGGTCCAGCACACAGATGAAAATGCTGTTATAAGCACATACAATCTTAATATTCCTAAATGCCTGCCAGTCATCTCCAATTGAGATTCATTGTTCATTTTATAAATTTGAATTGTTAATTACACTTTAATTGGACCCCATTTTTATTGAATTTTTAATTCAACTCAAAAAGTGTTTACTTAAGTTATGAGTATTGTAGCAATTAGCTGAGTAAGTATTAAATCCAAGTACTTGCATTCATGAACAGCAGCACATTGCCCTGATATTTAATTGGCCATAGGTTTCTTCTCTGGTTCAATAAATATTAATTAAAGTTAGGGCTGTATGAGTAGGGACCTACTCAATTCGCGATTTTGTAGAATTTGCGGGAGAAAAAAACTTACTAAAAATAAAATTTGGGGAGCCCCACCCCTCTTGTCCAGTCAGTGACAAGGGGCAAAGCTGCATAATGGATAGTCCTCTTGGCCAGTCAGGTGTGTGGGGGTGATGGGGGGAGACACTGTGATAAACCCATGAAAATGGTGGCTGGCCCCACAATTGGTGCACAAGATCAGGCCTGCAGACCAGTCCCATGTGCCAGATCCAACCCACAGGGTTAGTCTGGTATAAGAACTTCATTCAGCACATGCCTTGGACTGGCCATAAATGCTGCTTGCAGCATGCACAGACTTCAGTCCTAGAGCACATGCCGGCCAAGGTGCATGGGGCCAGTCTGGATTGCACACTACATGTGGCATCTGTGCTGGACCGGTCCTGCACACTGCATATAGTGCACAGAGCCAACCTATGGACCTGATCCTGATCAGGATCTGAGGCCAGTCTAGTGTGGGCACCACAGGCACTTCATGCTCTAAAATGGCCTTGTCCACTATGTGGAGTGAACAACGGCACCTGTACAGCACATGGTGCATGGTACCAATCCAGGGTGCACACTGTCTTTGGCACTTGCACTAGGCCAGCCCTGTGGACCTGATCCAAACCAACCCTGGATCCAGTATGCAGGGTCAGTCTGTTGCATGCCCTCTAGACTGTTCCCATGCTATGTGCAGCCCATGGCAGACTGGTTCCATGAGCCGCATGCAGGGCAAGGGCCCGTGTGTCTCATGTGGCAGGTCAGGCACCATAGTGAGCTGGATGATATGGCTCTGTGAGCTAGATTTGGCCTGCAGGCTGTATCTTTGACACCCTGCTTTAAGTGACAGTTGCAGTTGGATACAAACATGGTCTTCAGTGCACTTAATGGGATATGACCAAATAAAAAGTTGTTGTGTATCCATGAGAACTGACACCTCTGTCCTTAGAACAAATAGAGCAATTTCTTTTAGCCCTGAAGATCTTGGGTTCACATCTTAATGAAGACCCAGTCAGAGTTTGTCTTTGTTTTAATTTGAAATTTTCTTGAAGTACTTAAGAAAGAGCTATGTTGTTTTCTGTAAATAATCCCAATGGGTATGTGTGTATGTTGAGAATCTTTTTAAATAACACTGTCTCATGTTATAATGGGCACTTTGGTCATTTTGAAGTGTAAGGCCAAAAAGTTTTAAGGAGCTACTTAAACATGGAAATTTATCTGTTATCTTGTAATGAGTGTTGTGTTAATGCCTCTGTTGTGGACTAACAAAGGTGATAAATATATATATAAGGTGTTGCTCCTAATTTACCATCATCTACAGTGTTTACTGTATTCTCATTTGCAAAAATGTGCCTTTGAAAAAACTTGGCTGAATTGGAAAAGTATAAAGAATGCAGCATTTAGCCAGTACACTATGTTCATGTGTAATCACTAAAGTTTATCACAAAGATTTCTATTATGACTAAAGGCATTCTAATAAAATTTTGTTAATAAGGTTAGATGAATCCCTTTTGAATTATTCAAACAAAATGTACCAAATAATGGCACCGTGGTCTGCAGTTGTAACTTTTTATCTGCAAGCTTTAGGCTATCAGTAATTTACGGGAACACACTGAAAAATAATTAAATTTTCAGCCAAAGCCATGACTTTTAATATGCCAGATATTTTTTGAAGGTATTGAACTAGCTCAATTAGCAGAAATGTCATTTGGTGGATTATAAAATGAGTGTAAACTGATACAAATCAAAATTTAATAATCCTATTTTTTACTATTAAAGATGCCAGCAGGGAACTGAAGTGTACCAATAAGGTTGCTCAGCAAGAATACTATTTTTGATTGAGAGAGTGATTACCTTAATATGTGAAACAAATTCGAGGGTCAGCAGATTAATTTCTTGCTCAAATGCCCAGCTATTTAGATTTTAAAGCTGCAGTATAACAGAAACTAAGACAAACAGTAATTCTTGAAAGATTACATTAACTTCACATGAAAAATACAATATTTTATATTTAGAGAGTTGTTTTATTTAGGCAAGTCCTGGTCTGAAAGCTCTTGAGGCTTTTTAAAATATAGAACTAAGATCATTTGGTAGTTGTTCTTTTAGTAAGAGCACAATTCTGCTGGCTTTGAAGTCAGCTGGAAAACTTCCATCAATTCCAGTAGAGAGGATGCAAATAAAAATGTATCCTTTGAGTAGTATATGCTAAAAGGTGACAGCTGTATTTAATTTTAGTAACTTTACTTTGAAAATGTTGAATTTTATATATAAAAAGATGCATCTAAACAAAGGATCATAGAGAGAGACTTACCAGATTTTCACTTAAAATATACTGAAAGAACAGAAGTTAAACATCAAACAACAAACTTATCAATGGATAAGTAGTGACAAACATTTTCTGGGTGCTTATACTGGCATCATGTAAAATTGTATATAAAGAGCACTCAGTTTTAAAGATGAATGCCTCTTGATACTAACATATAAAGCATGATAAACATGTAAACCATAATTTGTTTGCTAGGGAAA
>NW_005842004.1:1466497-1502664 GCF_000455745.1 Alligator sinensis
GGGAAAGAAATGCATCAACACTTATAAAGTCAAGTATACTGAGTGACTCACCCTGTGGGTCTAGAGAAAAGAATTTGTGTACAGCACAACACAATTTCTGGGTTACCATTTTTTTTGCAATAAGCTGTTCTTTTCATCTCACCATTCATGGATAAAACAGATACATGATTATCAGAATGGGATTGTGCTCTGAGCAATATTGACATGTGCTGACAGAGTTAGTTATATTAGTAACTTAGTAATGGGTTTAATATTATATTGCTAAATGGAGCTTTAATTAATCTATTTGGAGTTGAGCCTGTATGTGCAGTAGACAATGGTATCCCCTTTCTAGTGGAGGAATTAAGAGAAGCAAATGACATGATCAAAGCATGGGCGAGGAAAATTGTCCTAGATGATGAAGAGGCTTAATAGGCAGCTCTTGTTTAAAATTATATAGACTGAAAGCCAAAGGAAAATATTTATTTTGAAAAACAAATTGAGCATAAGGAAGAACTGTGATCACATGGATGAAGGCTATATTTTATCAGTGTGCCATTCTGTTCCCCTTCTTTTGCTATGCTCTTCTGCTCCCATGAGACTTTCATGCTTGATATCTCACTTCCTTTTAATTTAACATCCACTTCCTTTTTTAAAATCTAAGAACATGTTGGGGCCTCTGAAAAAACTTGTGATTTTTTGAAGTCCAAGGGCATAGACTGAATAAGTGTTTAATGAAACAGATGGCAAGAAATAAGGTTTGGTATATGCATGTTGTTTAGGTACTTCAGCCAATCCTTACCTTGCATATTGTTTTCCATAAGGCCCTATTTTTAATTGCTTATAAATTGCAAACATCAAGTATTTGGACTGAAATGTTCATGATTGCTTCATCCTGACTTTATTTTGTAGAGAATTTCATCTAAAATGCTTGGGATGCTTCTGAGAATTAGATCAGGAACAAAGACCAGAGATTGTTTTACTTATTGTATTTGTGTACATGTACATGTACTGTCTGGAGGGAAGGGAAGACCTCTGGTGATTTCCTTGTTAAGAAGGTCTAGCATAAACACTGTTTTTAGTAAATAGAAATTGCCCTTATTGGGAAACTAGAAGCTTCTGAAGAATTTTTGCACATGTCTAGAGAATTTTTACAGGTTATCAGCTAAAATCTATTCCTTCCATGTGAACTGGGAAAATGCCAGTCCCATACAGGTCCTGCCTGCAGCCAGATTGCATTATTGCTGTGCAGTTTCAGGCCAAGGCTCTAGTGGCTGAGCAGGACTTTCCTATGTTTGTCCTCCCAGCTCTTGGACATCACCAGTACAAGGGAAAGCAACAGTGAAGGTAGCAAGACTGTTTCCTGTACTCTAATATCCCTGTTGTATTAGCTCTCTGATTTCCTGAGAGCTCATGAGGGAGGGAGGAGACCATTATTAACCAAAATACTGAGGGAGTACGAGAAACTGAAAGGTTCCAGGAGACAGGAAAAGGAGGTAAGGAGCCACAGAGGGAAAGAACCAACTTAGAGAGATTTGGATGACAGTGAGGGGGAGGGTTGAAGAGCTCTGATGAATAGAGGATAACTGTTGATTGCTACCAGATACTGAGATACTTTAAGTACCATAGGTACTTGCACTGGCTCTTACCCTGCTAACCCAAGCTGTTGATCAGCATGGTTTCCTACAATAGAACTTATTTTTTCTTCAGTGGTGCATACGTGGCTAGTTTTTTGTTTTGAGTGAAATCAATTTTATCATACAATTGCTTTTGATAAAAGCATATAAAGTTGCATATCAAGTACACACAAGTTAATGATTTTGAGAAGTAAGATTAATTTCATCTTAATTTAACCCCCTTATATAATCCATAATTACAGTTCTGTGATGTGTTTATCATAGGATGCTTACTCCATTTAATGCACAAGATAGACTGTAATCTAATGAGATATCTGGGTTGCTCAATAAATGAGGCTGTCATCTTTAATGTACCCTGTTGCAAAAGTGGAATGTGTGTACTGAAAGAGGCAGGGGATTGCAGGAAAATAGTGGATGGTCTTCTAGTTAAGGCAGTTGTATCCTGCCTTCAAGCACTGGATTGTATCCCAACCTCAGCTACTGAGATTTCTTAAGTGCCATTGAGTACATTGTTTAAATTAAATTTTTCACTGTTGGTCCATAATTGCTGCCTATGCAAATTTGAGGAATTGCTGTTTTTAATGGAACATTCTTTTTTAATGTGGTATTTTAATGCAATTTATAGCAATTCAGATGACTGAAACCAGGGGAAAGCATTACAGAATTGGGCTCAGTCAGTCCTGATTCAAAACTCAGAATATTATTACCATTATCTTGTAATAGAAGAAAAAATATTTTGTTTTCCTGAGAATTGAATAAATAAGTGTTAAATTCTTCACGTCTTTTACCTTTAAAGTACACAATAGTCTTCAGATTGCCAGCATTGTACATATGCCACCATCTAATTAGACTGTCTTCTGTTTCACACCTTCTTTGTCAGTATTTAATGCCGTATTTTTATGTAGGAAAAAAGAATATGAAATATAACTTTCCTGTAAATGTTTAGAGCAAAAATAGGAAATATGAGCAAACGTGGAGTCCTAACTTCTTAGTTCATGAGACTTTTGCTTTTCTAAATATAAAAAAAAAAAACTAAATATAAAGTCTGTTTGACTTTCCCTTGTGCAGAAGATAACTCACTCTGATATCCTGCATCAGAAGCAAAGTACAAAATGCCACTTCCCTCATATCTGTCACCACATTTGGTACTGTTACTGCTGTGCATGTCAAGCACTGAGAAAATAAAATCTTATTTCAGTTAAAACATGCCTACTTCTAAATTATCATATGGTATTTACTTGAATCCAAGATGAAGTGTTTTCACTTATTTATCATGGAACAGGAGCCCCTCATCTTGCATTCAAGTACAAAGTGGCAAGAGAGGGGAGGGGTGGGGGACAGGTGGCTGCTATGGCTCAAAATCCTGCCCCAGCATGGGGTCAGTCTGAGTCCCAGCTGCTGCCTGCCCACAGCTGCCTCTCCTTCCTTACTGCTAACACTTTGCCTTTGGCTCTGACTTTGTTCCAGCCTGGGGCACAGAGCACATGGTTGTTCCAGTCCCTATCCAGTCTGGTAGCAGCAGCTCCAGCCCAGGCTCTAGTTCTGGGGCTTGGCAGGAACTGCCACTGCTGCAACACCTGCTGCATGGCTGGGCAGGAGTTGGAAAGTAATCACATGCTGTACCTCAGACTGGAGCTAGAGCCAGAGGGTTATAGTTGGTGGGGAGGGGACACAGAGGTGGAAGGGGCAAGCAGCAGAGGGGGCCTAGAGGCAGCAGGTGCCAGGAGATTCAGGCATGGGGAGGAAACCAGCAAGGGGGGCAGGCATCATGGAGTAGTGGCAGGTTCTGTAATGTGCAGCCATGGAGGGGGCAAGTGATGGGGGGACAGGTGGCTGGAGGCAAGGTGTAAAGGAGCAAGGGGCAGGAGTCAGGGCACTCAACTCCCCTGCTGCCTACCTCCCTGATGTTACTTTTTCCCATTGCAGTGGTGGGAGTGGCAAATTTAAGACAACTTTCTTATAATTAGGTACCTATTTAAATCACGGTTTCATGATTTTTTCGGAAAACAATGGGAAAAATAGTAATCTCCATTAAAATGGCATTTGCCACAATTTCCCATGGAATCAACCCCAAAAAATGCTTACTGGACTAAATAGATTATTTAAATGTAATACACATAAATTACTATATTATAAATTTATGATATTGACATGGATTTTGCTATTTAATTATGCAGTTTTTTGCCTCGTGACCAATCAGTGGCAAGGGCCAGAGCCACCACAGCCTCTCTGCCAAACAGCATAGAGGGGTGGGACCACCATGAAATGTCCCTGAAATGGGCTCTGTGCACCTCAAGCAAGAAACCTACTAAGATGTAAGTAAGTCCCTACCTAAAATTAGATTATATACATGGAAAAGTACAACACATGTATGAACTTTCCATGTATAGTATCTAATTATTGGGGGAGGGGAGTCATCTTGGATTTTGCATATGTAGTGCTTTGGATTGGCTATTAATGTATGGAGAAAGCATATATTGGGGAAACTGCAAAAGATAAGACTTTTTCCCTCCTTTCCTCCCTACAGTTTCTGTTAATAAAGTTTTTAAAGTAGTTTTAACAGGTGATAAGGACAAGCAAATATGAACATGGATTTTCTTACTGATAACTTATTAAATCAGGAGTAATTCAGTTCAAGGCTACTATGTTAGAGGCCTAAATGTTTTAAAGTTTGAGCTAAAAGATTGGCCAAGCTGAGTTGAATGTACAGCATTTATGATGAAAACTAAATCATACTCCATTCCATCAGACTTGGAAATGATGTTACACATTAAACACTCCCATTGACAGAGGGAGTACACAGAGTGGATAAAGATACACGGTCCTTTGTCTTTTCAGTAGTGCATAAACATGCATTCCGTATGGTGTAGAGAGCTGTAAAAATATGTCCACTCAATTCTGCTCCATGCATGCGGTGTGCAGAAGTTAGGAAGCCTTTTAATTTCATGAGAGAGCTCAGTACTGAGGGCATTTATAGATGTGCTCTGGGATGCATAGAGGTGGGGGTTTTAACTAATGTGGCTCCAAGAGCCATGCTAATTAAAGCACCAGAAGCATCACATGTATCAGCATCCCTGCACTGAAAAATGGTGGCAGGACCACTTTAACTAAAGCTCATCAAAACAAAACCCCCCCCCCCCCCCCCTACACACACACACTTTTCAGCAAAAGGACACTGATACATGTTATGCTGGAGACTGATGGAGAGTGGTAATTTACAGCATGGTCATTCAAGATTTAATCGAGTCTGCTCCAATGCACTGTAATTACAACATGTTTGAGCAGTCCCCCTACATGTGTATTGGACTCCCAAGGGCCCGACAGGAGGCATGATTGTGGGATCCACCATCAGATCCAATCATGCCTTATTGTTAGTGCAGGGGGAGTCTAGCATCAACATCCTAGGCTCCCTTTCACTGGCAAGTGGCAATCTTCTGCAGTTGGAAGTCCCTCAGCTGATGGGATTTTCAGCTGTGACAGTGCCCCATACATTGCCATGACTAGGAGCTCCATAGCTTATGCGACTCTTAACCATGGCAATGCCACATGCTCCCAGACTTGGGTGTACTATGCACCGCCACAGCTGGGAGTCCTGCAGCCTCACACAGTGCCCCAGCTGTGAGTCTCATCCGTTGATGAATCTCTCAGCTTTGAGTGAATAGCAATGTTTGCTTGTTACATGTGAAAATTAAAGCTGGATAGAAATCAGCTACAAAGTTGTTACATGTTTTCCACCTCTAACTAACTTTATACCTGGATGGATGTTTTTGTGGTGTGATAGTTACTTTGCATTTGTAGCTGGTCTACTGGTTTAAATGAATTGCTCAATTAAACAGTTCATTGTGTAGTACATGTAAGATATAGAGGGGGCCTGCATGTATTATAGCAGGACAGGGCTGCAGAGGTAGATGCTAAAATAATGATTTTGGGAGATTTCTCAACTTCTGTGCTTTTTCAGGGAAGTAATGTAGTGTGTTATGCCCTTAAATTCCCTGGGTCTGCTATATTGACATCACACAGTTGAGACTGCTTCTGCAGAGCTCTTATCTTCTGTCTGCACAGAGTGGGCAAGTGACAAAGAGGTGGGGGCAACTTTTGTTCTGACTCTTCTTACACATGAACAAGGCTAGTTCAGGAGCAAAGCAAAGGACGTGTGAGTGGTACAGTCACTCTCCTCCTTGATTTCTGCTCCATTCAAAGTTTAATGGCAGAGAGAGCTTCATTTTTATTCAGGTTGTCTGAGGAAGTAAATTCACTTTGATTCATTTAATATTTATTTTATTTCTGCTAATCTCCTCACTCCATAGGTTTGAACAACCTTTGAGTTTCCACTAATCATGCTATCCATGCTTCTACAGTTAACCTAGTAATGTTTCTCTGCTCAATCCCTCAGGTGTCGAATAAAGTTGTGCTTCTGGGTACTGTGCTTTATTCCATGGGGATGCAAAACTACAACAAATCAGAGACATGTATGGGCATGACTGAAAGGAGGCCCAGCTATGCAGTGGCAGAGGGGTTGGAGGTAGGGTAGAATTTCAAAGATGAAGCAAAGAGGTAAGTTACTGCAGTGACCCTTTCCTAAATTATTCATTACAACAGATTTCATAGATTTCATAGACATTCGGGCTCGAAGGGACCCTGGAGGATCATCGAGTCCAGCCTCCTGCCCAGGGGCAGGACGTCAGCAGGGATCATAGGATTCCAGCAAGATAAATTTCCAAAAGTGTCCTGAAGGCATTCAAAATGGGCACTTGAACCACCTCTGGTAGTAGGCTGTTTCAAACCTTGAAGGCTCGGACAGTAAAGAAGTTCTTCCTTATGTCCAGCTTGAAACAGTCATAGAGGAGTTTGTGACTGTTCGATCTTGTCATCCCTTGGGGTGCTCTGGTGATAAGATGTTTCCCCAGATCCTGGTGAGCACCCCTGATAAACTTATAGGCAGCCACCAGATCACCTTTGAGTCCCATGGCTCTCAGCCTCTAATCATAAGGTCTGTTTTCCTGACCTCTGATCATGTGTGTGGCTCTTCTGTGGCCTCTCACAAACTTCTCCACATCCTTTTTGAATTGTGGAGCCCAAAACTGGACGCAGTACTCCAGCTGCGGCCTCACCAAGGCCGAGTACAGAGGGAGAATGATGTCCCGGGATTTGCTTGAGAAGCATCTATGGATACAAGCCAGCATTTTGCTCGCTTTACTAGCTGCAGCATCACATTGAAGGGTCATCTTCATCCTGTGGTCAATCATGACCCCCAAGTCCCTTTCATCTGTAGTGCTAACCAGTGTAGCACTGCCGAGCCTATAAACATGCTGCAAGTTTTTCCTCCCGAGGTGCAGAACCTTGCATTTTTCGGTGTTAAACACCATCAGGTTCTTGTCCGCCCATTTCATGAGCCTTTCAAGATCTTCCTGGATCACCCTCCTGTCCTCAGGTGTGGATGCTTTACCCCAGAGTTTGGTGTCATCGGTGAACTTGGCCAGCCTGCTTCTGACACCAATGTCTACATCACTGATGAAGATGTTAAAAAGTAAAGGCCCTAGGACAGAGCCCTGAGGGACCCCACTGGTCACAGGGCACCACGATGATTGACTTCCGTTAACCACCACGCTCTGGGTCCTGCCACGGAGCCAGTTCCCCAGCCAGTGGATTGTGGTGAGGTCGACACCGCATTTAGCCAGTTTTGCCAAGAGGTGATCATGGGATACCAGATTGAAGACTTTTTTAAAGTCAAGATTTATGACATCAATCTCTTCCCCCCTGTCCAGGGATAGGTCACCTGGTCATAAAAGGAAATGAGATTGGGCATGGGGGGGATATGTAGGGTAATGGAGGATAGAGTGGAGCCAGAGGGCAGTTGAGGTGGCTGGGCAAATGCTTAAAAGGTCGTGAAGGGCACTTTCGGATCATGGTGGAGTGTCTGAAAAACCCATGTGTGGGGTCACATGGAGTAATTCTGCCCATGGCCAGGATGCAAGGTAATTGTGGTACTCCTCTGGCACCACATACTTGCCTCACCCTGGTACTGGCAGTCAGCCCCTTCAGCTCAGTTATTTGTTTTGTCTTGGACTTTAAACTGAATATATAGCCCTAGACTCATAGCAAATTAGCAAAGCTTATGACTTCTTAATTAAAGAAAATATTCATTGTGTCTTGTGATGGTTCGCCACAACATATGTACCCCTCTCTTTCTTTCTTTTTTTTTCTTTAACCCTAGATCCACCTATGGTCTGGTAAACTTGGGTAGTTTAACCTCATTGCTCCAATCAACAAAGAGGCTCTAGTTCACAATTGGTTTCTCAAGCTATTTCTGAGGCAATGCAATCACCCAATGCCCAGATGCTAGGCTTTATAAGAAAGCACTATTTAACCTCAGGTTAGGTTGAGGTTTAGTAAAACCTTTGCTTTCCCTCCTGTATTTGGGATGTGTGACTTTCCCCCACCCTTCCACCCCACCTTTATCTACAAACCTTTGAAACATTCAGGCTGGCTGCAACATCAGAATGCCTGCTGCCTTATTAACAGCACTCCTCTCCATTGACTCATTTCTTAATAAAACCAATCTGTCCAATATATCACAACTGCTGATCATGATGATTAACTTTAAATATGTTCCCAAAATATCTGTAGATGTAAAAAGTACTAAAGCATCAATCAGTCAGGCTCTTAATGATGATTTATTGTTCTCCACAAAATCTTACTCATTTTAGAGTCTTATTTTTTTTCTGTCATATCATATATACTGCTGACATGTTCCCTGGAATGAATATTTGCCTAGTTTGCCATTTTATTCATAGGCCAGATATCTTCTTCGCCACCACCCTCCCCATTTTTTGGCTTTTGGCAGTGATATAGTTATTAAATCTAGGAAAGAGGTTCTTTGATTTCATTAGGGAGAGCACCTGTATAGAGTTTTAACTGGTAGTCTCATGTCTAAGTACACCATTAGATATGTGAAATGTTTTTACTGCAGGAATTTATGCAGGTCTTTTTGTTATAAATTCAATGTGAATTCATAGCCAAGTTTCCCTTTGAATTTTAAGTTGAATAAATCCTAAATATAAACTGCATCTCTATCAAAAACATTTGGATTTCTACTATTCTCCAGCAAAATCAATCATTTATCAAGACACTGATGTGAAACCATAGGTCTTGTAGCATCACATGAAACTTGAGTTAAATTTGCTTCCTCATAAACTTGGCCCTTCTTCAATCAGTAGGTTTCATCACTGGTCCAGAACCTCTCAGTAAATATGGCATAAGCTGTAGACTTGTAGTTTAAAGAAAGAGGAGAGGAAAATAACATTATTCAGAATGGTTTTGGATGTCTTTTTCCTAACTATTTATAAATTCCAGCTATGCAAGTTGGTCCAATAAAAGACCAATATTTCCTCTCTTGATAACTATTCTTTCTCTCAGATTCTTGGACCTTCAGAGCTTCATCAGTAACACTGTTTTAAACTGAGGAGAAAAAAAAACCCAATATTTGCAGGGAAGGACTGTGTCCCAAAAAGTAGAAACTTTCAAAAACTCACCTTGAGCTTCTAGTGTGATGGTTGTTTTATTTGTTTGTTTTTTAAACAGCAAAAAAGGCTAATAGAATTGGATGCAAAAATAGGAGGACATCAAGTAATTAATACTATAAACTTGCTACATAATTTAGTATCTTAAAAGGGATGCTAACAAATCAGGAACAACTCAGGTGAGAGGTATGGAAATGATTTTAGTATTCTGCCAGGAAGGAGTGTATCACCTTGGGCCCTGACAGAGGTGATATTTGTTACATGATTGGCCCCTTGAAAGTGCTCTACAGCCATGCCCTGATAGGAGTGCATGGTTGCAGAGCACTTTAAAAGTGACCAATTGTGTGACATATTAACCCTCATTTAATGAGGATCCAGGTGAAGGTACTCCAAAGTGAACCACTTTCATTAACTTTTGTTTGTCCCTGCATGTGAGCAGGGCTTGGCTGAGCTGAGGCAGCCCAGCCCCTGGTGCTATCTGAAGGAGGGAGAGAAGGCAGGGGAGAAAGCTCCAGTCTGTGGTTTGCCCAGCCTGCACTGGAGGGGGAGGATGAATTGAAAGTGGAGGGTGGGGGGGTGCTCCAATCCACCTGCCCCTCGCTTCTATCACAGGCTGGGCAAACCCCAATACAGAGCATCCTACCCTGCCTTCTTCCCCTCCCATCCTGCAGACAGCACTGGAGCTGGAGGGTGTTAGCAGAGAAGCTGCAGAAACACAACCTCTCTGCTGGTTTGGATCCAAAGTGGAGCTTGATCTTATTTCTCCCTCCTCCCCATCCCGACCAAACAGCAAACATCTGTTGGGTTTGGTGGAGAGTCACTGTAAGTCATGGTACCTTCTGTGTAGCACCATGAGTTATAGCAGGGAGCTGCAAGTCTTCCAATGCCCCTTATGACTGAGACACTAATGGAGTTCAACTATTCAAGGTTTCCCAAGAAATACTGTTTCCAGTAAATCCCTTAGTCTTCTTCATCCCTTGAGTGTTGGACTGAGATTCACATAGAGTAAGGTTAGTGAACAGTTTATCTCAACAAACCTGGACCCTTATAGACTTATTCCCAAGTGGTAACCCAGTAAGGTAATTGCATTCTATATACTTTCATTTTCTAATGAAGCTTGAACCTAATGATAAATCTATGAAAATAAATGTATCCTTAATATGTAGATAATGTATCATTGGCTTTCTTCAGCTATTAAATGACAAGTATTATGATTTCTGGAAGCTGTCCATATACAATTTATGAAATCATCTGTCTTATTTTCAAAAATTATTTTATCATTGAATGTATCACCGTTCATTGAAATTGGTTACAGGCTGAGCCATTTGTTGATATTTACCATTCACCCTATCTGTAATAAGCTACACAATAAGCACAAGAAGTCGTTATTCAAATAGCTATACTAAGAAGGGCACTTGAACTGGAAAATCAGATTCATTATCTGCAGACAAGAGGAGAGTAGGAAATCTCCAAACCAGAAAATAGAGGGATAGAGGTGACAAAGTAGGGGTTTTAAAACACATAGGAGGCTTAGATGAGTGAGAAGAACAAAGGGACATGCTCTTGCAGAAAACGGTATGTTCTTACTGAAGGTCCAGAAAAAGGCTAAACAAGCTGGTTGGAGAATGGAAGAGAGCAGAATAGACCTGAGTACAACTGGGTGAGAAGAAAATATATGCTGGATGATTATTCTGAACAGCTGAGACCAAAGTAGTTTTCAAGTGATGGGGAAACTGAGGCAGGAAATGACAAATACACTGCTCGGTATATCTAATATGCTAGCTAAAATAAATAATAAGCTTTTTAGTTTTGATCATAGCCTTTGCAAAGATTTCTATCATGTGAGCTCTCAAGTTAACAATTTCCTTTTTCAGGAATACAAAATTGATCACAGGGAAAGGCTTCTTGGGGAAGAGGGGTTGGTTCTGGGCACCTAAGTACTGAACTGTGATCTTGCACTTCCAGGAAGGGGTGACAGACCTGTTCCCCTGAAGCAGGCTAAGGACAATCATTGTGCTGGAGCTTACCAAACCAAGAAAAACCTGTCTAGAGTAATGACAGTCTAGAGTAATGAGAATGAAATACAGTGGCCTGTTGAGTATACAGAAGGCGGACTAGACTAGGGTTGTAATAGCAACATGCACAGGGCCAGGCAAAATTTGCTCTTATATGGGTGGCAGAGTAGGAGGATGTAACTTCCCCTCTACTTCCTGTGTTCCAGTATGAGGGCTGGAGATGGCTGCAGTCCTACAGATATGTTACCCTCTACTAGCAGGTATTCAGATAATGGAAATCCTAATAGCACTATTTAGCATAGATATCCCCTTTTAGCTCTGATTTAAGTATATTTTAGACAAGAAATTGGAGTTCTGTCTCCATTGACAATTATGTATTCTGCTAGGAAACAGGCATAACATTTATTTATTTATTTATTTATTTATTTTACTGTTTATAAGTCTTGTGCTTAATTATGTACTACCAGTGGGTAAGGTGAGACGTGTTTTCTCTTTCCTTTGAATATAACAGGGTTCTAAAGCCTTCTGTATTTACTAAATCAAAATTTTGCTTAGTCTGCTCCTTTTCTTTGTCTCAGACTGTCTCAGAGTTGCTCTGCCTGAAGACTATTGTCAAGAAAATTTGCCAAGCTATTAACTGTTTCTTGACTTGTACTCTTAATTTGTCTAGATACCACGTAATTTCATTTTATTAGTTATGCTATGAAATTACTACATATGTTTTACAATAAATAGCATGCTCTATAAGAACCATGACCTCTTGAATATAAAAGAAACAATCAGCTTCATGGAAACTTGAGTAGAAACTTCCTTTCCAAACTGCAGTATTAGGTACCATTATCTCTAGAATGATAGTGACTAACACGGGTATGAAATGTCCACATTTTGACTTAATCTTCACTATGTATAATCATGGATTAGAGTAAAACCTAATCTGGTCTGTAGTGTAGGAGAGTGGGAAGTTTCAAAATGCTGTTGAAGTGTATGTTATTTTTATGGGGGAAAAAACAGAATCAAGTAAGAAATGTAGCTATTTAATTGTCACCCTTGCCAGCTAGTAAGTATAAAATTAGCTAATTAAAAACTTATCTGTGTATGTACTAATTTTATTCTCTCTAACTTCAGTGGGAATCCTAAGCATTCAGCATGTATTCACCCCCTCTGAGGATGCTTCATAGATTTATATTTTTACTCTATTTAATATACTGTTGCCTTTTTCCATTATTAAATCTGTCTTTGCAGTTTGATTCTAGGCTTGATTTATGAAAGTCCTCACCACATGAAGTCCCATTTGAATTCTGCCCTGGATCCTTATATGATGTACTTTTAGGATAAAACCCTAATAAAGTGATTGTATATTAGGAAATTTAACTTCCTGCTAGGTATTGTTGGCAGGGATGAGAGGCACATTTAAATGGGTCCTGTGGGTTCTTCGTAAACAATGCCTATTCACACCTCTACTTCAAGTTTCTAGCATCACCTTAATAGGCACTCTTTCTCTGCTTTCAAGCACTGAATCTGTGTAGCCAGGAAAACTCCATGAAGTGTGGAGGGAAGAGGAAACACAAGCAACCTGAGACAGAACAATTATGAAAGACAGGAAATTCTGTTTCACGGTAACTTTGGCAATAGTCTATTAACTTACTCACCTAGTGGTATGAATTTCCAAAAAAAACCCAACCCCAAATACCTTTTCAGCAGATGAAGAACTGATGTGTTAATTCCCACACATAGGTTGGTACCAGTGACTAATGTGTAATCCAGGAACCATAAACACACTCTCCAGTCCCTTGGGAACTACTGCCTAATCCTGTCCTAAATATCCATCATACAATCCTGTTATACCATTCCAAGGTTCACCTAGATACTTCTGAAAGTTCTTTATCATAGTTTATTCAGGTCTACTACAGTCCTTTGCATTCTCAGCAGAGGACTGACCCTGCAGTACCTCCGATCAAAGTCCACAGTGAAAGGTTCTACAGTCAATGAAAAACAGGTGCATATGGGATATTTGAACAGCTATATGGGATATTTGAATAGATTATTTGAGGTTGGGGGAATACATGTCTGGCCACATACAGGAATCCTTCTCCCTTCTCTTAGGTTAGTTTCACTACCCAACCACTTCAGAGTCTTATTGCTTTGTGTCACAGCTCTTTATATGCATTAACTAATCAACATAATACTGATATATATATATATATATCTATGTATCGATATAGAGATAGCTGTATCAGTGTATATGTATATGTGTGTGTGTATGTGTGTATATATAGTTTTTAACCTTTATATATATGTTTGTATATATATTTATAATATATCATATTTATAAAAACTTTTATTTATATATAAAGGTTAAAAACTAAAAAAAAAAAGGCAGGAGTTTGAGAGGAAGGGGTCAAATTAAAGAATAAGTAAAAGAAAGCATATGGGAAAGGGATCTCTCAAACAATGGTATCATAGAAAAATAGGGCTTGAAAGGACCTCAGTAGATCATGTAGTCCTCCTTCCCTGCTCAGAGCAGGATCATTCCTGTTTAAACCACTTCAGACTTTTTTTTTATAATCTGTCCCAGTGCTTAACCACCCTCATAGTTAAAAAGTTCCTCCTAATACCCAACCTAAAAGTCCTTTCAGATACTTGAGGACTGTTTTCAAATTCTATCTTCTCCCCTATCTCCCAAACCTAATTTTCTCCAGACTAAATGATCCTAATTCTTCCAATCTCCTCTTATTTCATATTTCCTAAAACTCTAATAAATTTAATTGCCCTCAGCTGGACTGTTTCTAAGTAGTTCTTGTCTTTCTTGAAGTACGGTCTCCAGACTGGGACACATTATTCCAAATGGACCTCACTAATGCTGAACAGAGTGGAACAGTCACTTCTCCAGACTTGAAAGAGAAATTCCACTCATTATTTAACATACTGGGATAAATACAACACAGTATGCTTTTGATGTCTTTTGTAACAAAAGCATACTGTTGGCTCATTCAGCTTGTGGTTCACTATAAGCCAAGGTCTTTTTTTCTGTAATAATGAATAATAATCTCAACAGCAGAGATAGCAGACTTCTATCTGAAATAAATTTTTACATGGTCATAAAAGGGAGAGCATGTCAGAGAGAACTAGGTGGATTTGTCATCCTCTAACATCTAACCTCAGTTTCCCCTTAGGAATGGAAGCATAAGATCTGTGTACATGGCTAATATTTTGAGGCTTCAGATGTTGCCTCAGAGCTGCTCTGCTGTTGCTACAATGCCTGGCGCTGCTCCTTCCTGATCTCTGCAGGATTTCCAAGTGCTAGGTCTTTGACTTGGCTCAAGACACAGGTTTTAACCCCAACATACAGATGACACTGATACTGACTTTTTCTAAGTTACCAAAAGGCATGGATGTGACTTAATGCATCTTATTTATTATGTGGGAAAGAAAATACTTCAAAAGAATATGAATACAAAATAGAGTCATAATATTGGAAGATTAAGGGCCTGATATAATCCACAAAAAAATCAACTGAATCCTTAAAGGCTGACTGACTACACTGGAACCTCAGTGGGAAACCCAAGGGAATAAGAATAAAGAAAGCAACATTTTGCAGCAATATCTCTTTAGTACCTTTGTTCATTCAACCAAAATAATGTTTTATTTATGATAAATAGTGTCTGTCTGTCTTAATGCATTCAGTTTAAAACATTTGCATACCTAAAAATAAATATTCACATGTGACTAATCAAGGCCTTACTTAGTTAACAGTATGTTGAGATATTAATTTCAACTTGGATAGGATTTTAACAAAAGGAAATTAGTAAATCAGGCCATGTACTGGTTCAAACTTTAAAGGTTTAGAAGTCTGTTTCTAAAAAGTTCTAGTTGTTTGCAGACACATTGTACAGCTTTGGAAGTTTGCTATGATAGCACTGGACTCTAAGAATGTTGGATAATGGATACAGTAGAGCTGTGCATGATGATTTATGTGAATTCCAGTGATATAGGCTTGGCACATATTACATTGGCATATAGAAAGAAAAAAAAGATTAAATGTATGCAAAGCAAATGAAAAAGTGTATTTCAGTTGATTTGTTACTCTGATTTATGGAACAGTCTGGTAGTGCCTTATTAGAGTACTGTATATAAACTGTGATTAAATTCTCAGTACTTTTATAATGCCCCCCCCCCTTATTACTGGGGGTGAAGGAGCCCAGGGAGCAGTTGTCTGGCTCCATCCTCTGGAGGAACTGATAGGTGCAGAGAGCCCTTTAATAAATTGGCCACCTGGCCCAGGTGTGGCCAGCACACTGCAGCCTGTGACTGACAGGCCTGGGGTAGAAGTAGTTTATCAGGTGACCTAGAGAGAGGTAAATAAACCCAGGGCCTGAGTCAAGGAAGCAGTCTGGCCCCACATGCCACAGGAAGCAGAGCTTTGGAAAGAAAAGGAGCATTATCAGCTGAGGAAGAAGGACTCCAGACTGCGTGGAAGCTGGGAGGAAGCCCCTGAACCACTGAGCAGTGGAACATAAGTATTATGACCATGTGTTGCACTGTAGCCATGGTGTAGTTTTGACCCAGAACCTTTGTTTGACAGCAGAGGCTCATATCTTGCCATGTGTGTAAATACTGGAGGACTGGATTGTGGCTATAGGGGTGGAGGAGGCCACCAAGGATGGTGTCACACCAGATCCTAGACTCTTGGAAGAGTTGCTGTTGGCAGAAGGATGCTGGTGTCAGACAGCAAAGATTGAGGGCACAAGCTCTGAACCTGCAGAGAGTGAAACCAAGGGTTGAGAGGCCCAGAGCCCAGCAGAGGGTGACACGAGGGACTGAGGGGCCCAGAGCCTGGCAGATGGGGCTCAAGAGCCTAGGGTCCTGGTACAGTGGACCTCAGGTGGATGGATCCACCTACAGTAAGTTGGCCAAGGTCAGGAGGCCTCAGCCCAGACAAGGGCCTAAGACCTGAAGCAAACCCAACTTGCCCTATAGGGACAGCTTCACTTTCCAGTCATAACATCAAGACATGGCATATGAGACAATAGGGTGGGAACCTGAGAGGCCTGAGGGGACAAGCAAGGGAAGACTCAGGTGGCTGTGAGGTGGTGACTTGGCTGTCCCAGCACCAGACGTACTACACCCTTCTACAGGAAAAAAATCCTAGTCGAATACATTTATTTAGACTTTTTTATGTATATAATATTGAAGAGTTTTGGTTTTATGCTATTCTAAATGACTGAGGCTGCAGTTACATGCGATTGTGAAGTACTCTGGACAGCAGCTTTTGAAGGGAAGATAAAGAAAGGAACAAGGTTGACAAAAGAGGTGACAGCATATGCAAAATTATTACAAGGAATGTTAAATTGTGTAGACAGCACTTACTGCTAAAGAAACTTTTAGAACTGGTGGTGCTTGGATATGGTGCTCTAACTTGGAACTTGAGTTATTGGTGCTTAGGTACTTGTTGATGCAATATTCTAGGAAAAGGTATAAGAATAAAATGATCTTACACACAAGAATGATGCCACAAGAACTTCAAGTTAGGACTGTGGTGTTTAAGTCCTAGGCCATGTACAGACATTCAGTCTATCCTGGGAAAGACACAGATATCCTCCAAGAAAACATGAATGTACAGATGTTCAGGATTTATTTTCCGGAACAAAAATAGCTGCTTCAGGAGGAAAGTTGCCTAGGAATAACCAGGAGTAAATAACTCCCAAGAGAGTTTCTCCTGGGAAAGCAACTGTCTGTAGATGTTCTTAATAGCTGATGCAAAAAGTAGGTTGAACACATCAATACGGATAAACAAGGCAGATAAGACAAGTGTTCATGGGACCCAGTTTAGGTTTAGGTGGCTTCTTTAAAGTTACCTAACCTGGGAGTGATGTGTGCATTTTGCTGCTTGCTGGAAGCAGTGCAGGCAGCCTGAGGTAAGCGGGGAAGGGGCAGGATCAGGGGCCAGAGCTTGTGGGTCTGTGGATGAGGCCACCAGGGAGTTGCCTAGTTGCGGGGAGGGGGGGGTATAACAGGAGCTAGACTAGGTAAAATAAATAAATAACCCTGCCCCCCCCACCCAGCCTGCCTGATCTCTGCAGTCCTTTATGAGCCAATGAACCTGTTCACAAACCCCTTGTCCCTGACCCTGCCTCCTTTCTTGCCTGCTATATCTTGATTCTTTGCACTTCAGTTTAGGAGGCTAGTAGCAGAGATGGGTTGCTCTCTCACTGTGTTAGCATTCTCTGAGCTTCTCCCTTTTCTTCCTCCAACCTGAACTCATAGGCATGTTCTCACTCTCAAGTTCATTTCTCTATCTCCATCACTGATTGCCAAACCTTTTAGCACCTGTAAACTTTGTTGGAGTCTCAGCCTGCTATCCTTAACCCCTTTTCTCTCGCTGGGGCTGTTAGCTCATGGTCCACTGTTCTGGTCCCAGCTTCTGGGGCTCTAGCCCCATCTCTGCCCTTCTTGGATAATGTTTTGAATGTGGCCCTGTCTACAGCCCTCCTATCCCTACTGGGACCTCCACCTTAACCCTAAGCATAATCTTAAGCCTAAACCACCATTTTAGTTCATAGACAAAGAAACAAACAAACAAAAAGAATGAACTAAGTGTCCACTTAGCAGAAAAGCAGAAGAAAGTCCCAGTCTCTGCTAAGATAAAATAAATAAATAAATAAATAAATAATAAAAATAAGGGCATGGGGAGGGGAAAGGAAATTGAAAGTAGTGTATATATGTATGTACCTTGAGGGACTAATTTGAGACTACTATTTCTTAGACCATTCTCCATCCCTGCAAGGTACAAGACATCACCATCCTTTTTATAGGCTGGGATATGGTTCTTTATTGAACCACCTCTCATATATTTGAAGGCTGTTATCAAATTTTTCCTCATCCTTCATACTGTCTCTCAGTATGTTAGGGCTGAAACATAAAATTAAATTTTAAGAAGGTATTTAAACCTTTATTTTAAATGATCTTAGTGAAACAATGACAATAAATCAGCTTTGAGTTTCAGTAGATTCATGAAAAGAATGCAGAATGAATAAGATTTTTGTGGGTCTTTATCACACCTTCTGGCCTCTCTTTCTTAATTGTTTCACTTGTCAAAAAAAAAAGTCAAAAGCAGTCAGGGGTCAGGCCTTTGCTATGCATTGTGCTGATTTCTGAAATATCATTTATACATTGGTCTGACAGAGTTCTTTATAACTTTCTAGTAGCACCGAAAAATCTCTGCTAGGCTGTCTGACTATAAATTCAAATAGGAATTACTATGGCAAGACTCATGCTTTACAATATCCCTTAACATAACTTACAGCAGTGTCAACATATTCCAGTGCTTCAAAAGGTTTTTACTTTCATCTCCATCGCAACCTAAAAGCAGTATGTATTTCACCTTCAGGAAACCTACAGTCTAAACTTTTAATAGTAACCTCAAAACAGCTAAAGTTAAAATCTCATGTTTACACAGTTATTTCTGTTTTAGCATTGTTTAATTTCCATATAAATTACTGCTAAGTTATAAAGTCAGGCTTTGCTTCCTGAGGGAACTTAACTCTCTGTCCCATACCGTATTGCTATCTAGTGATAATGACTTCTACTCATACTATTTATCATCATTTTTTAAACTTTTGCTTCTCCTCTGAGCCCTGTGGTCTCTTTTCTTGGACACATTGTACCTAACTTGTAAACAGTTTTGACCACATGCTTCTCTGCAGATATAAATTAACATAATTCCATTAAAATCACTAGGCTACTTGTATAGTAGCTGAGTAGCTTATTCAGAGAAAGCATTCTGAAAGAAAGTTGTAAATATTTTTTCCCTAAATATAATATAATACTGATGTGGAATACTTCCTGATTCTTTGTGGAACGAATTTATTAACATTTGATATTTTAAAACCATTCAAATTGAGGCTAATAGTAATAGACTCTACTAATAATGTTGGATTTCTCTTATGATTCAGAATGTTATGGTAATAGACAGTTGAATAATATGTACAAACAGGTTAAGTTACAATTTCTAGATTCATAGATTGTAGGGCAGGAAGGGACCTCAGAAGATGATCAAGTCCAGTCCCCTGCACCAGGCAAGAAAGACAACTGGGGTCAGATGACCACACCAAGGTGACTGTCCAGTCTGCCTGAGATTTCCAGGGTAGGCAATTGCACAACTTGGACACTCTAACTGTGAAGAAAATGTTCCTAATGTTGGGCTGTAAACGGTCTTCCAGGAGTTTGTGGCCATTACTCCTGGTTTCCCCAAAGGGTGCACTGGTGATGTTGAAGAGTACTGGACCAAGCATTGACCCCTGTGGGACACCACTGACCATTTCTCGCCAGGACGAGACAGATCCGTTCATTAAGCCTCTCTCAGTCCTACCCTGCCATCAGCCTTATATCCACCTAACTGTCTTGAAGTTAAGCCCACAATCATCCAATTTTGTCATGAGAACTTTGTGGGATACCAGATCGAGGCTCTTTGGAAGTAAAGGTACACAATGTCAACCTCTTCTCTCTTATCCAGGTGGCAAGTTACCTGATCGTAAAAGATGAGGTTGCTAAGGCAAGACCTGCCCATGATGAAGCCATAATAACTCAGGTGCTTGGCCCAGCCAGACATTCTTGGCCAGAGGCCCTGTCAAGGAGATTCTAATTAGTTTTATCAGGTTGGGTTTTCATTGTCTAGCTTTGCATTATCATTGTTTTCAGGATGCTAGTCACAATGGGCACTTTTACACATGCTCCAAAAATGAGGGTGTAATTTAAGCACCTTATGCATCTCATGTATCAGCATCCCCACCCTTTAAAATGCCAGTGGGGGTGTTTGGATTAAAGCTTGTTTGAACTTTAGTTCAAGTCCCCCTGCTTCCATTTGAAAGTGTGGGTATGCTGACATACGAGATGCAGGAGGTGGAGTGCAGTAACTGCCACGCTCCAGCAGATACCGTTTAATCCAGCACTCATATATAGGTGCCCCGTAGACTCAATCCAATGCTTATGTATAGACACTCCAGCAGACTCCATGCTTGTGTATAGGCGCCCTAAATATTTAGGGTATATGATGACATTTCCTTCCAATGAGATAATGAGATAATTTTTCTACACTGATACTGCCGGGGAGACGGTGAGTGAATCAAAAGTAACTATAGGGCACTGGATGCAAGGGTAAAGGAGTCTGGAGCTCTAGCTGTGTTTTCTTTGATCCTTCTGGTCAAGGGACAGTGCTGGGGCAGGAACACGTGGATCCTGCAGATCAATACCTGGCTGCGTAGGTGGTTTTGCTAGCTGAGCTTTGGCTTCTCTTACCACGGAACGTTGTTCCAAGAAAAAGAATTTATGGGAAAAGCTGGGATCCACTTAATGAAGAGAAGGAAGAGCATCTTTGCAGATAGGTTCTCTGACCTAGTGAGAAGGGCTTTAAACTAGGCTTGCATACTTCCTGAAAAATCAGGGCAATTGACTAGTTAAGCTAGGTGCCCGTAAACAAATGCACAGAGCCTGGGAAACAAGCAGGTAGAATTGGAAGTACTTGAGCAGTCATGGAACTATGATGTGATTGGAATAATAGAGACTTTCTGGGATAGCTCACATGACTGTAGCGCTGTTATGGATGGGTACAAACTGTTCAGGAAGGACAGGCAGGGGAAGAGGAGGAGTTGCACTTCATGTAAAAGAGCAGGGCTGTAGGAAGCTTTGGTCCCTGATTCAATTTAGAAGAGATTTGGCCTGATTTGGTGGCTGAATCTCTGAATGTGAATTGAATCAGGAGATCCTTTCATCTATTTGAATTGGATTGGAACCCTCTGAATTGATTCGGAGAGATTTGGAAAGATTTGGCGATTCAGACATAGACACGGGTTTAAATGTTTTTCCAACATACCTCAAGGTACCAGGCAGCTCATTGGGCTGAATCACTCCCCCAGCTCCCCCAACCCCTGCCTGCTCCCCCAGCCCCCGCATGGCTGCCTCCACCAGCCCCAGCTCCCAGTACTTTAATAAAAAGCCCTGGCTTACTGGGTGTTGCTGGGCCAGGGGGCAATCCCCACTGCCCCTTGCTTCCCCTCACTGCCCCACACTGCATGGGGGGGGGCTCTGAATGAGCCCCCTGACCCTCCCTTACTCCCCCAGTCCCCCCATGGGTGGCTCACCCGGGCCAGCTCTGGCCCTTTAAGAAAAAAAAAAAAGACGAGAAAATCCCTGGGACTCACCACTCCTGAGGCAGCCTTGGGGCTTCAGGGGCTCATGCAGAGCCCCCCATGTGGTGCAGGGCAGCGGGGGGGGGGGGGGGGCAGCGGGGATCGCCCCCACCGGCAGGAGTGGTGAGTCTGGGGGTTTTCTTGGTTTTTTTTTCTTTTTCTTAAAGAGCCAGAGTTGTCCTGGGTGGGGCACCAATGGTGGTGCTGGGGTAGTGAGGGGAGGGCTGGGGGGGATCATGCAGAGCCCCCCATGCGGTGTGGGGCAGTGGGGGACAGCAGAGATTGCCCCCTGCCTGGCAGCACCCGCTGAGTTGGGCCCTTTTTTAAATAAAAGCCGTGAGCTGGGGCAGGCAGGACAGCCATTACTAGGCTGGAAGAGGGGCGGAGGATGGGCCTGCCTGATTCAGAGATTCAGCAGCAGCCAAATCTCCAAATCAGATTCCGTCAAATCGAATTGGAACACTGATTCAAATCACCAAAAAAAATCCCTGTCCCCCAAATAGGTTGAATCCAAAGCAAATACTACCTGCTTCACACAGACCTATTATTTAGAAAAGCTGGATGTTTACAAGTCCATGGGGCTAGATGGGATGCACCTGAAGGTGTTGAGGGAGTTGGCTGAGCCACTGGCTATGATCTTTGAAAACTCATGGTGATCTGGAGAGGTCCCAGATGATTGGACAAGGGCAAAAATAGTACACATATTTAAAGAAAGGGAAAAAAAAGAGGGTCCAGGGAATTATAGGCCAGTCAGCCTCACCTCAGTCCCTGGAAAAAATAATGGAGCAGATCCTCAAGAAATCCATTTCTAAGCACTTGGAGAAGAAGAAGGTGATTAGGAACAGTCAGCATGGATTCACCAAGAGCAAGTCAAGCCTGACCAACCTGATTGCCTTCTATGATGAGATGACTGGTCCTATGGACATGAGGAGACCAGTGGAAATGGTATACCTTGATTTTAGCAAGGTTTTTGATATGGTCTTTCACAACATGCTTGCAGGCAAGCTAAGCAAGTTTGGATTGGATGAATGGACCATAAGGTGGATAGAAACCTGACTGGAGCATTGGGCTCAGAGGGTAATAATCAATGACTGGATGTCTAGCTGGCAGCATATATCCAGTGGAGTGTCCCAGGGGTCCATCCTGGGGCTGGTTTTGTTCAATGTTTTCATCAAGATGCCATAGAGTGCACCCTGACCAAGTTTTCAAATGACACCAATCTGTGGGGGAGTAGTAGATACACTGGAGGGTAGGGCTTGGCTTAGGAGTGATGTAGATTAATTGAAGGATGGGGCCAAAAGAAATCTCATGAGTTTCAACAAGGACAAGTGCAAAGTCCTGCACTGAGGATGGAAAAATCCCATGCACCAGTACAGGCTGGAAGCTGACTGGATGGACAGCAGCTCTGCACAAAAGGACCTGGGAATTATGGTGAAAAATAAGCTGCATATGAGCCAACAGTGTGCCCTTGTTGCCAAGAAGGCTAATGGGCTGGTTTGGTATATTGCCAGCAGATCAAAGGAAGTGGTTGTTCCTCTCTATTCATCACTGGTGAGACCACATCTGCAGTGCTGTGCTCAGAGCTGGGTACCCCGCTACAGAAAGGATGTGGACAAATTGGAAAAAGTCCAGCAGAAGACTACAAAGCTGGTTAGCGGGGTGGGGCGCATAACTTCTGAGGAGAGGCTGAGGGAACTGGGCTTATTTAGTCTAAAGAAGCGAAGACAAGGGGGATTTAATAGAATCCTTCATCTACCTGAAGTGGGGTTCGAAAGAGGATGGAGCTACACTGTTCTGAGTGGTAGCAGATGACAGAGCAAGGAGCAATTGTCTCAAGTTGCAGCAAGGGACGTTTAAATTAGATATTAGAAAGCATTTTCTTATCTTTGGAGGTTTTTAAGATCCAGCTAGACAAAGCTTTGGATGGGATGATCTGGTTAAGGCTGGTTCCGCTTTGAGCAGGGGGGTGGACTAGATGTCCTCCTGAGGTCGCTTCCTACCATAATTTTCTATGATTCAATGAAAGGCCTGAAGTTAAGACTTTCAGAGCAGCTTTCTGGATCTGAAGCTCTCAACTGCCTTTGATTATGAAAATTCTAGCTTAATAGAGGAAGTTATTACCATGTATATAGAATAAAAGGCATGGCATAGTTTTGCACATGTATTCAAGCCTACTGAATAGTGAAGATATTCACTTGAGTCAGTGGCACTGCAAGGTTCCCTGTACTATGCCAACAGTATACCACATTGCTGCTCTTGAGGTCATCCTTGAAACTAAAAGGTTTATTGTGCACCATTACCTAGATCCTTCTCTATTTCTTGAGATTATCATTGAGCTGTCATTTGTACCTTCTTAATATACAAGACAGGTTAAAGCTAGTTTTTGATGGCCTGAAACACTGGTGTAAAAATCCTGCTACTAAATGTTTTTCTCCTTAAATTAAGGAGATGAATACTTACTTTTGTTCAGTGTTGATTGAAGTCCATGGAAACTTTTGTATTGACCTCAGTGGGCATTTACTGAGGTTCTTTTTCACACTAGTAGTGATTCTAATGTCCACATGTAGTTTTACACTTTTTTGATGTTGCAACTTCTTTGAACATATTTGAAATATAAGATTTTATATAAAATTAATATTTAATGTAATTTAGTAATTTCATTGACTAAATGAGCTAGATGGCAGTATCTCAAATATACAAAATGTATTATTTGTTGCACTTAGCATTAGCCTATGAAGTTTCAGTAAAGAAAGCTATTCAAAGATGTGTGTGCTTTGAGTCAACCTGGCTTGCTTCAGATGGGGAGTGATTTTAAATAATTTGATGCTGTGAATAGAAAGACTCAGAAAGCACAAGACTGAAATAAATCTAGATGATTTTTTAATGATTGATAGGGAAGCTCTAGTGTCTTGCTGTGACATGACATTATCTCCAAATCTAATACCTGCATTTTAAATGTGTCTAATGATACCTATCAAAATATAACACTACAGAGAGTTCTAACTCAGATTTTTTTTCTAGCCCCTTTTTTCCTTTTTTTTTTTTTATTTAAATGGATGGCTGTATTTTATTTCTTGTTCAAACTTCATGCAAGGACAATTTCCAGCTGAGGAAATAGGTGAGACTCCATTATGGAGAATGTTTTCAGCCAAAACCAAATCTTAGTGACCCATTTACAGGATTCTTACCTACAGTGTCTTTGTTAGCATTCTGACAAGCTCGCCATGCAACAGCTATGTTCAAGTTCAAAGCATCCTAATCCTCTTCCTTCCTCAATAGAAAATAATACTTACTGTGCCAAGATCTTTAACTTCAAAATATCCAAATGGACTCTGAACTTCCATGTTAAGTATCCTTCAAACTCATCCAATGATGGTATAACAAAACTAACATCTATTCCAGTTCCACCTGTTAGGTGCCCAAGTGTAATCTTATTTTCTCCTATTTGTGTAACTATGGATGCTTCTGTTTTTGTACTGTGGTGTTATCTTAGTTTTAAGACTAAGGTGAGGGTGGGCCTAAGTGTGACAGGAGAGAGAGAGAGAGAACAAAATAACCAAAGTAAAAAAGAGTAAGAGTTCCCTGCCTTTTGTGTTAAGTTTTGTTCAAGCTGGATGGCCTAGATTTGTGTTAAAGCACCTAAGCAAGTTTTGTTGTCTAGTAGGTAGACTAGGATCTAACCCAATCAAGTAATTGACAAGTATAAATATTAAAAGTTATTAGTTATGTCTAACACCTGTGAAGAAGGGTGGAAAAGTGAGGGCTTGGAGAGCATTCCCCCTTCTTTTGTAGAATTGAGCATAAATGGAATTGTGATTCCTTTTGAGTACAAGGCTATCATCCTACAAGATCATTATCCTCTTACCCACTATTAGCCAGCAGAGCTAGACTTCTACAAGTGGCAAAGGAAAGAACACCTTCTATGTTCTTGTTCGATAAAGAATATCTCTCTAAAGTGGCATAAATCAGTAGGGAGACTATGAAAAGGACCTCTGTCTGTTAATACCAGTTGATAATCAACTGGTCCAAACTGTATGCAACTCAGGAACAATAGCTTTTGGAGATGGGACAAAAGAGGGATAGTAAGAAGAATATGAAGAACAAAGGCATTAGTAGTATGCCAGAGATTAGATTGGTTTAGGAGCAGAGCAAAAGCAAGAAAGAAACAGTGAGGAAGGATTGTTATGAAAAGTATAACTACCATATTTACTTGAATATAAGATAAGTCCCTCCCCCACAATCAACTTGGGAGGGAAGTCCCTTGTCTTATATTTGTATACAAAATAACTGCATTAGATACATTCCCTATCTTTGAACTGTTGCTAAAAACAGTCATGTGCTCAGCAATAAAACCAAGCTATAAAGCCAACAAGGAGTAATACATGGTCCATGTGAGGCAAACATGCCGATGGGAACCTACCACAAGAATAGGTTAGTAAAAACCATCTGAATAAAACATATGATAATGCCCACTGAGCACAGCCCCCCTCAGTGCTGACTCTCTTTCAAGTCATGGTGAGATACTACACTGAATGCATTTAGACTTGCCCTTCACTCCCATGGTTGAGCTGCACCTTTCCTTCCCATTTCTAATGATTCCTGTTTCTTCACCAGTATTAAATGTCTGGCAGAGTACAAATAGGCTACATAACCCCCCAGATTTTTTCCTTGCTGCAGCAGTGGGAGGTTAACACATTTAAGATAAACCTCCAATAATTAGATTCTACACTTGGAAAATTATATCATATTTATAAATTTAGCATATATTGAATCTAATTATTGGAGGGACATCTTATATTGAAGTAAATATGGTATTTAATGGAACTGCCACAAACAAATGCCCAAATCTGATTTGATCATCAAAAGGTGTTTAGGTGCCAAAGCATGTACCTAGTGAGATAGATGAAAGTCTTGGGTTAGGTTAAAGGCCTTATTTTAATTGAAATCAGTTGGATTTAGAAGAAACACAACACTAATATTTTTTTCTTGAGTCACATAATTTAACCCCCTGGGTTCTAATTCACTAAACTAATAAAAATTCAAGCCTTGAAGGTGCCTTGCTCTACTTGTCTGTCTGTCCTTGAGTGGATGTAGTAGATGGATAAGCCTCAAAGAAAGACTCTTCAGACATTATGGCAGCTTCAGGCTGAATCTAAGATTTTTCCACATGCACCTAAGTTGTCTCTTAAGTCATAAAATAGTCGAGGTCTGAGTTGTAGAACTCCAGAATTGTCCATAGTTATGATATAATGACTGAATATTTCAGCCAGCATGTTCTTTGCTTTGTTGTAGTGCTCAAGTGTAAGACTTATTCAGATCTAAATGACTATGAAAGAAATGAACTTCACACAGAGAAAACATATTTTTGCTAATGATCTCAGAACAGCTTGGTTGCAAGCAATGGTCGCTGCTGAGATGAGCCATAGTCTTGACAGCAAAAAGTGATCTTTAAATGCAACGGGGTGCTGTGCTAGTGGTTTCTTAGTTGCACAAAAGTACATTACTGCTCTTTCAAAGCTTTGTCATTATTTTATAAGACTAAATGGCAGTGAGTGGACTGTGTATGTTTTCATTTCCATTATTTAAAAGTACAACATTAGATACAAAAATATGAAATGAAATATTGCATTATTATTTACAAAATGTATTTTGCTTGCTGAGGAGAAACATAAACATGTAATAAAACATTAACATATGGTCAACATTTACAGTGATGCACTCAAAATATACAAATATCATTTAAATATGTTTTCATAAAGAAAACAAGCCTTAAAATATTCATGTTAATTCTCAGTTAGAATTTAAACAAATGTCTCCAAGTTGCATTAGGTTTCTGATAAAAATATATTGTAAATTAGATATTCACAGTGGCTAAGCTGTTGGCACATGTTCAATAAGTATATTATTCACTGAATAATTTATAATCAGCTACACAGCTTGTTAAATATCCCTCCACAGATAAAGGTATAGGCCATTTTTGAAAGTTGTAAAAAGTTTATTTGATGCAGAATTTTCTATGGTATGTTTATGGTGTTGTTACTTTGCTATTCATTTTTTTTTTTAAAGAAAAATGGCAAGCCTAAATTTTTGACAATTAATTTTATTCTTGTATTTTACTACTTGATACAAGGGACAAGGACAAAGCATGATATCTAGAGTTGCTTCTAGTCATGTATAACAGATGGTTTTCTGTATTTAAGGCCAAGATTTTGCAGATGATTACTAATTATGAGAACCTTTGTTTCTGGCTACACATATTGAGAGACCTTTCTCAAAGTCCAGTTTTCAGTAAATGCTAATTTGTCATGCACAGCTTAAGTGTTTCCTCCTGAACATTGCTGCTCTAACAGAACAAAAGCCAGCCCACCATTCATAAGGGTGAAATGCAGATACCCAAGAGTTCAGAAAAACTAATAATGTATCAAAATTTTAGTCAATATTTTCTCTGACTAGTATTCTTCCTACTAAAAGTGGCCCATGAATAGAATAAGCAAGTATGCTTCTGGCTGTCTTTTTCTTGGTTCATGCTGAAAACAAACCTAAAGGTCAAAGAAAATCTGTGTACTGTTATCTTGGGTGGGGTTTTTTTTATTTTCCAAAGGATTCTTTACTTCATAGCTTTGAGGTTACTGAATAAAAGTCCTTTCTTATATTGACTAAATGCCTCACAGTTGACAAAAATCTATCATCCTTAGTCGTGCACAAAAACTACCTAAGAGAACTCCAGCTTCTCAAAATGCTAGATTGACCTTTTCCATATAGTCTTTCTTCATGATTCTGAACTTTTTTTTTTCTCTTCCTGAAGAGGCCTTCATCTATTCACTAGAAATCTTAAGGTGTTTGAAAATGCATGTAAAGATATGCTCTGTTTCCTGCTGGAAAAGGTCAGGAAAGATTTCATTTTTTTTTTTTTTTATATTTCAAATCTGCATTACTTTCAAGGGCATGTTCAGTAAAAGAATGTAATTTAAATTTACATCTTTGTAATAGAGATGGACAGGCTGATTGAAAAGTAGTTACGGTTCCAGTAAGGATCTTATTATCTTTGCAAACGTTTATAATAATGTATAGAAATCCTGGATTTTAGCTCGGTGTTTAGCCAGCTTTTTGTACAGATATCTAATTGTATTTCTGTTATTTATTTAGAACTTAAGCTATAATTTTCTGCAGTTTTCTGAACATGATGTGTATACACTCAAACACATCCACTAACCTTTTAAAAAAATAAAAGATTTAATTTATTCAGGTTAAGGCTAAATTAATAATAATGCTTAAATAAAGTAATAATAATAAACAACTGTAATTAGTTACAAACAGGTGATTCCTGCAATATGCCTGTAAAAGAAATAGATATACTAGATTAGATATTTAGTAATTCCAGTTTCAAAATCAAGTGGTTAGTTTACTGCCTAAGGTCACAGAAGGAAACAGTAGCAGGTTTTAGTTAGCTAGGACATCCAAGGTTGCTAACACAATAATTCTTTCTTTTTACCAACAATTTGCAAACATTTTACTTACAAACAGTTACTGACATGTTGCAAAATGTTCTTGGGTCAGCAACCCTGTGTGACTGCAGCAACATTTTTGTACTCTGCAGCCACTGGGGTCCCTGAGTTAGGGACCAAAGAGCTCCCTAACTCAGGTCCCTAACTCAGACCCCCTTCCCTCCCCCCCCCGCCTGATCCTTTCTTAGAAGTATAGCAGGATATATCAGGATCTAAGGTGGAGGGGGAAGGTGGGGAGGGGAATAATTATGATGACCACTGGAGAATGGGAGGAGCATGGGTAGGAGGAGTGGAACCTTACCTGTCCCAGCTTTGTGCATTTGGGTGGCAGCTGCTACAGTTTCTGCTGAGCAGCACTCCCACTTAGATATCACATGCTGCTCTTTTCTTTTCATCATATGCTTCATTCCACTGTGGATCTTAAAATGAGGTCAGTGTTTCTGCTTTTTACAGATGACAGTCTTTCTTATGGACATTGTGGACCAATATTATTAGATTGGATTTTTTACAGACCATAAATTAATGACAGTTGGCAACCCTAAGGCCATCCTTCTTGAAAGTTAGCATAGAAAGTGTTTTTGGCAATAGAAGTTTTCAAATCATTTGTGATAAAACAACAATCTATTTGAGTTTTAAAATTTTATTTTAAACTTGACAATAGGCCAATTTTTGTGTAAAATTTAAAAAGCTAGGAAATGTTTAAACAAGAAATTCATATCTTCCAAGGAATTTTGAAGAAAAATAATGTTTTGTTTGAGGTGGATGGGCCTTTCACATCAAGCTTACTCTTAAAAAAAATAACTGCTAACAATTCAAAAGCCAGGTATGCCATTTTTTTCAAAACCAATTAATATTTGGTGTAGAACATTACACTATACTACACAAAGCCAAGTCAAAGTTTTCTTTCAGTTCTATTCACTCAATTTCATTATGAATTTATTTATATATAAACAAAATTTCTTGGTAATCACACAGAAAAGAACTGCCCTTTATGGGACCATATACATACAAGTCTGAAGGACTGCTGTTTACATTGAACATTTATTATATTGTATGCTTTATCTTTTTTTAAAAGAGAAAAATAATTTTCCAAATCAATTACTTATAGGTCATCTAAATGTTATGGATTATATATTCTTCTCCACTATCTGTCATCGATAAAAGTAGAGTGATATGGAGTAGCTGTGCTTTTTCCCAGATGTACATTGTGATCAGTGCATTCCAAAAAGTACTTAAACACCTAAGAAAAATTTAGAAGGATGGCACATGACTGAATGCACATACACACAGATAGAATTAGCACCAACATACAAAAAATACACAGTAATAGTAAAGATTGAATCTTATCCCACTATTCATCTGTCCCTTTCATGTATTTGTGAACATTCAGGAAGTTCCTTTTTTCATGCCCTAAGTAATATGAATACAAACATATGAGTTCCCACAAACTCATCAGTGCTACGTAATGCTTGAGTTGAAATTTACTAAGAAAGGTGCATGTGGGGCTAATAGATGCAGTCAAAGAAAATGGGTCCAAATGTTTGTTTCTTAAAAATAAAAAACAAACCAACTTTTCTTAGGTTTCAAGGAGGCCTGAGGCTTGATAGAAGAGCAGAATATATGCACTAGTCTGTTCCACATGAAGGGAAGCCCTCTATTCCCAAACTGGGAGAAAAGAAGCTTACTTTGTTGGATGGGGTCCTAGAATAAGAAGAAGCACAGTTATCTTTTCTCAAGAGAATCACTTTCTTGTAAAACTAAATATGTTTAACTAGCATTCAGGTCAGGCAACGGAAATGCAAAAACATGCTCATGAGAGGGAGGATGGGTATAGGCCAGACCCCAGGAACTTTGAACTCTTGTTAGTTGTTCAGTTCACTCAACAAATCAGGTTCATTATTCCCCTCTTCCCCGGGTTTATGATCATAGATATGCAACCATTAATTACATGAATCTATCTACAGCAAAATCTGTGATAACCAGCACCTTAAAAGCCAGCATGCTGGCTTGTAAGGGAAAAATGAAACCAGAAGTGCCCACCGTAGCCCCTCTGGTTTTGCAGAGCCCCCACGGCCCACGGGAAAGCAGCCTGTGCTGCCAAGCCCCCGCCGCCCAGGGCATAACAGCCTGTGCAGGTCCCCCCTCCCTGTCCCTTGAGGCCCACGGGGCCTGCGGGAGGGGTGGCAATGCTGGAGGAGGGGTGGTGACACCCCAGATGTGTCAGGACAGGCCCCATGGGTGCATCCCCTGTGGGTGCTGGATAACAAAGCTTTTACTGTAGAGTCTGATTTGGTATATATTAATGAAAAGGGTCGATTATGAAGACCTCCTCCCCAGCTAACTAAAGAATTTATGATAAACACTTAACAACTGTGTGACTAAGAGTGCCTTTCAGAGGTTATCACAGCTTTGAACTCTTTACAATGAGTTCTATTCCTTATGGTAATGGATTACTTTGTGCTACTATGGTCAAACACTCGAGTCACTGCTTTCCTGTTTACCTCAGCAAAAACATGCAATCTGGCCTTGCAAGCCTGTCTCATACAAAGTTACCCAACATTTGTTCCAATCTTCAGATAATGGAGGATGTAAATAAGATGAAGGCATTTCTGCCAAGGCATCTAATGTGTTCCTTACAACAATGCTGGGTTATCTGAAATGTCATTGTGCAAGTACCACGTGGCACATGCTCTAATACTTTCACCTAAAGAGGGTGATTTTAAAAATAAAACATACTTCATTATAAAAAATACTTCATTATAAAAAATTTCCATTTAAAACTGTGATAATTAACAACAATTAGCGAGATGTTTGGCTGTTTGCATCTTTTTGCAGAGGCATAACCCTTGTACCTGTTCTTGACTTGCAAATATTTATACATACACATAGTGGAGCCTGCAGACATCTAGGTTTGGGACAATCCCTCCAAAATAAGCTTTTGAAGATCTGGCTGCTTAACAGCTTGGAGACCTTGTTAACTTAAAGGAAGATATGGAGAAGTATTCCCTCATGCTGGACTAAAATGGACAGAAAGCCTGGGTTTTTCTATTCCATGAGAATTTCTCATTTTTTTCAAAATTGAATTCTGATCTAGAGCATGAACAATTTCCTCAAGGAAAGGAATGTTGAAAGTTTGTGTTTAGGATAGCGGGGGTGAGGAAAGCAAAATGGAGTAGCAATTTGCTCCCAATTATCTGGAAAATAATTTTGTTTCTGAGCACTAGAGAGAGTGGTGTTGTTCTATTTTCTTTATAAAACTTTTAATAAATTGGGATTGCTTTTCTGCATGAAATTTTAGGAATTATATTTTTTGTTTTGTTTTAAATGACATTTAAATTATTTTAAATGAAATCTCCTGGAATTTTAGCAGAGGAGGAATTCTGATTTTTCATCAGGTCTATTACAGAGTCAGGTACTTTCTAAAACCATTCTGGTGTCATTCTTTTTCAGTTACACAAAGCAACTATAGCAAAAGAAGTCTTAGGCAATGTCGCGTGTATTAACCTTACATTGGAAAGAAAAGGATTACAGAAGCCATTCTGCACACAAAGGGGAAAAACTACAACCCACTGATAATTGATTACAATAGCCAGTTGGGGTAAGAATACTAGACCTTTACATGTTTGAGGTGAAATAAAAAACAATACTTATGATAGATTTTCTTATATATCCTGAGCAAAAATATTTTATATAAGCTATAAACTATCTTCCTTTTTTTTTTTTTTTTTTTTAATTCTTGGGAATAAAGTGTAGATAAGCTTGACCCCAAGACTATAGAACAGTGGTTTTAAACCTTTTTAGTCTCTAAATGCCCCTAGGAAAATATAACAGATCTTTGTTTTCATTATTTTTTGATTACAGAAAAATAATAAAGCAATTCTTCTGCTGCAATAAACTCAAAATGACTATACTGGGTTAAAATGTTTTTAATGCTCTGAGTTCCTATTTTAAATCTCTGGGCTTATTTCGTGTGAATCATGTTTGCACATCTAATGGTGCTAACATTGCAGGCACCCTTGAGGGGATCTCAAGGTATGGGTGTCTGGTGCCTTTTGAGTTGGGGGGGGGCATGTGCCCCCCCTGACACCAGTCAGTGACTGGGGGAGAGGTTGATCCCTCTGGCTACGGAGGTGTCCCCTGGTGGCCAATCCTGCTGGCCACAGGAGTGTTTCCCAGTGGCCAATCCTTCTGACTGGGAGGGGGGTGTCCCCCTGGCGGCTGCTCCCACTGGCTGGGAGGGTCCCCCACAGCTGATCTCACTCACCAGAAAAGTGACTGCACTGCTTCTGGAACTCCCCCAGCCACTTCTGGAAGTGGCATGGCTGCTTTTGCTGGTGGCCCCACTCCCTGGCCAATGCTTACATCAGGGGCACTGGTGCTCCCACCTGCCCCCCTGCCCACTGGCTAAACAGGGAGTGCAGCCTGACAGGAGGTGCACCGGCAATCTCGGGGGTGCATGTGCACCCCCCATGCATCACCCCTGTCTCAAGGCACCCTGGTTGAGAAGCACATGCTGAAACATCCTATATCAGAATTTTTTAAAAGAATCTTGTCAATTTTTCTTTTGAATTGCCATTTTTCAGTTTTAAAAAACATTTTATACTGTAGCATAATAAGCAAGATTCAAAATATTTTGTTTGATTTTTGAGATTTGTATTTATTCTGAAGCTTTGGAAGTGTTCCTTTTCTTTCTTTTTTTTCAGGGAAGATTTAGCATTTCTGGGTTTCATTTTCATTATAAACAAATTTTCAAAATCTTGAAAACTTTGTGGAATGGAATTTCTGTTCCCTGCACAGGTCTAATAGATTGATAATTGCCAACATTTACTAAGCTTTTAAGAATGGAACTACATTGGCTATGCATTGACAACTAAGCATACAAATAAAAATAAGATGAGTCTTTGAAATACTGGTCCTGTCAGATATACCATATGTTTCGAAGAAGTTACTGCTAAGACCCATGATCAGTAATCTAAAAAAGCAGAAGACATACATTACAATCAAAGTAGCATATGGTCCAGAATCAATAAATGTGATTCACAGCAAAATATGCTTAGTGCTGTTTCACTGCTGTCATCCAGTTTCAAACCTGATGCAAATTCAGCAAAAAGTTTTAACATAAAATGGGCTAGGAATTGTAAAAGCAGAAAACTTTGCTGAAAAAAATACAAATTTGAAAACCATTGGGTGAAAAAAGGCAGAATTTTTATAAAAATGAATGTGTTATCCCAGTTTAGAAAGTAATATGTTAGTGCTGCTGACAAATGGTAGGGAAGCTGCAGCACCATCATCACGGATTCAGAAGCAAGGAGGAAATCACTGGTCAACTGTAGGTCATCAATCATTTTCTGATAGCTTTGGTCTCATTGCCAGTGCTAAATCTTTAACAATATACAAGGGAAACTAAGCATTTGTAGCCCAATAAAATTGTAAAGTTTGTTAGTGATTGGTTGTGATTGCAGGTAGTGATTGCAGCTGGCTGAAAGTGAATGATATTAAGTCTAATTCTAAAATGTCAGATGTCTCACACTGCAGTAAAATTTGTGAAGGAGGTGATTCAGTCTTACTGCTTAGGTTTCAACTGTTCAAAACAGTAAGGTTGGACCTTTTTTAGGTTTCAAAACATCATTTGAAACATCTTTGATGTAGCACCATATAAAAGGTGATATTGTTTGTAGCCTTGTGTAAGGTCCAGGGATAAATTGAGCTGTATCACATTTCTATACAACATAGTCTCCCCCAGGAAATGTAGGGAGATATTTTCATTTTTTTCAAACCTAGTAGGGCAGATACAAACTGAATGCTTCCTCCCTGCTCTCAAGCAGCTGTAAAACTATTGGTCCCTCTGTTACCCTTGTGCAGGTAAAGGTGCAATGGGATCTAATGTAAAATCCACACAAGCATGCCTCCTGGCAGGGGGCACGATTATGGGCTCATGCATAAGATCCCATCACACCTTTTCACCGGAGCAAAGGGAGCCTGGAATCATGATCTCAGGCTCCTCTTACACTAACTCTCATGCCTGTGAGTCCTGCAGCTGATGAGGCTTGCAGTAAGCTGCTACTAAGTCCCCTCTCAGCCTTCTCTTTTTTAGGCTGAAGAGTCCCAGGTCCCTCAGCCTTTCCTCATATGGCTTGCTGTGTAAGTCTCTGATCATACAGGTGGCTCTTCTCTGGACTCTCTCAAGCTTTTCCACATCCTTATTAAAGTACAATGTCCAGAACTGGATTCAGTACTCCAGGTGTGGTCTCACCAATGCTAAGTAAAATGGAAGAATCACTTCCTTGGTTTTGCTTGAGATGCATTGATTTATATATGCCAGAGTATTATTTGCCCTGCTGTCTACAGTGTTGCACTGATGGCTCATATTCATACCGTGGTCTATTATTACCCCTGGGTCCCTTTCATTCATGGTGCTGGTCAGTTTGGCAGCACCAAGACTGTAGGCATGTAGGGGATGTTTCATCCCCAGTTGGAGCACTTTCCATTTCTCGATGTTGAACTTCACCTGGTTCCTATCTGCCCAATGTGCTAGCCTGTCTAGGTCAGCCTGTATCTGCAGCCTATCTCCAAGAATGACCTTGCTGCCCCATAACTTGGTATTGTCCACTAACTTGGCCAGTGAGGTCTTCACCCCCACATCCCAATCATTGATAAAGATGTTGAAAAGCACTGGACCAAGCATGGACCCCTGAGGGACACCACTGGCCACTTCTCACCAGGATGAGGCAGATGCATTCATTAGAACTCTCTGGGTCCTGCCCCACAGCCATCTTCTTACCCACCTAACTGTCACAAAGTTAAGCCCAGAATCCTCCGATTTTCTTGTGAGACAATCATGGGATACCAGATCAAAAAGGCCTTTTGGAAGTCAAGGTATACAACGTCAACCTCCTTTCTTTTATCCAGGTGGCAAATTACCTGATCATAGAAGGAGATGAGGTTGGTAAAACAAGACCTGCCCATGATAAATCCATGCTGGCTGTCATTCAGAACCCTGCTTATCACACATAGACACCTTAATTAATTTTTCCAGGGTTTTCCCTGGGATAGAAGTTAGGCTAATTGACCAATAGTTACCCAGGTCCTCTCTCCTCCACTTCTTGAAGATGGGCACAACATTGTCTCTCTTCTAGTCCTTGGGGACCTTTCCAGAGTACCATGCATTTTGGAAGAGTTTTGCCAGGGGTTCCATAATTATTTTGGCCAGCTCCTACTGTTGCCCTGTGGGGTCAGGCCAACTCTCAGGATCTCAATATTGCACACCCAATATTGAGATTGGGTGTGCAATTGTGTCACACCCTCCTGTCTATATTGCATATAGACA
>NW_005842004.1:1503678-1515825 GCF_000455745.1 Alligator sinensis
GGGGGGAGGCGGGGGGGGGGGGGGCAGGGAGTGACTACAGAAGGTGCGGGGGAAGCCTGAAAACAGAGAGACGGACAGAAGAAAATCACAGGAAAAGTGGCAGGAGAGACTGAAAGGCAGCAGGAAAGCAGAGAAAGGCAGCAGAAAGTTATAGGGAAAAAGGCAGTAGGTATTTAGAGGAGATCGGGAAACTAGTGGAGAGGGGTGGGGGCTGGAGCTGAGAGAGAGAGAGAGAGAGAATGAGGCTAGAGTTTAAGTTAAGGAAGGAACTGGGATTCAGTAAAACATGACCCAACTCAGGGTTGCAAATGACAGTGGCTTTATTGAAGAGGGGAGATGGTGACACAATGTTTTATTGGTTCCCTTGCACCCACCCACACACACAGTGGCAGCAGGGGCTGAAGTCCAGGAGGAGAGAGAGAGAGTCCAAATTGTAGGAAGAGGTGTCCAGGTAATAGCTACCTATCCAGGCTGGAAAGGGGTCCTTGTCCAGTAGGTGTTGTCCAGAGGGGGGTCGCCAGCAGGGCCTCTGGGTGGATAGGTGGTGTGGCATGGTGCTGGTCCAGATGAAGAGGGTGTCCCACTAGGTCTGTCTTCACTGCCCCTTCTTATAGGGGCAGACCTTGTGTGACCCTAATGACAGGAGGCATGCCCAGGCAAGGGTCAGCCCCTGGTGTACTAAGCATGTGTGCTTCATGCAGGGATGTACAGTTTCTGGTGTCTGTAATGATGAGAGTTGCTGGTTCTGCAGGGTCTTTTGTCATTCAAATGCTGGTCTTGTCTCTGTTCCTGGGTGAGGTCCATGGTTCCTGGATGAATCAATGCGAGGTTATGGCCCAGTTGTTACAGGCCATTCACCATTGTATTTTAATCATTCCTAATCATTCTCATTCATCGGGGAACCAATTTACATGGGAGGGGTACAATGAATTATATTGTTACAACATGGGATGCCCAGGCAGAGGACATAAGATGGAGGCTTGAAATATAAAATGGAAACTTGACATGACTTTGGCTCACTTACAAATGCAGGCCTAAACCATACAATATCCATATGAAACAATAAAAATCAATACAAAAATGATAATAATACAATACACAATAGTAAAAATCAATACAAACCTAATAATAATACAATATAAAACAGTGGATATCCAAAACCAAAAACTTGCTACCAAAATAAAAATGTTTAAAGCTTATCCTAAGTCTGAGCTCACTCATACTTATCTATGGGGAATAGAGAGGGAGAGAAAAAGTCATAAATGGTTGGGGAAGGGGAGGGAATGTATTTTAAAATAAATAATAGAGAAAAATGGGGGTTTTGCTACACTGCAGCACTCTTGAATTAAATTCATCCAGTCCTGCTGACTTATGTGTGTCTATTTTTATTAATTTAGCATGCACTAGTTATATGGCAATAGTAGGAAGGCAGTCATTTCTACCATGCCCATTCTGTACCCTACCTGGCATGATTTTCCCCTTGGCCCAGTGAAATACCAAAGCAAAGTAGTCATTCAGGTGTTCACTTTTCTCCTGAGTGCCGATAACCAGCTATCCCAAGTTGTTGAGCACTGGTCCCATGCTCCCATTTGTTTTTATCCTGTTCCCTATGTACCTAAAATAGGACTTCTCATTGTCCTTGATTCCCATTGCTAATTTAAGTTGAGTCACCACCTTAGCCTTTCTAATCTGTTCCCTACAAGTGTGGGCCATTTTTGTATAGTCTTCCTCGGGGACTGTCCCAAGCTTCCATTGTCTGTATGTTTCTTTCTTCTTTTTTTAAGAGGACCATGATTTCCCTGTTTAGCCAAAAGGCCTTCCCAGCCCTTCTGGTACCTTTCCTCTGCATGGGAATGGACTTCATTTGTTCTTCAAGGATTGTGTTCTTAAGAAACATCCACTCTTCATGCACTCCTTTTGCCTTTGGTCCCTGGTCCCGCAGCACTTCCCCTACTAGTGATCTGAGCTTGTTGAAATTTTATTTTTTGTATTCCAAAACCTTAACTTTGCTATTTAATTTGTCCATCTTGTGATGGACAGTGAACATAATAGTTTCATAGTTGCTGTCTCCCAGGCTACCCTATATATTGGTCACCAGGTCACCTCCTTTGGGCAGGACCAAGTCTAAAAGAGCATTACTTCTGGTTGGCCTGTACACCTCCTGTGTCAGGAAGAGTTCTTTGACTGGATAGCAAATGTAATTTTCTCTTCACATAAAGTAAGGCATATTATACATCTAGAAACACAGTTTGGAAGCAGTATTTAAGAGAATATTCGAGTCCCATTATGGCAGGTATTCAGGGGAACTCCTCTTTTTTTAGGGGTTCCAGTTTCCCAATAAACTAGAGTTTAAAGTGGATCTGGGACAAACCTTTCCCCAAATGAGAAATAGGGGTTGAGTTTCCTAATCTGTGGTACCACAGCCCTCTATAATCCAAGGGAAATAGGAGGACCCAGCCACTGACCACTTTGGGGTAGGAAGAACTGACAGGATAGGAATGATTAAGGAAGGACTGATGGCCTGCACTACATGATTTATTGCTGTGTGTATTATATAAGTTCCCAGTTTTGGCTTATTTAAGCCTTATTTCTTGCATCCTATCTGGGTTTGTTTGTTTTTTTCCCATGTTGTTGGAAAAATAATCTTTCAATATCCTTGTTTGGTTAGTTGAAAGAATATATTCTTAGCCATGTACATTTGACATTCTTAACAGCAAAGGAATTGATTTATGCAAGTTTTTGACTCCAAGTTTTTTTCTATCTGTACATCTACTTTTAAAAGGAAAATTATGGGAGAAAAATAAAAAGGATACATATATAGAATAAATACCATGTTTCTCATTTTTTATCTAGATTATGACTTTGTTGATGCAAGCCATAGTCAGTGGTACAAAATTGATTAATCAATGGTAGGATAAGGCCTTTTAAAGGAATAAAATCATTAAAATTAGAATTGGAAGAAAAGTCAGGAGGTCATCTTGTTCAGCCCCCTGCTCAAAGCACAACCATCCCCAACTAGATCATCCCAGCCAAGGTTTTGTCTACCCAGCTCTTAAAAATCTCTAAGGAAGGAGATTCCACAACCTGTCTGGGTAGCCTGTTCTAGTGCTTTACTGCCCTCCAAGTAAGAAAGCTTATCCTAATCATAATGGGACCCCTACCCCATCACTGAAGGAGAGAGGGAATCAGGGATTAGAAGGCCAGCTCCACCCTTCTAGACAAACTGATAGTGACAGAAGGCCCTTGAATAAAATAACTACCGGTCCCAGGTGTGGCCAGCACAGTATGGCCAATGGAAGTAGTGGGTCAGGTGACCCAGAGAGAAACATAAGTCCAGAGCCTGAGACAAGGGGGTGGCTGGTCTTGAAAACTGCAAGAAGCAGAGCTCCATGGTGGAGAGGGGCCTAACTGGATAAGGAGGAAGGATTCCAGACTGAAGGGAAACTGCAAGGAACCCTGGCACCAACAGGAAGCTAAAGATAGATATTTTGGGACCTTTTATTGTAGCTTGCTGCCATGGCATGGGGTTAACTCTGGGTGGGAAACCTTTTGTTTGGGGACAAATACTCATACTTTTTCATCTGTGTTTAAATATCAGGGACTAGATTGTGGCTTTGAGGCAGAGGAGGCCACTGAGAAGAATGATGGGGCACTCTTGGTCCTAGACCCTTGGTGTTGGGGGTAATGCTGCTGTTAGCAGAAGGACTGTGGTTTTGGACAGTGAAGACGAGAGGTCAAGGGGCCTGGGAGCCTATGAGGACAAGACCAGGGGCTGAGAGCCCGAGAGTCTTCAAGGGTGAGACTGGGCCTAAGACCTAAAGCAAGCTGCCTTCCCCACATGTGCCCAGGGGAAGCCTCCTAATGCAATCATAAAATCAAAGCATGGCAGGTGAGAAAATATGGTAGGGCCCTGAGAGTCCAGAAGGGGCAAGCAAGGAAGGACCCAGGCAGCTTATAGGAGGTGACTGCTGTCCCAGCTATGGACCTGCTACACTAATATCTAACCTAAAACTCTCTTGCTGCAATTTGAGACCATTGTACCTTGTTCTGTTCTCTGCCACCATTGAGAACAGTCTAGTTCCTCCTTTTTGGAACTACTATTTAGGTAGTTGAAGGCTGTTATTAATCCCCCTTCAGTTTTTTCCTCTCCAGACTAAATGAGCCCGGTTCCCTCAGCCTCTCCTCAGAAGTCATGTGTACCAGCCCACTAACCATTTTCACTGCCCTCCATTGGATACTTTCCAATTTGTCCACATCCTTTCTGTAGTTGGGCACCTAAAAGTGAACACAGTACTCCAGATATGGCATTACCAGTGCTGAATAAAGAGGAAGAATTATGTCCCTCAATCTGCTAGCAACACTCCTTCTAATACAGCCTAGTATTAGGGTTGTGTGAAGTTTCAGTTCCTGTTTCAATTCAGCAGAGATTTGTCCCAATTTGGTGGCCAAATCTCTGAATCCAGATCGAATCAGGATACACCTTAATCTCTCCAAACCAAATTGGAACCCTTTGAATCCATTCAGAGAGATTTGGAAAGATTTGGTGATTTGGACATAGACACAGCTTTAAATGTTTTTTTCTACATACCTCAAGGTAGCAGGTAGGGTGACTCATCAATGCTGGAATGGTGGGGTGGATGGAGCATCCCACAGCAGCACGGGGGGCTCCCTGGTGTGCTTGGCAGCAGACCCAGAAGTGGACCAGAAGCACTTGCAGTCCACTTCCGGGTCCACCAGGGAGTGCTCTGGGGGGCCCTCCTGCACCCCCAAGCTTGGTGGCTGGTCCCTCCTGGGTCTGAAGGTGGGGGCCACCCAGATTCCCCCTGCAGCCAATCGCTGAGCTGCAGAGGGGCAGCCCCCCCCCCCCCCCCCCCTCCCCAGACGACTCAGAAGTGGACTGGAAGTACTTTCGGTCCACTTCTGAATTCGCCACCAAGCACACCCCACCCCTTCCCTGCACTCCTGTGGGACACTCCATCTGCCCCATCATCACAGTGTTCAGAAGCTGTGCATGGTACCTTGAGGTATGTAGAAAAAATATTTAAAATTGTGTCTATGGCCAAACTGCTGATTCTCTGAATCAGCATCAAATCTTCAGATTTTAATTTGGCCAAATTGAACTGGGGACAGTGATCCAAATCAACAAAACAAATCACTGTCCCCAATTAGGGCTGAATGAGAATCTGAATTGAATACGGCCCATTTTGCACACCCCTACCTAATATGCTCTTAGACTTCTTCTGAACAAGGACTCATTTTCAGCTTATTGTCCACTGTAACTCCCAAGTCGTTTTCTGCAGAGCTGCTGCTTATCCAATCAGTCCCCATCCTGAACTGGTGTTGGGATTGTTCTGTCCAAAGTGTAGGACTTTGCACTTGTGCTTACGCAATGTCACAAGATTTCTTTTGATCCAATCCTATCTCTGAATCTTATCCCTATCTTTTAGTATATCTACTGCTCCACCCAGCTTGGTGCCTGTCACATGATAGTGTTATTTCTGTCCTGAAATGATCATAACCCAGACTAATTGTATATGAGATTGTGCCCGCCTGGACTCGAACATTTTATTATGTGCAGCTTTGGTTCGAACGCCCACCGGAGTTCACTCTGCCATTACCGGTGGTCTTCAAGGAGATGATTACTCGCGACGCAGTCCTCCCCTTTCTCGCCTGCCATGACTTTGAATCTTCTTCAGTGGGGGGCTCAGTACTGCGCGGTCTCCCTCACTGGCCACTCGTTCCTCCGGCGGTCTTCTGCGAGGCTCCACCTCCCCTCTACCTCACCCTATACCCAGCCTGGTGGGTCACTGCTGGTCCTGCAGTCAATCTCGTGCACCACAGGTGTCTTTCAATCTATAAGCGCCACTCTCCTCTCCAGGTTTTCCTCACTTGCCCTTACCTCAACCCCTCCAGGCTCGGGGAAACACAAAATACTATACAGGAAAAGAAAAACACAAGAAAACCTCCACCAACACCGTGCATTCTGACCGCGCCCAAGCTACACCCTCAGTGCTCCTATCTGGTCACTAGGGCCCCTTCCTGTTTAACCAGCCCCCTTTTCCACTTAGGGGCTATCTGTAGCTCCCCTCCGTGGTTGCTAGACCTTCAGGGTCAGTCCTGGTCTCTCTCAGCTTGGCTCTTTCAGCCCTTTATATCGCTGCCCCCTCTCTGGGCCTTCTCAATATCGCTGCCCCCTCTCTGGGCTTTCACAATGTCATTGCCCTCTCTCTGGGCCTTCACAATGATGCTACCCTCTCTCTGGGCCTTTTCCAGTGGCACCGTCTTCGCTCTGGGCCTTCTCAACATTGTCGCTCTCCCTGGGGCATACCCTCGGGTCCCATGCATCCCTCCACCGTGCCACCTGTTTGGACGCTGGAGGAAGGCCTTCTCTGCAAAGGCTGCTGGCCTCAGGGTCTCTCCGGCTTCTGTCTTCCTCCACAGCCTCTCTCCACCCCAGTGCCCCTGCACCTCACGTGCCACCCCTGCCTGTCGTTGTATGCTGGGATGTGGCACCAGATGCAGCATGCAGGGCTCAGGCCTCCCCCTGTGCTCAGAAATTTGGCAGCAAGGAAGCAGTGCCATTGCTGTCCTGCTACCAAAATTTTGGACTAATGAGAAGCCCTACATATAGTGTTGAGGGCTAGATCTGGCCTGTGGGCCAGAGGTTGATATGTCATAGCATTTACCTGAAAAATTTCTAGCATAAAACCCATAGGTCACCTAGTTTATTTCCCAATTTAAGATCACTCCTTGTATATTTGCTAGAGATTTTTTAGCCTGTTTTTTTTAAGTAATTTGACATTTCCCCAACATTTTTCTTGTGTTTCAATACTCTAATATGTATCTTGGTAGTATTTTTTTTTAGGCTTTTCTTTTCCATGTATCACCACTACATGAATGTCATGTGCCTCCTAAGGTTGGGGCAGGGCATGGTGACAGCCCACAGGCAGCGGTGGCAGTGGCAGTGGTGAGGGTGTGGTGGCAGTAAGCGGGGGGCTCCTGCAGGCAGCCATCGTGGTGTCAATGGTGCGTGGTGATTGGCAACCACCCACAGATGCCCCCGGCAGCATTGGCAGTAGCCAGTGGTGATCAGATGCCACCAGCGGTGTTGGTGGTGGTGGCAGGGTGGCAAGTGGTAACCACCCACAGATGGCACCAGCATCAGCAGCCAATCTCAGAGGGTGCACTGCCAAACTCAGGAGGTGAATGTGCACTCGTGTGCACCCCCTATGCATCGGCAATATCACCACATCACAGCTTATGATAAATTTATCTAATCAACCAGCATTAACCTCTTTCTACAAATGGAGAACTAGAGTCAAAGAAATTACCTTTTAAATGTGATGCAGCTACTGACCCAGGAATAGAGAAAAAGTATGAATATGTTCATCTTTCACTTTCTATAGTGTTCAGTATATATACCTAAAGAAATCTCTACTCTTTCAAAAAGGCAAATGTTCCCCATAAAGTCAGTGTCTTGCTGAGATATAATAACTGATCAATCACTCAAGTTTTGAAACTAAACAAAAAAAAAAAACAGGTAAAGATCCAATTTCTCTTTATTCTGCTGACAGTTAAACATATGATTGGCTTTCTAACTGCAAGCTGTCCATTTACATGAATAAAACTAGTTGCATACTTAAATATAACCATTTCCAAGTAACTGCAAGACTTGGGCCATAATTATAACACACGGGGAAGGAAAAGGCATTCACTGTCCTATGGCTAAATAAGGGCTTGCTTTGGAAATAATTGGTTATTTCCCCTAATTCAAACTATCCCCTTCATTTAGGTGTTATCAACACACTGTCTTAAGTATGAAATTCATCAATGTTGATTTTTTAGAAAATAGGACTAATTAATGAAAAATATTATAATATTTTAGTGAACAAACAAACCTCAAGCAATTATAATCTAATATTTTATTTTAGTCATATTCAAAAGTTCAATATTCATAAACTCTCAAAGTCAATGGGAAGGGAAACAAACCACTAAATATCAAGTAACTATGTAGACTTCATTAACTAACTAAAGCACTGAACTACAAAATAAATAATTACAATATGAGAGGGAGGAAAATTAAATTTGAGTGTTTCTGATTTTGGTTTTGCCATATACATTAGAGATTCAGATTGTCAGAGACCCTGGAACCTATTATCTTCAGGGTATGGTTGTATCTGGAACCCAACAGAGCAGTGAAGGAAAAAAATATAGCAACAGTAGGAGCTTCAAATTAAGTGAGCTTTTTTTATGGCAAACTTTCTAAAGAGCCTACTTGAGACTTGAACAGTTTAAAGATTGCTGAATTCTCAGTATTGTGTTATATGATTCCTACTTCTCTTGGGTGAAATCTTTCAAATTTGATTCTTAATTGAGAGGGAAGAGAGTTTTTATTTTAAGTAATAGAAAGCACTAGTTTTCCTCAGTTAAAAAAAGTTGAGGTGGGATGGCATGGGTGTATGACATCTATGGAACATTCATTATCATCTGTTTGGTTCTTCTTTGTCATAGGCCACTGACAAACTTTAATCATTTAAAGGCACAGTGGGATCAAAGATATTTGCTTCAGCATTCTCCCAAGTCTGGGAGCACCAGTCAGTCTTAAACGACTCCACTGTGCTCCCAAGACTGGATGTGCTGATTAACTGATAAGTGCCGGCTACACATAAAGTTTAAGGTGCAATAGGAACAAACCAAAAAATTACCACACATTTTATATAATAACATTGTGGCTTATTTCCTGTTTTATTTTGCATGTAGGCCTTGCTGGAGCAGTGATCAATATATATATACTCTGCTCACACAAGGCTTTGCTAAAGTACTGACCATAGTAGGACTGACCAGGAAACCTAACCAAAGCATGAACTCCTCACATATACAAAACTTGGCATTTGGGCCAGATGTGCATTCCTACCAAAAGGTGGGAGGAGGAGATAGTGGTACAAGGTGCAGGATAGTCCAGTACCAGGATGATAAGGCTGGAATGGGAACATTCAGGACAGAATGCAAAACAAACCCAGGGTACTAGACATTTTGAGATATTTCAGATTACAGATAAAATGCAATACATAATTTGTTTTGATCATTGTATAAAAGGAGAATTTGAAATCAGGGGAACTTTGTAGCAGCCTGGGGATCCTGCTTGGTGATGTGCCAGCTATATTGTCACAGGTACAAATGCTTTAACTCCTGGTCTGATATATTTGTTATACCAAAATGTGTTAGAGCTGTGCTTTGTAGACAATAAACTTGGCTGAATCTTTGCCATTGAACTAAGCCTGTGATCATTCTTTAAGACAGGATTGGTGTTGCAATCTTCTGGCTGCAATTGTTGCTGGCACCACAGTTCCTGAGAATTCAATGCTAACAACACATCAATAATGCCTTATGAGGACAACAGCAGCGATGACACTGATAATACCCAATGACAGTGCTTTTAATTGTATGAATATGTGGCCAGATTACTACTTAAGACATGATTAACCAGTTAAGTTGACATGTAGCTGGGACCGAGAGGCCTGTCAGCTGTAGCATCTCCAGGTTCCAACTATGCATGGCCCCCATACCTGGGACCCCCCACAGCAAAGAGGACTCCTAACCATGGGTGCCTGCATCTTGCCAATGCAGGGGAAGCCGAGCATTGGGCTCTCCCTACACTGGCAATAAGGCACAATAATATCTAATCACGATCCCAGAATCCTGCCTATTGTCATGCACATATGGCACGGCAGAAGGCATGATTGTGTGGATCAGTCATTCGATCCAATCATGCCTCTAACTGCAGATGTAGAGGGGTCCTCTGATCAACATTTTCTGGCAGGAATATAGGATTTTTTAAATCTATGCCATATTACATAGTGCTTGTGTTGCGATGAAACATCAGTTGAGCATTTAATATTACCTTCTTTTATTCCTCTAATGTTCTGTTGCTTCACCTAAGATAGATGAATTGTTAGTTCCTATTGTTTTCAAAAACAGAAAATAAATTTTCAAGTTGGGCGGAGAAACTGATTAGAATATCAAGTTTCAACCTAATGCAAACTTTTGCAAAAAGGGTGTTAGTTTTTGCCAGAATTTTGCTTCAGGAGAAAGCTGGAATGGAAGAAGAGGGGATGGAACAACATTGGTGCTGTTGGCATATTGACGTTTACAGAATTAACCTTGGTTGGTTTGTTTATTTTGATTTCATTTGTTTTGCTTTGCTTTTCAACTTTTTATATCATCGTACAATGCAAAATTAGGGATAACGAATGGAATGAAATATTTTGATATTTTGCGACCCCCACACCCCCATCAGATCTCTTTGAAACATTTTTGTTGGGGAGCTTCTCATTTCAATTCTAAATGTAGCCTGATTTCAAAATCTTAAAATATTTAGATTTACATATTCTTTCCACCCTCAGCTCCAATAAATTTTATTCTTTTTTTATTTTTGAAACATTATGAATATAAAGTACTATCAATGCACCAGGAGTACTGTAAGATGTTCCTATTTGGGCAAGCACTTAGCAAGGAAGGCTAAACTGGGATATTGTTAGGGGGGTTCTGTTTTATTTGGATACTCTACCTGTTTTTATTAGTTGTCCTGTTCTCTTCTTTGTTTTCCTGTTTTAAAAGTTATTTTGTTCTCTTACTGTAAGCTGCCTTGAGTCTTTGTTGGGAAAGGCAGCATATACATCTAAATCAAATAATATATACATAATTTCATCTGTGAAGGGATCAAATAATTAGAAATCTTCTTACATCAATGTGAGAGAAAATCAGAAAACTAAATGTTGCTTCCAACAATTTACAGAAATCAAGGATGCATGTTTTATTTGTTGTCCACTATTTTCAGAATGTATTTGGTATATATAATATTTTCTGCTTATTTCTCAAATATTTTCAAATTGGGTCTACCTGCAATTTCTTGACAAGTAGAAAGTGATATATTGATGTTTTACTTGTTGGTAAGGTGTCATGCTTATCTCTGGTGCTAAGAAACAAATTAGGAAAAAATGATGATATTTAGTAGAGGGAAGACATATGCTGATGTTACATGAATTTTAAACGTTTTATATTTATCAGCTGTATTGTGGTTTGTAACCTCATTATGAGGATTGATTTTTATCCTATGTGTATATACTGTTGTGTATGGCATTCAAGAAGATTTCAAACCCGTTTCAATCCTATACTAGATATGTACAATTTTCTGTGGTGCCTATAATCTTTCAGTCAGTTGAGCACCTAATCTGAATATAGATTTATGCAAATTGTAATGGACTTGTTTCTCAAATTGGTATTTCCCACAAGATTCATTTAAAATCAAGGAATATATGTATGTCTGAATGAAATACATTTTAGTGATCTTAATGCTTTGTCCATTCTGACCACTCCCCTCACGTCCATTCCTGTATTTCCTTTTTGCTCCTTCCATCATAAACTTGCTCATAAACCATTTTGCCTTTTCTCTTTTTTTCAGTCCCATACTAATTATAGCTATCCACATTAATGTCACCTTGAGATTAGATTAGAAATAATGCTCTCTGCATGAAGCAACTCCCAGAGATGACTTTAGAAATTGAAGCTACTGTAAAATGAGAGACTCTGCTTATTAAATTATGTTTGCAGATTACACCAGCTCTTACATTATCTATCAATAGTCTTCCAGTTGAAGTTCAAGATTGTTGGTCTTTACATAAGTAGACTGAAGTAGCCGGTGATCTTGTTACTTGAAGGCTGCCTGTTTTCCCACACCTTACTGCCAGAATTTGGATCAGCAACTTGTTGAGAGAGAATTTCCTTAATTTCATAGATTTACTATGAGGAAGTCATTCTCCTCTAGATACTCTGAGCCTGAAACTGAGTTTCTTTATATTCTTAAACTACCCACATCCGCTGGCCTTCAAGGTAATATATTTTTTTTCTTTCCAGGGCTTTCATGAAAGGCTACTGATGAAGTTTGGAATTTGTACAGTGAGCACTATGTCCTATGGTTGCATACAGTATGACTCATTTTACCTCACAATTTCCTTCTGCTAAACTTAAAACTTCTTAATATTACATAGATTTATATCTGATATATGATAAAGGTGACCTAGAGATAATGCTTAGAATGAGTCTGAATGAATCTATAATAATTTACCCCAGACCTGTTGACCTGCTGAA
>NW_005842004.1:1515856-1519163 GCF_000455745.1 Alligator sinensis
TGGTTTCTGCTGATTATCTTCATATTTACTAGTTTAGAAACATTATTTGAAGAGACATAAACAGTTTTTGAATTTGTGGTTCCATGGAGACCGATGAGTCACTTGGAAAGTTTAAAGATATTTTTTCAAGACAGCATCTGAGTCAAATGCCATTGAGACACCATCCTACTTGACATGGGGGGAGGGGAGAAATAGAAAACAAATCATGCAAAGCTAAAGCACATAAAAATGAAGTTACAAGATTGCAGCTCTAAAGAAAATATGGTGAAGATTGCTTGTTTCAAGTTTTGAAAATAAAAAGGAAGAGATAACATTTTTAGGGATGTTCTGTGCCTAACAGCTGCAAAAACAAGATTAACATTATAATGGTTTGGAGAAATACAGTTTGCTGATACCATAGGAAATGGAAGATTTTGCTAGGCAGAGTCTACCAGGCCACCCAAAGTCATTTGAGAACTATACTTAGCTGGCAGCTTCTTATCAGATAGATTGCAGAGATCAGTGACTGCAAAAGCCTCTAAAAATCTTATTTTTTGTGAGCACGAAAAAAATGTGAGGGATTTAATTGATGCAGATTCTATTTTTTTTAATATAATATGTTTCTATAAATTTGTTTGAATTCTCTATATCTGTTATTCCCACATCCTCTCCTAAACTGTCTCCAAAACCAGTCAATTGCTGATTTTAGTAATACAAGCCAAATATTTCGTTATAGTAATCTTATATTTTCCTGTTTTTAATTTGTTCAATGTGCTTAGTATTCAAAATTTACTTTCTAGATACCTTGGCAAATAACTCTGAAATCTTTGCAAAATCAGTACCCATTGCATATAAGTAACTTTACTACTGTGAGTAGTGACACTGATTTCAATGGAAAGTGATATTGTTTCTGCTACTAGACAGTTGCATGCAATCTGGTGTCTACGCTTCCATGAGGATGTAGAGATACTTGAAAGATTTCAAAGAAGGGCTGAAAAAATGATCAATGGGTTGAAAAAACAGCCTTACTATAGGAACTCAGAAGGGACATGCTGCTTTTTGTGTTCAGTTCCCTGTCATTACAGACAACTGTCATATAATCCCTTTCATAAATTGGTGAAGCTTCATTTCAAACTCATTATTTTGGCCCCTGCTACTTCTGCCCTTGCATTTTGCCCCTGCTACTTCTGTACAAAGGCTTTTGCAAACCCTGATTCCTATGAAGGTTAGAGGCCTTTTAATTGCCTGCTGAAATTAATTCATGGTCAGTTTATACCTATTTGTTCTTGTACTAATGCAATGTCCTTTGGGTAAAAGAGTTTTTTTCTTTCCTTGGTGATCATATTCGATAAATATGTCAAGGGAATAATATTCTATCTCAGCCGTCATTTTGCTAGGAGCTTAACTTATTCAGCTTATCGAAGAGAAGGTTGAGAGGGGACTTAATCATTGTGCATAGCTACTTATACATAGAGATGTTTGATAGTGGAAGGCTTTCAGCCTTCTTGACAAAGACATAACAAAATCCAATGGCTGGAAATTGAAGTGAAAGAAATGAACCTCTGTATCAGATGGATTTTGAAAGCTGTGAGCACATTTAGACATTGGAACCAGCTTAGTAGAGTTTGGGATAGTTTTGCCATAGCTTGGAATATTGAAGCAAGAGAGCATCTCTCTCTCAGAGCTATGATTTTATCCAGATTTTGGAGGATACTTTCTTACACTTATTTGTAGAAGGTAGGATTGAATTAGATGGTTATGGAGGTCCTTCTTGGTTTTGGAAACTATGAATCTGAGTCCTATTTCTTAATATTCTGCCTTTTAGACTAAATATAGACAGTCAAAAAGCCTGAGGCTGAATCAATTCTATCTTTGCAGGTTACTCTAAACTGCATAGACTGAATCAATACGTATGTGAACAGACATACACTTTTGATTCTGGAAATGCAGCCACATGTCTGCCAGGGGGTGCTAGATCATGCCTTCCTGCTTGGCTAGAGCAGACAGCTTGTGCCAAGGCTAGTCTTCCCACCCTGTGAGGGGAGTGGGTTGCGGGGTAGGTGCGGAGCATCTTAGGATGCTGTAGGACTGTGAGTTATCTTGAATCTAGAGGGGATCTGGGACAGAAGTTCAATAAACCAGTTTAACCTAAATCAGTTAAGTCTGATATTACATCCATCCAGGTTTATCTTAAACTGGTTTCAGCCATTTTGAAAGTGGTTTATGTGTGTTGAGCTTCTGTTGTGCTACAGATTTGAATCAGTTTCCAGTACCAGTTTATGTGTAATTTCTGTCCCCAGTTCTGAGTACTTGAATAGCTTCAAGGTTAGTTCAGAAGATGTGTTTCTCTGGACTGTGAAGTGCAGGAAGTAACTTTGTCAAAACTACTGGTCCTTGCTTAAACTTGTTCTTATTCTGGGCTACTAGAAGTCATTTCTACCTTCCATCACACTGTCCCTAGGCACATCTGTTCTTTTTCAGTTGCATCTGTTTTAATGCCTACATAAATTTCTATTGGTGCACATTTTACCAGGGCAGGCACCATGGAATAACCATTCCAATGTGAATTCAAAATTTTTGTAGCATGTTATACTGTTGGGCCCCAGCTCAAGTCTGGGATCGTGCCCAGTATGCAAAGGCCAATAAAGATACCAGGGGTGAAATTATAAAGAAAGTTTATTGCTAGCAATAAAAGGTGCGAGCGGAATAATTTCACGTAACAAGCACACCAGATCACTACCACTAAGCATCTTTTATACAGGAGTTTTCAAGTTCTCACCAGCGTATTTGTTTGCTGATTGGTTGTAAGGAGTGACACAAGAAGTTCTTTACTGAGCATGTCTCTATACCTGTGTTTTAGCTATGTATCTCATTTACATACATGTATGTTTCATTAGCATACTTTTTCCCCACCTAGGGGAGTGATTTTTAGTATTTTAATGAGCTCTTTAACCCAGTACTCTGATTCTGCTTTTGTTTTCAAGCCTCCTTTATCTAAGACTGTCTCCTCCTTATCATTGCAGATGGGCATTCGTCACATAACATTCCATTTGCTTGGTCTCTGCATGGTAATTTCTAGGTCACTCCTTACATTCCCCTCTCTGGAGCATTTTTAATTATTTTTATTATGATTGCTCCATTCAATTTGACTTAACACAAATCTAGTATCCTCAGCTTTCATTGTTTGCAAAATCATTTGATTCGCATTAGGCCTGAAGATAGATATAAAAACAGGTATGCATTGGATACAGCAACAAACCATAATCCCTAGCTTAGGATATTTGACTGGTCTTATTACAGAGGATTTTTTTACCTTGGTTCAATTTAA
>NW_005842004.1:1519178-1520839 GCF_000455745.1 Alligator sinensis
AAGGGAGTGACGCAAGGAGTTCTTTACTGAGCATGTCTCTATACCTGTGTTTTAGCTATGTATCTCATTTCCATACATGTATGTTTCATTAGCATACTTTCTCCCCACCTAGGGGTGTGAATCTTAATATTTAAATCAGCTCTTTGCCCTACTCCACTAATTCTGTTTTTGTTTTCAAGTCTCCTTTATCTAAGACTGTCTTCTCCTTATCATTGCAATTGAGCATTAGTTACAGAACAGAGACTTTTGCTTGGGCTATGTGTAGTGGTTTCTAGGTCAAACCTAACATTTTCCCCCTCTGGAGCATTTTTAATTATTTTTATTATAATTGCTCCACTCAATTTGTTTCAACACAAACCTAGTATTCTCAGCTTTCTTCGTTTGTAAAATCATTTGATTCACCTTAGGTCTGAAGATAGATAAGACGACAGGTGAACATTGTATACATAGGATATTTGATTGGTCTTGTTACAAAGGATTCTTCTACCTTGGTTCAATTTGAAGCAATTATTAGTACAATTAACTATTAGGAAACATTCAGAAGCATTAGCTGTTGCCTGAACCCGTACGGAAAACATGTCTCTATTCTTCTCTTTTACAATAGTCCCCCACTTATATATATTCTGATATGTACTTTTCTTCTCTACATTCTTCAGCATAGTATAATTTTGTAAAATTTTTAAAGGGGTTGGTACTGCGATTAAGCATGAGGTAAAAACCAGGTGAGCATTGATCCCTCCCGCTAAGCAGAAGTCCGTTCTATTTAAAATTTCCCGGGCCAGATAAATCCAGACATTTTCCTGAGGGTCAAATTTTTGTTGTAAAAGGGTTTCCCCTCCTATAAGTAGGAGTGGACAGATCAGGGTGCCCCACAATAAAACCTTGAACAATTTCATAATAAGGCTTGTAAAACTTAATCAAAGATTGACAAATTATTTAAAGTTCCTTTCTTTTGAATAGGAATTTCAAGTTTCTTATGTGCTCCACCTTCCACTGTTCTCTGTCTCCAGTCCCGGAGTCTGCAGGGATTCCTTCTTGTTCTGGTCCAGCCACCGGCTTTAGGCGACTGGAATGTATCCAAGTCTTGATTCCTTCGAGCTTTGCTGCCATCGGGGTCATCAAAAGTACCCTATATGGGCCCTTCCATCTGGCTCGAAGTGGTTCCTCGTTCCAGTCTTTCACAAGGGCATAACTCCGAGGTAACAGTCGATTTTCCGGGGCAGGAGACTGATCCTGTGTCTGCAGCACGTCCCGTACCTGCTGATGGATGGAAGACAAAACAGAAACCAAGGACCATACATATTCTCTAATCATTCCCTCTCCTAAAACATGTAACTGTTGTTCAGTACCCATGGGCAGACTCAGAGGGTAAGGCTTACCATACATTATTTCAAACGGGCTTAATCCCAATTTAGAATGTGGTGCGACCCTTACTCGTAACAGGGCCAAGGGTAGGGCCTCTGGCCATTTGAATCGAGCTTCTTGGCAAATCTTTGCAAGGTGTCTTTTTAAGGTCTGATTCATACGTTCCACCTTTCCACTGGACTGAGGTCTCCAAGGGGTGTGTAAATGCCAGCTGATTCCCAGGAACTCAGAAACCTTCTGAGTAATTTGTGCAATGAAATGTGGGCCATTCTCTGACCCTATTCCTTTTGGAAGTC
>NW_005842004.1:1522856-1541817 GCF_000455745.1 Alligator sinensis
AAATGATATTCATCACTCTTAGGCTTCTTCACAGGCAAGATGGGTGTGTTAAAAGCTGATGTGCATTCACGGAGAAGGCCATACTCCAGGAACTGTTCAACTAACAGCTTCACTCCTTTCCTGGCTTCCATCCGCATTGGATATTGTTTCACACATGGAGGCTGGGCCCCTGGCAAAAGTTGAATCTTTACAGGGTCAGCATTTTAGCCTTTCCGGGTCGATGACCTGCCCATACCCATGGAACAACAGCATCGAGCAGGGTTTGAGGGATATCCGGTGTACTTTCCTCTCGGAGAAGGCCGAGAAGGCAAGCCTGCAAATGCCACCCCTTTTCAGAAGGCACTGTTAAAAACATTTGCCCATCCTGGAACGACAACGTAGCATGCAATTTACAGAGGAGGTCTCTTCCTAAAAGGGGAACAGGGCAGTCTGGCATGTACAAAAATTGATGGGTGACTTCAGTCTGCCCAAGATTACAGGTCATTGGCTGTAAAAAAGGGTCGTGTTACTGCCTTCCCTGTAATCCCTACCACCGGCGCAGCCTTTTTACTTAAAGGTTTCAGTTTTTGAGTTAAGACAGAATGGGCAGCACCTGTATCAACGAGAAAATTTACCAATTCATCTTTGTCCCCTAGTTGCATTTTAACCAGAGGCTCATCAGGGGACACTGGGATCTGGGTTATCTTTCCCTCCCGGGCCTCCGGTGTCCTTCAATCTGAATCCCTTCCAAAAGCAAACAGTCCACTGCTCTCCTCTTTTTTCTTTTCACCTTCCCCAACTTTCTGACGGGGGCATTCCCGCCTCCAATGTCCTTTTTGTTTGCAATAGGCACACTGATCTTTCTCTAATGGATCCCGTCTCTGAGGCTGTCTCCAGGATCCCTCATTTCTAGGTTTTCCCGTGATTGCAGCTGCCAGTAGGGCTGCCTGCATTTTTATCTTTCTCTCCTCTTTTTTTGTCCTGTTGCTTTTCCTGAACACTTTCTCGGTTAGTAAATACTTGGTAAGCAATATCTACTAGTTGGGAAATAGGCATACCTGTTGCTCCGTCTGTCTTCTGCAATTTCTTTCTAATGTCCGGTGCACTCTGACCTATAAAAATCATATTTACCATGCGAGCGTTTGATGTATCCTCCGGGTTCTCACGAGTGTATTGTCTGAAAGTAGTGTAAATTCTTTCCAAGAAAGCACTCGGGGTCTCATTTGTCTCCTGTCGGACCTCATACACCTTACTGAGATTCTGGGGTTTTTTCACAGCATCTCTCAATCCTTGGAGGATATATTCTCGATAGGCACGGATAGAGGTCATATCTTGGTCTGGTTTCCAATCTGGCTCCTGGGTGGGGACATGATTGTCCCTATTTCCTTGCAAGTTCCCTGCAGTAATCTCCTTTTCCACGTACTCATGGGCTTTGCCCACTACCATTCTCCTCTCCTCTGGTGTCAACAGGATATCTAAAAGAGACTGAACATCTGCCCAGGTTGGGTTATGGGTTTTGAAAATCATTTTAAACAGGTTATGTACCTTTTCAGTACCTTCTCTCAAGCTGGGGGTATTGTTCCGCCAATTATACAAATCTGATGTAGTGAAAGGAATGTGCACAAAGGTTCGACGGTAGGTTGGCTCCCCATCATCTTCTAGAGGCCCAGGTACCACTTGTTCTCTTAGGGGAAATACCCCATTTCCCTTCCCACGGCCAGGATCAGATTCCCTGTGATGTTTTCCCTTAACCCCGGAGTCTGCTCTTAACTGTACTCTCCACCCACCTCCTGGGGTTATATCAGGAGAAATCGGGGAATCTGGAGATTGCCAAACACCTGACAGCCAGGGCTGGTGCTGTTCCAGATTCCTAGGTCGGGGAGTATTTTCAGTCTCCGCCTCGGGGGGGAAGAAGCAGGAAGAGCAGATGCCAGCAAGGAATCAGATGTATCAGGAGGAGGAGGAGGAAGAGGAAGAGAATACGGTAAAGGCAGCAGAGGGGGAAGAGCCTCCGGCTCCGGACAGTCCAGGACAGGATTTATTAGCTACCAAAGTCATCTCACAGACCCCAACTCCCTCCCCCAGTCCACATTCCTCCAAAACCTTTCTATTTCTACAAAGAGACATAAACGCTTGCGCATACATGAATTCCTCCCATTTACCATTCTGCCGGCAGAACAAAATCAATTGTAAGATAGTATTATAATTAACACTTCCCTCCGGAGGCCAATGTTCTTGATCATCTAGCTTATAGCGTGGCCACGCAGTTTCACAGAAGAATTTAGCTTTCTTCCTAGTCATAGGATCTCCACCAAACTCTGCCCAATGTCCCAATGCACAAGAGAGGGGGGGTACATTTCCTAACCTTACTGTTAATAGTACCCATCTCAGGGCTGCCTTCCCGGTCCTGACCGTCCGACTTACCTGGGATCCAGGGATCTGTTCTTAGTCCTCGTCCTCACAGGGGAAAAATCACTGGTCTTGGACTCGGGCCAGACAGAATACTTACAGAGATAATCCCAGGCAGGCATACTGACGGTAGGCCTTATGCCCTTTCTACCCTCTCACCCAGGTGCCTGTTACTGGTACTTTCACTCTATGGCGTTGCACCGTTAGGCTACTGCCGCCTCAGCGATCCAGCTCCCCCTGAAGCAAAAGTCTCACCGGGAAAAGAGATCCCGGGGCGCGCCTGACATTTGATAAGGAAGAGCTGTGTCTGGTCGTCAGTTAGTCCGGGCAAAGCTTTATCTAAGGCAGTCCCATCTGGGCTGCCAAAAACTGTTGGGCCCCAGCTCAAGTCTGGGATCGTGCCCGGTATGCAAAGGCCAATAAAGATACCAGGGGTGAAATTATAAAGAAGGTTTATTGCTAGCAATAAAAGGTGCGAGCGGAATAATTTCACGTAACAAGCACACCAGATCACTACCACTAAGCATCTTTTATACAGGAGTTTTCAAGTTCTCACCAGCGTATTTGTTTGCTGATTGGTTGTAAGGAGTGACGCAAGAAGTTCTTTACTGAGCATGTCTCTATACCTGTGTTTTAGCCATGTATCTCATTTACATACATGTATGTTTCATTAGCATACTTTTTCCCCACCTAGGGGCGTGATTTTTAGTATTTTAATGAGCTCTTTGACCCAGTACTCTGATTCTGCTTTTGTTTTCAAGCCTCCTTTATCTAAGACTGTCTCCTCCTTATCATTGCAGATGGGCATTCGTCACAAAACATTCCATTTGCTTGGTCTCTGCATGGTAATTTCTAGGTCACTCCTTACAATACTAGTAATTAACTCAAGGGACAATTAAATTACAAATGTGAGAGACAATAAAAGCAAGCTAGATGTATGAAATGTGCTCAGGAAGTAGGAACTGGAGGGGCTGAAGAATACATTTTCTTATAGATAGAAACCTTGGAGAATTTACCTGCCAAACTCTAAAGTCTATTGAGCATGTGGGAACTGGGTTATTTCAGAGGTTTCTGCTTTGACCAAACTTTCCCTGACATTCTCAGGGACAAGGAAGAAAACATACCTGTCATTAGGGCAATTCCTAACCTTCAGTTTTTAAATCCCTGAACTTAAGTATGGAGTGCAGGAGCTTTTCAACAAAACAACTGTAAGATGCTTGTAACATAGTCTAAATAATGTATTTTTTCCCTAACCCTGCATTCAGGGGCAGATCCAACTGTGGTGGACTGGTGCACTTGCACCCACTCTTTATTCCTGGTCCACCTAAAGTTTAAAACCAACTGCCTGGTAGTGGCTGTAGCATGTCTAGTCATTCAGTGCTGAGGGACTCACTTGACTTCATTAATCATCAAGCTTTACCCTGTGGAATCATCTTCATTCCACAGCTGTTAACAACCCTCTCTTCTTTGTAATGGTCTTCATGTTCCCCCATTCAAGCTATTCCTTGTTTTGCAATTCTGTGATCTGTTATCTGTTCTTGGTAGTTAAGCTCCTATTTCAAAGCCCTGCAGATTGTTTTTAATTAATTCCTACGAAGTTATATTTGATTTTGCGTCAATCTTAAACTGAATAATCACGTTCTAGTGTATTAGTAAAGCTTCCCATTTATTTTTAACTGGAGAAAAATGTGTTGTTTCACATATGATGGTGCACCTCACCATCTACACTCCCCTTTTCAAAATTCTAGATCTGCCCATGACTGCATTACAAATATGGCAAACACTTTAACTGATGGTACAATTCAAAATTCAGATCAAGACATCCATCGTGGAATATATCAGCTCAAACTATTAAATGTTATCAGAATTATAAGTGGCCTTAATCAAGCTCTTATAATGGGAAAACCCAAGACCTTTTACTATAAGATATAATATTCTTATGCTGGTTCTGGAAGCTATGCTAGTGGTCAGGATAATGTTAAGAAGGACTCAGGACTGCCTGCTTAGGACAAAGAGGTTAGCTGGATAGAAAGAGAGAACTGGAAACTATGCCAGACAATTTTTCTGACAGCATACTGGGTGCCCAAAGAGAATGGGTTTATGGGGAACAGCAGGACTCTTCTGGATCATATGTGAAGTTAAGTAGAAAGAAAAATATTAATGTTACTCTTTTCCATTCTTATTGAAGCAAGTCGCATTTTGGAAAGACTGCATTATGTCCCTCTGGAGGATATTTGAAGACCATTCTTTGAAGGACTTTTGAGATTAGTTCTGAATTACTTTTCCCTTTTCTTAATTCCAATCAATAATATGTGAAGAGCCAGATGTACTGACCTTTGCTCCACCTCCAGTATGGCATGATGAACAGTTATGATGTGGGAAGCAAAAGGAAGATTTTTTAGTGAAGAAAAACATTTTTTGTTTCAGATAAAATTTATTAAATCGATACAAATTATTTGGCCTATACAGAAAATGCTGAAGCAGCACATCATGCCCCCCACCCCCCCCTTGCAAAATGTAGGTTTTTTGCTTTCTGTACAATTCCACAGATCAGTGGAATCTAGGTTTAATGATGGGGAAAAAATAGCATATCTTATGCAGGTTTGTTTCTTTCTAAGATTTCAAATGGTAGCTTTCTATATTCAAAATGTTAGAAACTACTAAATAGAACTAATTTATATATTTAAAAGGTTTCTCCAGGAGTAGACTTGCTTCCTATAACTAATAAAATAAGAGCCTTCTTGCTTATTGTAGATACATTATTTCAAAATCTCTTCTATTTAAAAACAGGCCTTTTATGGTTTTATTTCATGTGGAATCCCTAATATATTCCTAAAACCAATAATAAGATCTTCTCACAAGCAGCCCATGTTAGGGGCTATGATTATGAAAAGGTGAACACATAAAATCATCAGTGAGAATAAAGCGAACACAGAAGTATAGTCCTGAAACCAAAACAGCAGCCATTAAGGATGTATACAAGTCAATATATGGGTGCTTTGTTTTCTTTTCCCAACTCCTACTACTGTTACCTTCAACATTGTTTTATACTTTCCTTGGCTTAACCTGCCTGGGACTATGAGGCTCTTGAAATGATTTTTGTAATGTGTTGTACCATGTAACCAAGAATCATAGGATATGAAAAAGTGAGATACAGAAACAAGAAACTTAAGTAGAATAGGCTGGCAGATAAAAACCATGGAGAGAAAAATGAACAAAAAAGGGTTGACAGAGTCCCACAATTAGGAAGTGGTCAATATAAATTAATTAAAGCAGACTCGATTAATTACTGCACTCCAGCTAGCCTCTCCTTCTTGTGTATCAGCATCCCTGCACTTCAAAATGGCAGCAGAGGCACTTTAACTAAATTCATTGGACGAGCTTTAGATAAAGCACTCCTGCCACAATTTTGGAGTGTGGGAATGCTGATTCATTGGACACTCTGAGTGCTTTAAGTACAGCGGCTCTCAGAGATGCTCTAATTAAAACATCTCCCTTTCCCTTCCCCCTCCCTTCCTCCCCCCCTCCGCCCGCAAAAAAATGTAAAAATGCCCTAAGGCTTTAAGATCTCAGGAAGTGCCTAGTTTTGTGTTACACAGGTTGCTGTTAAGACTTCACAAGGAATAGTTGTAATAAATAGTTTGAAGGTTGGCTTCCTTTTCTAAGCAAGTCATTCATCCAGACAAGAGAGAGCTTCACTGAATTTTGTTCTCAGCTGCAATTGGCTAAAAGTACTGCAGTGACTTGTAAATCTGATTATAACTGGTGATTGATAATAGTTAATTTGTTCCTCAAAGGAGCACAGCACCAAAAGTAAAGGAAGAATCAGCCAACAAAAACATCACTTCATCATGTAGATAATTCACATCCACATTTCTCTTACTTTCATTTGTATTAACATTTTTTAAAAATAAAGTCCTTGAACAAGAGCATCACAGTGCTGATTCAAGGCTCTATTTAGCTGAAAATTATTCATGCCCAATAGAAATGACATTTTAGTTTCAGACTGCCAAAGTGAACTTTATTAGTATGTCATTAATCATTGTCTTGGAGGTGACACCTGGGGAAAATGATTTAGTGGAGATTAGGGCACTCGAATGTAACACTGAAAATATCACATTTATTTCCAGCATCAATCAGTCAATGAAATACATTTTAAGAGAAAATGACATTTATGTATATTTAAATCTGTTGGTAACATAATGTCTTGCTTTGTATTCACAACCCCCTATTTTTATTTTTATTTTTTTGCATTTTATGTTAATTGCATGGTTTAAATAAGAACGACTGTGCCTGATTTAGTAAATCCAAGATGTGCACTAACGCAATAGGTATTTGAAAGAGAAAGAGATAGGCAAGTAATGATAAAACCTGTATTCGTCAGGAAGTAAAGTATTTTAAAATTTTTCATCTCAGATATCTGTATCTACAATACCTGTAATATAGCCCACTTGGTTTTTGTTTTATTTTGTTTTTAACCTACAAAAGTTTACAGACCCTTACTTGTAAAAGTAGCTTTTTAAAAAAAAAATATTGGAAACAGAAAAACAAACAGGTTTTATGTCAAACGGGTAAGATAGAAAAGCAACTTTGCAATCAAAAAGGGAGACAGTGAGTAGTCAGGCAAGATTCATCTTTACCTTTCAACAAGGCATAACCTTTGATATCCCTGAGCCTTGCCATGTGACAGACACTGAGGAACAAAGATTACTGTTTGTCTTTTGTCAACACCTCTGTGTATCACAACATTTCCAGAGCCAGGATAGCAAAACCTTATGGTTGTATGAGTAGAAATGTTGCTACTGATATTAACAGGGTGCAAAATGGGCCTTGGGTATCTTGTTCTAGAAATAATTGCTTTTAAGGGAAGAAGTGAGGCTGATGTTATGTACTTGTTATTAAAATTTAGAATATGCAAGTTCAAACTCTTAATTGGCCTTTACGAATCAGTGTAATTTAAAATGAGTATAACCTGCAATTACCAGAAGTGGTTTTGTGCTGTGGATGTCAAGAACTCTGTTAATCAGGTCCTAAATATTCAGTAGTAATATATGCGTTATTTTAAGACCTCTCACTTTTAATATTACTGTGGATTCTTAATGTAAAACTAAGAATTTCTTGATCCAAAAATGAAAACTATTTGTGGGATCTGCTTTTTCATAAGTATTAAGTGATTGCATTCAGATACTGGGTTAGTAGAAAACAACATGAAACCTTGAGAGAAACTAATAAATTAATACATAAAACTGAAGTTACACATGTTTATGATATTTTGCAGTTATTTACGTGTGACAGGTATCTAACATGAGCAACTTCAAATTCAGGTTCTTAAGAAACACTGGGTGGGGGGGGCAACAAAAGTCTAGTGATAAGATTAAACCTATGTTTGCAGGTACCATGTGTGCGAATGTATTCAAATGTATCAATGATGCTCAGAGTGAAAAGAAAAGTGATTATGCAGCAAAAGGCAATTGGTCCCCTTCATCTTAAAAATGAGCTGCTATTATGGAATCTAGGATAAAAATGTAATTCAACCCTTTTTAACATTCAGAAACTGTTCAAGAAATAAGAACGAATTGGAATCAGTGACATCAATTTAAAAGGAACAGCCAACCCCCCCTCCTCCCAAACCTCTAATCTCTCTAGTCAATAAAATGTGATTTGAAGTATATTTACTTGATGAACTCAAGAATAAAAATACCACCATAATGTTATACATGCCAGCAAACCAAAATTGGGTGGGGTTTGAATAAATGACTGACTACAGATGAAAAATACATTTGAGGAACAAAGGCAGACAAGGTTCTTTGGGTAAATCCAATATATTTTATTAGACCAACTCAAATAGTTGGAAAAAATCATCCTAGCAAGCTTTTGGGCTCAAACACCCTTCATTAGGCTGAGGAAGCATCTGCAGTTGGTCTGTGCTTTCCTGGATGGAGTGGTAAAGCAGCCAGAGGCCAGTACATATACAAGAAAGCCAGTTAATTAAAATGTAAATTGAGGAACAAAAGCCTTTTCTTCATAGAAGTACAGTAATGTTGTCAATCAGTAATATCTGCTTTTCTCAATATTAGCATCAGTGGTACTGTCATAAATTAATGAATTAATGTTGTTGGAATGGGAAAATTCTGAACCAAACACAGAATGCAGCAGTACTGGAAACTAAAAAGGAGGACTTGGTTTACTTAAAATCCTGACAGAGTTCCAAAGTGATGTAGAACATATTGCTTTCAGACAGACTGTAACTTTAAAATCACTTCCATTTGCATATGCTTCCCCAGTTCTCTAACTAGTGTAGAAGAGGCACTGTTGCTCATAGAAGTGAAGATCATGTCCTGCTTCAGTGGTCCATGCTCAAGGGGAGTGGAATGTCTGAGTCGTCCCTGCCACCCCGCAGGTAGAACACAGGCGCACCCATCTTGTGAACCCAAGGAAGGGTAACCAGAAGCTCAGAAGCTGACCTCAGCATCCTGTGATTCAGATACTTTATTTGAGAAAGAGAATTAATAAAGTTTGTAAACCTGAGTTCCTTGAATGCAGGGTGCTAATGAATTCCATGGCATCATAAATAATGAAATTCACACTAGAGATGGAAAGGGACCTTTTTTCCTCCCCAGAGGCAGATAAGATTGGTGGTGATAAAAACCTGTTTGGGATCAACTCTCATAATAATAAAAGCTGGTTATAAAACATAATTACCCTAATGAGGTATTTCGAGGGGACAGATATAATCCATTGATTTTAAGTTACTAGGTACATACTAGAGTGTGCTTTAACAAGAGAGCACCTGCTACTAGTGCCCAATGGCCACTACCAGCCAAATTAATTAAGGGTATCTCAAGGTACTAGGCGTATTAATATTTAATGTAACCTATTTTGCTTGAGATGAAGGTCAGGAATTCATTTACAGTACCATTATCTCAAATATGAAATCTTACATGGATGGAAACTCAAACCTGGGTTGGCTGTTAGGGGTTGCTACAGCAACCATAAAGGTTGAAAGCTAGGATCAATGCAGTCAAAAGCCAGGAGACAGAAGATGGAACAGACTCAGTTGTTCATTTTGTTATTTTGATATAGTAGTTTATTGCCTATGTTTAAATAATATAATATTATGGGGGGGTGGTTTTTCTGCACATGATTCAATACAAGAAAATGAATGGCTTAAGATATTAGCAGCATATTTCAGTTATGCCAAAGCAGCCCGGTCTTTAAAAGATGAAACAGGAGTTTTTATATTAAAAATTCTCAAGTAAAAATGAACAACTAAAGGCTAGAAATTTTAAAATATAGTCCATAACTATGCAAACATGAAAATGCTTTTTTATTCCAGAAAAGCATCAAGGCTGAATACTGCATGTGCTGAATGGGAAGAATATTGAGCTTAAACAAAGTACCTTTGTACTTTTGAAATCAAGTGTTGTTAAACAGCTGTCATATTCATTACCTCGGCATGCTTTTCAGTGAAAAATGAAACTATCTCCATTCACACATAAATTAAGAACTTTGGCCTCCTTTGGCTTGACAGCCATTGTTTAATAAACATGGCAAATTCTCAGAGGGGGCTAATCATTTTGGATGCTTCAGTTTTGAAAATCCCAAGAGATCAAGTGCTCAGCATTTTTTTAGAAAAAAGCCTCCTTTTTGTTTCACATTCAATGAACCCCTAGAATTCACCACTTCTAAAAAATTAACCCCTAGTGAAATTGATTTTACAATTTACCTTTCCAGGCATTTTCTTATGCTCCTTTTTGCCTTTCTTTGTATATGGTTTTGTAGCTCTCACTTGAGTTTTGTTTCTTTGAATTCAATTTTAAAGTGTGAAACAAAATCTTGCCGTTCTGTCCTTAGGTCTTTTACTTCACACTGCTTTGTTTCCATGGTTTGTATGAAAGCAAATATTGAAAGTGGCTCTTCTTATTTTTAATTAACTCAGTATCATCACCATTTTGTTGCTCTCTACTTTATTTACTAGACTACTATAGTTGTCAACACCTTTGTGCATTATCAGAATTTTAGAGGAATCCTACTAATGGAGTACTTTATTTGGCTTTTGTCATGTCATAAAAAAGTGGAATAAGTCCATAGAATGGTAACAAAAATGATTACAGCAAAGCTGTCCAAGTTCTGGGTAGCTGGGACCTGCATGCAGCAAAGACTGCAGACCTGGGAGCTGCCTGCCATGTAGGCACCCCTCTCAATCCCACACCCTAACCTTTACTTCAACTTTAACCCCACCACTGCACAGGCCACCAAGGTCCTCCATCATCTGCATAAGAAACACCCCAACCACACACCTCCCAGAGCATGCTCTGCACAGGCAGTCCATACCCCGCTGCAGTATGGTCATTACGGCTGTGCAAAGCTTTGGGTGCTGATTTGATTCAGAGGAGATTTGGTCTGATTTGGTGGCTGAATCTCTGAATTCAAATCAGATTGGGAAACCAATAAAACCAATAAAAAGGTCCAAATCCATGCAAAGCCTCTGAATCAATTCAGAAAAGATTTGGAGATTTGGCAATTCAGGCAGTCTCCACTCTGCTGTAGGGAGCTGAAACCAAGCTGCCCCACCTGGCCCCAGCATCCCAGCTCTTTAAAAAAAAAAAAAAAAGCCCCACACTCACCCGCTCCTGCCAGGTGGGAGGGCGATCCCCGATGTCCCCCACTGCCCTGTGCTGTGTGGGGGGCTCTGCCATGAGCACCCATCCCCCACCCGCTCTCCCAGCCCCATCAATGGCTGCCCTGCCCAGCCCCAGCATCCCAGCTCTTTAAAAAAAAACAAACACCCCCCCCCCCATACTCACTGGCTGCTGCAGTGGCCATGGGAGCTTCTGGGGACTCGTTGCAGAGTCCCCCATGCAGCACAGGGCAGTGGGGGACAGCAGGAGTCATGCTGCCTGCCTGGTGTACTGGTGAGTGTGGGGCTCTTTTTTGTTTGTTTGTTTTTTAAGAGCTGGGATGCTGGGGCTGGGCAGGGTAGCCATTGACGGGGCTGGGAGCATGGGCAGGGGATGGGGGATCATGGCAGAGCCCCCTATGCAGCATAGGGCAGTACTGGGCAGAAGGGATGCCCCCCCACCCACCCGGCCTGGCAGGAGCTGGTGAGTGTAGGGCTTTTTTTTTTTTTGCTTTTTTTTTAAAGGAGCTGAGACGCTGGAGCCAGGCAGTGCTGCCATGGCCAGGGCTGGGAAAGCAGGTGGAAAATGGGGCCTGTTTGATTCAGAGATTCAGCTGATTCGGCAGTGGCTGAATCTTGGAATCAGATTTGGCTGAATTGATTTAGGACAGTGATTTGAATCTCTGAATCGAATCACTGTCCCCTGAATTGGCCAAATCCAAAGCAAATACTAGCTGCTTCGCACAGGCCTAATGGGCATCATAGTTTCCCCCTGCTGTATGCATAGAATCCCCTCCCTCCTGGCCATGAAAAAGCCCACTTTCTGTGCAGGCAGTCCAGCAGCACAGGCAGCCTGGTTTCCTTCTTTGTAGCATGTGTAGCACTCCCTCCCTCCTGGCTCCACAAACAGCTTCCCCATATGGGCAACCTATCTCACCCCTTTGCTGCACATTTAGCAGGAGCACTCTGCCCCCCCCTGCTCCTCTGCCCTACCCCCAGAAGTGGGGGCAGGAAGTGGAAGCCCGAGGAAGAAGGAGGAGCCTTAAGACCCTTGCTGCCACCACAGAAAGAGTCAAAGAGTGGGGTGAGGGATCAGTGGCTGGGTGGGAGCCTGAGGACCACTTGTTAACCCCTCAAAAGGTGCATGTAGTCCAGAGGCTGCCAAATGAACTGCCCTGATTTACAATATGAACTTCATATGAAGAGTGACAGAACATATTGGGACTGTTCTTGGTAGATGGGAAATGTTTAAGACGTAATAAGATACAATGTCATCAAATAAAGAAAAGTATAGAGAGTAAGGTTTTTTATTAGTCTTCACTGACCTTGTGCTCAAGTCTTGATTTTTGTTCTTGTTGTTCTTAGTAGATCATCAGTTTCCATTAGTAACCACTCTATCATGTAACAATACTACCTGCTTTCTTATTTTCACTGATATTTTTCTGGCATTTGTAACTTACTCTGACCAATATCCTGTTGGGAATACTTATTCTAGGACCACAGTGGAGAACTTGTTTTCAGACCTATTATGAGAACCCAACAAGGAGAAGTCTGATGACATTCTATCCACCAGGAGCAGACTTCTTTTCTTTTCTTTTTTAACATTATTAATCATTGCTTCTAATTTTCTTTTCATGTATGAAAACTTGATTCAGTGACAAGAATGTTTTTAATTAAGTCATTAACTGAAATTTCTTCTGAACATTTGAGCAAAACTGGTGATAGCAGAGTTGAGAGATCTTCCTTCAATTGTTTTTATAATGCTGTTCTCATTACCTCCCTTTAAATTATCTTTAGTAAGTAATCTTTTGTGCTTTCCTGCTTATTTACTATCAGTTATCATTACTACCAGTCTTTTTGCATGTATTTGCATTTCCAAATTACAAATTATTGGAAATTACATATGAACTTTCCTACCCAGGAGAACCTTACCAGCTTTTAGGTTTCCTGTGCAAAACAAAGTTTCGTACTTACTTGGGAGAAATTTTACAATCTTTGAATTCTCCTTTGCCTGACAAAGGGTGTCTGGGGCTGAAAGCTTGCAAATAATAATAATAAAATTGTGACTATCTAGTTGGTCTAATAAAAGATATTGCCTTTACCCCAAGAGTTTTTTCTGCCTTTTCAAATTAGAGAAGTTTTCTCTTTGCTTGAAGAACATTATCCAAAAATACAGTAATGATGATTTTTTGTTATTCGTTTGCTTTAACTTGTTTAATGTCACTAGTAGCCAAAACTATCCTTGACTGTCCTTATTTTCATTATGACTAATATTCAACATGCATTGTCAATTAACAACCCTTTTTTAAAAAAATCTGTGTATTTCTATGTATTTTTAAATGCATATTATTGGTTTGCAGTGTTAGAAGCATTATTAAGTTGCTATGGTTTGTAAACCTGTGTGAATATGTACTGCTAAATAGGCCATTATCATCATGATACAGACATGTTAAAATATCCTGGAACCAAAGCATGGCCCAGGGATGAGTATTATTTAATTTATTTAAACATCTGTTGATCTAATAAAAGATATTGCCCAGAAAAATACTTTCTTCTCATAGTCTAAGAATGTTGTATTTACTGTATCTTGTAGGTTTGACTTTTTAAAGTTGTAATCATCTTATTTAGAATGTCTTGATTTTTAAATCAGTGAAAGCAAACTCAGAATTTAGTCCATTGGTACACTTTGTTCTGTACATGAGACATATAACACATTGGGCAAATAAAGAAAAATATTTTTTAAAAGAAGGTTTTTCTACATTTTGTGGATCACTTGACTGATTTGAAGATAAAATTGCTGGCAAAAGTTAGGAAGTTATCAGTACTTGATGCTAGGGCTACAACCTAAGATTTATCATGTTTGTCAAGGTTCAAAAATGCTTGAGGAAACTGAGCATGCATGTCCCAAATAAAACCCTGGCTCCACTCTAAAAATAGGGAGTGTTGTTGTAGACTTTAGTCAGTCATAATTTCTCCCCTTTGAGTTTTTTTTTCCTTATGGCCCTAAATGCTTGTGCAACATATGCATACTTTTAATATATGATAATTTTATTAGTTGTAAGTAATTGCACAGTAAAGTAAAACCTTGCATTTGTGTGTGTGTGTGTGTGTACATGTCATTTCCACTCCACCCTCTTCATTTTCCAGTGTTTGAAATATTAAGTTATTGTTTAAGAAGCATCCACAATTTGGGGAATCTAAAAAATAATGCAACAATACTGTAATTTCACCCACTTTTTCCAATGCATCAGACAACTATAGGAATGTAGTTTACAGAGCCACCCTATTGGGAACCTTAATGAGGCAAGAGAGAATTCCTGATGCTTGTAAGAAGTTTTGGCCTTACAAGATGGAGGTGATAGATTAATCTTATTGGTTTTATAGGATAGTTCTGAGTATTGTGGGAGTTTACCGTTGAATGTTTAGGTTTGTGGAAAGGAAATAGAAATGATTGATTGATTGATTTAATTTATATGTTGCCCTTCCCAAAAAAGGCTCAGTGATGTTGAACATTTGAGCTGAACTTGACAGTTTGTCATAGTGTGTTTATCAAGCTTTTTTTTTTTTTTTCTTTTTTGGGTGGGATCTTTAATAAATTGAATGACAGAAGCTGAATCAAAGCAAATACTTTAGTTTCTTTATTTGAAAGCAATATAAGAAGTTGTTCCACAAGCATAATCTCTGATAAGTGAATAGTTAATGGCTTATAAACAAGGTAACAAGCTAAGTTTTTTTTAAACTTAGCAATGCATAAGCAAAGTTCTAGCATCCATTAAATTGACTTTTTCTTTATGTGCAGACAAAGATATTGTAAGGCCAATTTTAAATGGATATTTTTCCTTTAAAGGTAATAAAAATCTATTTGTATATGTCCAAAAGTTTCAGCTTAGATAATAATTAAAATTCAGTTTGTGTAGCATAATATACATTTTCTGAACAAAAGGATCATTTCTCATACAAAAAACTTACTGGGATTAAATTGGTTCAATCTGTATAATGTAGTACATCAATACCATAAGCAATGATGAACTTTCATATTTAATGTCTTAGCAGTATAACTAAATGGAATGTGAAAATCTTTTTACACTTTTTTGAGTCTGTCTTCACTCAGAAGAAAGCAGAGATGATGCATGGCTATATTGCTGTAGTGTACCACATGCATAATAAATGAAATCATCTCAGGACTGAAGAAAAATACCTCTTGATAGCTTCCTCTGTCAGTGTGTTAAAAGATTATTTATGACTGAAATCTGGAAGTAGTTTTGGGAGCAAATACAGAACAGAAAAAGATAAGTGCAGTGTGAAAGGAAGCATCTTGCTTGAGGCATTGGTCCCTACATTACAGAAGCATGATGCAATTTGGAAGTAAACGAGGCATTTTTCAACATAAGAATCTTATGGGAATTTATTTTGTCCGGCAGAACTGAAATCAAGGGAAGAAGGATGCAGTCAAGGGAAAAAGGAGATCAGTTCTCCTTCCTCTCTCCCTCTTCCTATTTTGAATGGATTTTTTATGAATATGAAAACAATCAATGGTCTCCATGAATTCAAGCCCCAATACCACCTATAGAAACAGATTGTGCCAACCCATTTTTTATCATAGGATCATAGAAAATGTGAGCTGGAAGGGACCTCAAGATATCATCTAGTCCAGCCCCCTGATCAAAGCAGGACCATCCTCAACTCACCTCTCTAGGTAACCTGTTCCAGTGCTCCACCATCTTCCTAGTGAGAATTCCCCCCCCCCAAATATCCAGCCTAAACCTCCCTTTTTGTCTAGTTGCGATGCAGAAGGTCCCTTAGGTACATAGAGCAACCCAACCCTTTCCAAATTTTAAAACTCACAATCTTTACTTAATTTGTATATTGGAAAGGGATTGGCTCTCCCTCTTGGGCATGCAGAGGCCTAAAAAACTTTAGCCTACTCTGAGAGACTAACCCATCACAGGGTATTTGGAAGGTTAATGACTAGTTTCATAGAGTTATTTTACAAAGTGTTGAATGTTATTCTCTTCACTCCATAAGGAGATTGCAGAGGAAACACCTTCTTTATGGCCACATGCCAGCTCTGTTGTGCCCATCATATATCATATCTCCTAATCTTTAAAACTGTGTTTTGAAAAAATTCCAGATTTTATATCAACTAGGATTATAGAGTATTACTTGTAGTAGAAAAATGCTATCTGTAACATATCTCTTTAATTCTTGCCCTATAGCAGGGCAAGACCACCCTCCTACTCCAGAAGGTATGTGCGTGGATTGTAGTTGTTACCTGAAATACTTCATAGTGAAATACTGCTCCCTGCTACCCCATAATGACATGGAAGAAAGCACAAGAAGGTCAACATCAAGCTTCCACTTCCGCGTTCTAAAAGACATCTAACATAAAAATAGGTTTGTGCACAGAAAGCAAAAATGGAATTGCTCTGATACAACTTATTCCTCTTAGGGCCTTGTTACATGTTGCATTTTAGTTTCTAAAACATTGATTGGTGTCAGTGTTAGTTTAGAGTACTTACACATTCCAGCTACAAACCTTCTTGGCCTGCACAGCTATGATTTGCTGCTAGAGGGCTTGCAAGCAGGGGTTTGGCAAGGAGCTACAGCTATGAGTTGTCCACACAAAGCAGGAAGCTGAGGGGAAGGGACACTGCATCCTAGGATGCTGGAGGACTGAAACTTGGGTGGCTTATCTGTGGGGAGTCGCCACATATTTGTGGAACATGAGCTGGGTAACATGGATGAGAGGCAAACCTGCCCTGGAGGAGTATAACTTTAAGATGACTAAGGGATGCTTAAAACCAATTTACACATCTTAATGAGTGGACAGTCCAAGGATTAAAAGCTCCCTGAGCTGCCTAAAATTAATGTGTAACAAAGCCCTTAGTGAATCTGCAAAGACTGATCTATATAGTCTGCCTCATGCTGTGAATAAAACACCATTATGAAAGTTGTACACCATACTGGTTGATACACAGCAGAATGTGTGCTCTTGGTAGAAAATGAATGTGAACATCATTGAAATATGCATAAGGGTGGAGAAAGGAATCCCTGGATAGTGCTGGTCAAAAAAACCCAAACATCAAAGAGGGTTTTTTATGGAAAATTGGATTCCTAAATGTAACACCCACACACACTTGGGTTGTATATGGGAAAGGGTGTGCTTTTGGTTGCTGTGTATTGTGGGGGCAAAATGGCCCCTGTTGTTTTGGCCATGTGCTCTGCACATGGAAACCTGGGGCCTTGTATCTGAGCAAAATATGTAAAATCCTCTGGCCTGATTGGCATGGGGGAGCAAAGACCTTTCAGGCAGATTGGTTGAGAGAGAGACTGGAGTGTGGCACTCCCTGACTGGACAAGGCCATGGTGATGTCATTCAGAGGGATGTAAGATGAGCGAGGCTGGTTTGGGGAGGAAGAGAAGGTGCCTGGGGATGCTGAAGAGTGAAGTCTCCTCCAAGGGAGGAGGGGTTTGCAGCTAGAGAAAGAGGAAACTCAGGTAGAGTAGAGAGAGAGAGGGAATTGTTCCTATGTCTGGAAGCTCCTCTCTCTTCCTTTTCTTCCTTTTTTTCCGATTTTTTCAGGGATTAATACTGGGGAGGAAGATATTGATTGGTTCCTTGTGTTGGTTGGCTAGGAATTAGGCCTGGCAGTTTCAAACAGGGTTGAAACCTGGAAGTTCTAATCCTGCCAGTTTTGGGCTGGGGTTGAGGTTTGCAACTTTCTGTTCCCAGTGAAGCTGTGACACCCAAACTACCTGCAGCCCAGGCCTAGAGGGTTTTCCCCTGTTTCTTGTGATGGTCCTTCACTCCAGTCCAGCTGTGTGGTTGGGCCAGCTGCAGCTAGTAATCAGCCTGGCTCCCTTTTGAGTTTGTCCTGCAGCATTCATTTCATCAGGGCATATAATCCAGCCCAGAAGTTTTGGAGTGCATGCATGCTTGCTGGAGCCACAGTAATCCGAACCACCCCCCGCCCCCACACACACAGCCTCTCCCTGGGAGCAGAGATCAGCACTACCACTTCCCCAAGAGTAACAGAGCTGCTTGAAATTCAGAAGGGTCCACGCTAAGCAGCTCCCCTTGGTGCAGTGAACCCAAGGAGCAGCTCATAGGACTCACCTGTATGGGCCCTTTGTCCAGCCCATCGCTGAGGTGCAGGCCCCTGGATATACCTGTTGGGGAGTCCCAAGTCCCAGAATGTCTGGGTATGGATAAAGTCCCCCCAAGAGGGTGCCGTCAATAGACTTTTTTTTTTGTATTTAAGTGTTTTAAATTATATTCAGTGTTTTCTTTTATTTTTTTATTCTCTGTAATAAATTTTGGTTTTGTGTTTATACTGCTTGCAAAGAAGAGTTTTTGTTTATACAGGACAGCCCATCAAATTTAGTGTTCCCAGATTTCTGGACGGGGGCTTGAGCCACTGGTATAATTTATGGGGTACCCCAAAATGCAAACCTGGCCTGTCTGGCTGCTGACCGGTGCCTGGCAGAAGGGTTACATACATAACTGTTACTTTCTAGAAAAATATTCAGCTTTTCCTGATGTAGACGGCTTTCCATAGTGGGGGGGGAAAAAATAAGACTTAAACATTTTTTATTGGGGCTCAACATTTTATTTTTTAATTTTGCAAAAAAAAAAAATCTAGAGCATTTGAATAACACCTCCCCTCTTTTATTTTTGATTTATTTATTTATTTATTTTTACTGTTCTGTTAAAATTTTCATGTGGGGGGATAAAGTCATTTTCCAACCAACCGGAATTCCAAGTTCCAAGCTGAGCCCTGCAACCAATTAGTTGTGTGGTCCTACGTTATTTCATCTCCATATCTCAAATATTCCCTCTGTAAGAAGAGTAATGCTTAGTTACTTGATCATAGATCCATAGATTCATAGATGTTAGGGTCAGAAGGGACCTCAATCAATCATTGAGTCCGACCCCCTGCATAGGAGGGAAAG
>NW_005842004.1:1542055-1542689 GCF_000455745.1 Alligator sinensis
GTAGGACCTTATAGCCAGCCACAAGGTTGCCTCTCAATGTTCTCTTGCGGAGGCTAAAAAGGTCCAGGTTCTCTAGTCTCTCCTCGTAGGGCTTGGCCTACAAGCCCTTAACCATACGAGTGGCCCTTCTCTGGACCCTCTCCAGGTTATGCACATCTCTCTTGAAGTACGGTGTACAGAATTGCATGCAGTACTCCAACTGCAGTCTGACCAGCGCCCGATAGAGGGGAAGTATCACCTCCTTGGATCTATATATATTTCTGCTGATGCACGATAAAGTGTCGTTAGCTTTTCTGATGGCTTCGTCACACTGCTGACTCATGTTAATCTTGGAGTCCACTAGGACTCCAAGATCCCTTTCCGCTTCCGTTCCACCAAGCAGGTCATTTCCTAGGCAGTAGGTGTGCTGGACATTTTTCCTCCCTAGGTGCAGCAGTTTTCATTTCTCCGTGTTGAACTGCATTCTGTTGTTTTCTGCCCACTTGTCCAACCTGTCCAGGTCTGCTTGTAGCTGTTTCCTGCCCTCCGGCATGTCCACTTCTCCCCGCAGTTGTTTTTCATCCGCAAACTTGGACAGAGTAAACTTCACTCCCTCATCCAAGCCGCTGATGAAGACACTGAAGAGCATTGGTCC
>NW_005842004.1:1543643-1562571 GCF_000455745.1 Alligator sinensis
GGAAGCCTCCTGGCCCCTTTCCCTCTTTTTCCTCACATCGGGATCGTCTCCCTCTGTGCCCGAAGGATCATTTCCTTAAGGCACAGCCACCCTTCCTGGGCTCCCATCTCTTCAAAACTCCTACTCTGCAGTGTGTCCTTGACTAATCACCTGAGTTCATTGAAATCAGCTTTCCTAAAGTCTAGCACTTTCACCCTACTAGTTACCTTACCCACTCAACGTCTTATGAAGAATTCTATTATTTGGTGATCACTGTCCCCCAGATGACCACTGATCTGTAGGTCCCCTACCATATTATCCCCTGTTGCCAATACCAGGTGCAGTAAGGCATTCCCCCTAGTGGGACCGTGTACCTCCTGTGCAGGTGGAGGTCCTGTACACAGGATAGGAACCTGCGTGAACGGTGGGACTTTGCTGTCTTCGTCTCCCAGCAGATGTCTGAGTTGTTTAAGTCCCCCATGACTACTGCCTCCTTAGCTTTTATGGTCTCCGAGAGCTGCCTCAGGAGCCCTGAATCTAGTTCCTCCCCTTGGTGTCGGGGTCTGTAGCAGACCCCTACTACCAAATCCCTTTCTCCTTGCCCCCCATATAACCTAACCCACAATCCTTCTACTTTCTCATCCTTCGATTCCGTCTTGGCATTGTGAAGATTAACTGAGTGTTTCTTTGAGCATGCTAAATACTATCATATTTTCTCTCATACCATAGGACCCGAAATAAGATATGCACCTTGTTTTTGGAAGGTAGAAAAAAACGTGGAAAAAATATTTTTTTTCCAGCTGGAGGTACTGTGCCACAAGATGACTGCAAGCTTCTTTGTCCCTTTCAGGAAGCAAGAAGGGCACATCCCCTTTCACAGAAGCTCTCAATTCGACATCAATTTTGGGCAGTTTTAGTTCATAACAGGGACATGAAGGATATGTAGTATGTGGTACATTGTGGTAGGCACCACCATGTCAGTGTGGGAGATGCAGCCAATTGAGATGACCAAACACAGCATTAGAAGGTTTCCCATTTTACTGTATTGTTGCTGTATCCATGGCACTTCCATACAATATTGCAGTCAAAGTACTGGTATAATTAATAGGCAGGAAAGCAAAATTACCATTCCTTATGAAAATGATTGATTAAAATAGAGAGTGCATTGTATGATAGACTTCAAGAGAATGATTCAAATGAATTATTGAGATAGCTAAGAGAGGATGATTTCAAGCAAGGCATTTGATAAAGTTTTATGATTTGACACAAGTATTCTTTACTTTTCAGTAGCAGAAAATGATAGGGTGAACCCAGTTCAGTTAATGACAGCAAAGCATATTTCATGTATTTTTGTTACCTGGTGGAAGCCCGTACACATTATGTAAGGTGTGGCAGTAAGGTTAAAACAGGTAATACTCTGCCTGTCTAATTCCTTTTGCATACAGAACATCTGTCCACAGCTATGTCAAGCCCAGAAGGGAAATATCCATTTAAAAAAGAACTAGAAAGAAGAACTTCCTCATACTATAGCAGGACCCATGTACTATTTTAACTTTAAAAACAGTCTGTCTCAAAATTCAATTTTGGGTTTTTGGTTTGAGTTATTTAATCTGAATCTTTCAAAAGCTGCCAGTCCAAACCAGAGTTCAGCCATTATAGAACATAAACACACCAGATGGAAGTTTCAAGACTGTATGTAGTGTTCAGGAAAGTCCCTCAATCTCCTGTTTGATTTTTAAGAAGTATAACAAATAGTATTTATTCCCTGACAAACTGGTAGTATGAGCAGCTGCACCCTGTCTTGATGGAGCACCATAATTTCAAATTTAATTTATCCAAAATGAATTACAAATTATTTTAGTAAACTACATGTTGATCCTAAAGGGTTATTATACCAGCTGAACTTGATGTCATTTTCCCCATCTGCTATAGCAGATGCTTTATTCTAGTATGAATATTAACTTCATTCTGAAAGCAATTTTCATAATTGTAAGAAACATTCAGAAAATGAAAGGGAAGATGATGCACTTTTTTGATGACAAAGTGTATTCTCATTACACATCACAGAACTCTAAAATGTGTTATAATCATAAAATGTCATGCAAATCAGATCATTTTTAAGACTACAATGTGAATTAACTATTGAATGTATTCTTAGAGCTCTTTGTTTCCAGTGCTGCAATGTTCCCTTTAAGTCCTTAGTACTATATCTTGAAGCTAAACAGTTTGTGATTGTTCTAAATGCTTTTTGTATAGGTCTCTTGCGTCAGCTCAAATGCCAGAAAATGGTTGTTAAACCCTTGTGCAGGAAGGATGGGAGAGAATACACTAATACTCTTATCTTTCTATGTAATGCCCTCCAGAGTATGGAAGGCACCCATACAATTTACTGGGAATTAAACTGACAGAATTTTAACATAAATTATACTTAAAAGTTATAAAAAGAGAAAGATTAGACTATTGATTTTTTTTTATTTGTATGTTTATTTGCATCCCAACAAAGATCCATTTACAAGCCTTGTTTAATGCAGTTTAACATCCGTACAACTGTAAAACTGATTTCTCAAAGTGCTGGAATGACAGAACAAAGCCCGTGCCATGAGCTGGGGTACTTGCAAAGAGTATATGAAAGGACTGAATTTTCTTTTCATTATTACTATGTTGTTTTAAAGGGACAAGGAAAAGTAAAAGGACTTGGATTTCTGAATTAAGAAATACCTGTCCTTACTTATGTCACAGTCCCTAAGTGACTGTTCCTTCGTAAAACTTCTTTGTACATCTAAAAGGCACAAAGCACTTTGAGGGACTTGTTATTTGTAATTTTGGGCAGCTCCTGGAGCTATTAACCCTTGAATTGCCTGGACATTAACACCTGAAACTAGTTTTAAACACTTGTTAGGCAGCTCAAAAAGATGCCACCTCAGGCCAGGATTATTTCAAATCTGTGCTACTCAGCTCCTATTATATTAAGGTGTGGGCACTCTAGGCTACATCTTAGAATAAACAACTCCCCCACTACTGACCCAAATCAGCCCTACTACCCCACTCCCTCCCTCACTGCCATGGGGGTGGGGAAGATTGAGGCCCCGGGGGTGAGGGAGTGAGTGGGGCAAAGGCAGGACTCACTCACCCCAGCCCCTGCTCCTGCCTGTACCCTGCTCTCTCCCTCACCCCTGGGGCCTCACTCCTCCCCCACAATGGCAGTGAGGGAGGGGGTGGGGCTGGGGCAGGGGCAGGCTGTCCACAGCCAGGGCAGGACATGGGACAGACCTGCAAGCGGTTCATTTGGGGGGCACCTGGCTCGAGGAAGGGGTGGCAGCTCCCACTGCTACATGCACCCCAGGAGAATATGGGGGCCTTGTGTCCAGGATCTGAGCTTGAGGTGAGGGCTGGCTGTGGGCTGGGCTCTTCCCAATTGGTGGGGTGGGGGGAGGGTTGGGCTGGGCTATGCTTGAGGTAGGTGGTGAATTTTGGAGTGGTTGCAGCCCCCCCATAGCTCCCCTTCCCAGTGCCTCCACCACCACCCACCCCGAGTGCAGTCCAGCCAGCCCCCCCATCCCCTGCCAGGAAGAGCTCAGTGCAGCCCTGGCCCCAGCCTACAGCTGCAGCCTGCCCTCACCCTGCACAGATCTGGGGGCATACCCCTCCACCCCCGTGCCTCCCTGGATACGCATAGCAGCAGGAGCTGCACTCCCCAGACAAGCCACTCATGGCTCAGTCCTGCACCCTGCCCCAGCTCTGTGGCACCTACCCCACCTGTAGCCCCACTCCCTCCACTTCTGTGCATGCACCCCTTCCCACCCCTGCTGCAGCTGCCAGATCCTATGGCCAGGCTGCCTTATGGCCCTACTGCTACCCCATGTTTGTGGGGGGGCTAAGCCCCATTAGCCCTCCTTCTGTAGCCTATGCACCCGGCCTCCCTAGCATCCTAGACCCTGCTCACTGTCCCATGTCACTCCCACACTTACTTGTGGCTGCCCTTTGCTTTCTATCCCAGGGGATCAGTCAGGGAAGGGTAAACCTGCCTGCCCAGATGCTGCTGCAGCCACTGCTTCTGTCTGGGTGTGTTCATCCCAGAAAAGAACAGCAGCCTGACAGCAGTGGTAACCCTTCCCTGTCTGCTTCCCTAGGATAGAAAAAACAGGTAGCCATAAGTAAGTGAGAAGGTGAGGGGTGGGGGTGGAATCCAGAAGTGGGGGTAAATCTGTGTGGCAGGGAAGGCCCAGAGATGGGGGAGAGCCTCAGGGAGCAGGAGGCAGGAGGGGAGCTTAGAATGGGGGAGGGGATTCCTACCTTTCAGTCCTCCTGACCCCTGCTGACATAAATGTGCAACTGATTTAAACTCGAGCTAACACTAACACCAATCAATATTATGCAGATCACAGTATAAGGTGAACAATGCCCTAAGAAATAAATTTGGTAGAACAGAGACCTATATGCATACTCTTACCCATGCTTGGTGCTCCTCTCAAGACAGTGGTGTTCCTTGGTGCTCGGGAATCAAGTTAGAGCCCTCTTGTTATAGACCCTGGCTCCTCATCCATCCGTGTCAGCCTAAAGCAGCTTACAACCTCTCTCTCTCTCTCTCTGCCATTTTCTGTTCAATGGATCTTCTAACAAATCAGGTTCTGAACCCTAGCAAACCAGCTATGTCATTAGAGTTAGTTCAAGAAATTTCCTCTTCCAACCATAAACAGAGATACTATATATGAACATGACAGATTGATTCTTATCAAGTATATTTTTTGCTTTGCCCGCTTATTTTCTTTACTACAACCTCTTTATTTTGACACACATGCAAATATAGGCAGTAAACAATATCCCTTTAAGAACCATAGATGGATGCAGGGGGATAGAGATTAAAAGATTGGCTGAGGGGCTCTGGTGGCCCCACCCATCATTGCTGAATTTTGGTTAGGGATGGCCATTATGTGATCCTGCCCCTCTGGCCAATTGGGGGAGAGTGATTGTAAGGCTATGAACATCATTTGAACTCATGGTGAACCTGCAGCCTGCAGGGTAAGAAAAGTGGAGGACCATGTGGAAAAGATAGTGTGCCATGCACAAAAATTGGTTATTACCTGTGTGCCAGGTGGAAATTAGCTGTGTGCCATGCGGAAATTACCTGTGTGCATCATGTGAAAATCTGGAGTGCCATGTGCAGAGCAGATATAAAAAGGAACCCTCACCTCAGAGTCAGGGTGTGTCTGGGAGACAGAGAGAGAGAGAGTGAGTGCCTGGGAGGTTGTTAGTAAGTCTGGAGTGCTTGAGAGGGACTGGGAGTCTAAGAGTGTCTGTGTGGCACCTCAGAGGTTGGAGTGCCTGAAAGGATGACAGACTGACAGAGACAGCCTGTGCACCTGAGTGAGAGGGGTTACAAGGTGGGAAAGCAAGCGTGTCTACTTGCAGGATAGTTTGTGACCGAAGTTTTCCAACATTGACAAGAGTGTGGATTAACATTATTTGACCTGAAGACTACATCATCAATACAGAGACAGGAGAATGCTTGAGAGTTGTGCTGGCTTGTTTTATTCTAAACCCAGTTGTACAGCCTCATAATCTCCCTAGGTAAATTTTGCCCATCCTTCCTTTTCTTATATGTATGTACCCCTGTATATAGTAGTGTAAATAGTAGTGTAGTATAAATAATAGTGTATATAGTAGTGTAAATAGTAGGATATATATATAAATATCCATCCAGCATCCAGTTGATAGATGTGGGAGCTTGGATCTCCTCCTCAGTTCTACTGCCCATTGAACTATTAGTTGGCCAGCCATTGATTTTGGTTTGTTTAAGTTCTGTTTGGGGCCAACAGGTTTTGGCATCCCTTGAATTCACAAGTCCACAGGCCCAGATGGAATGCACCCAAGAGTCTTGAAGGAGTTGGCAGACATCATTGAATCCCCCTTGGAAGAGATATTTGAAAATTCATGGCACTCGGGTGAGGTCCTGAATGACTGGAAAAGAGCCAAAGTGGTCCCTATCTACAAGAAAAGGAGGAGGAATGACCTGGGGAACTATAGACTAGTCAGTCTGACATCTGTTTCTGGTAAAATCCTGGAGAAAATTGTCAAGGGGTCCATCAAACCAGACTGATGGAAGGCAAGCTTCTGAATGCCAGCCAACATGGCTTTGTGACTGACAGGTCTTGCCTGACCAGCTTCATCTCCTTCCATGACCAGGTAACCTGTGCCCTGGACAAAGGAGTTGATGCGGACATCATATATCTGGATTTCAAGAAAGCCTTTGACTGAGTTCCCCATGATGTCCTCATGGTTAAGCTGGGGAGCTGTGGCCTTGATCATTATACAGTCTGATAGCTAGGAAACTGGCTATGGAGTCAGACCCAAGGAGTACTAGTCGACGGGAGCAAATCAACATGGTGCAGGGTGACCAGTGGAGTCCCTCAGGGCTTGGTACTTGGGTCAGTACTTTTTAACATCTTCATCAATGATCTGGATTCAGGAGTTAGATGTCACCTGGCCAAGTTTGTGAATGATATCAAATTATGGGGGAGGACAGTCACACTGCAAGACAGGCTAGGGACCTAATCAGTGACCTAAGAATTGAAGGGAAGCTGGGTGATGGTTACCACAAGCTGATCACATTCACCATCTGCCATAAAGCTGGCAAGTCAGTCAGCAACACAGAAGTCCTTGACTTCAGGAAAGCTGACTTTGACAAGCTCGGGGGCTTATCAGTGAGGCCTTAAGGGACCATGACCCAAAGGAGACAGGAGTTCAGGATGAGTGGTTCCTCCTCAAGGGAGTGATCCTGGATGTGCAAGCAAAGTCTATTCTGTCTCAAAGGAAAGGCAGAAAAACGGCACAGCAGCCCCCTTGGCTCAGCAGGGAACTAGCAGACCTCCTGCATCTAAAAACACAGACCTACAAAGGATGGAGGACTGGATCCACCTCCAAGGAGGAATACTCTGCACTGGTCCAGATGTGCAGGGAGCAAACCAGGAAAGCCAAAGCTGTAATGGAACTCCAATTAGCTACAGGTATCAAAGACAACAAAAAGTCCTTTCTTAGATATGTGGGGAGCTGGAGGAAAAGCAAGGGCAATATTGGACCCCTGCTAAACCAGATGGGACAACTGAAAACCAATGCCCAGGAAAAGCCAACTGGCTACATGAGTACTTTGCATCTGTTTTTCACCAGTCCCAAGGGGCACCCCTGCCCATTACAGGACAGGAACACCTGAGTGAGGGTGATTCCTTACCCTCCATCAATGCTGAACTTGTGAAGGAACACCTTGAGAGGCTGGACACCTTCAAGTCAGCTGGTCTTGACAGTTTACACCCAGGGTACTCAAGAAGCTGGCAAACATCGTAGCTCAGCACCTGGCACAGATCTTCAAGAACTCCTGGTGCTCTGGTGAAGTGCCTGAAGACTGGAAGAAGGCCAATGTGGTGCCTATCTTCAAGAAAGGGAGGAAAGTGGATCCAGCAAACTACAGGCCCATCAGCCTACCTGTATTCCAGGGAAGGTCTTAGAAAAGATTATCAAAGAGGCCATTCTTAACAGACTGGCTAATGGCAGCATCCTGAGGGATAGCCAGCATGGGTTTCTTGTGGGTAGGTCTTGCTTGACCAATTTTATTTCCTTTTACGACCAGGTGACCTATCACCTGGACAAGGGGAAAGAGATTGATGTCATATATCTCCCCCCCCCCCCATGTGACACTGGTCAGGCCACAGCTGGAGTAGTGTTCAGTTCTGGGTGCCATATTTTAGGAGGGATGTGGACAGCACTGAGAGGGTCCAGAGGAGGGTGACCCGCATGATCTGGGGACAGCAGGGCAGACCCTATGAAGAGAGGCTATGGGACCTTAACCTGTTCAGCCTTCAAAGAGAAGGCTGAGGGGGGACCTGGTGGCCATCTATAAACTCACCAGGGGGGACCATCAGGGTTTGGGAGAGACCCTGTTCCCCCTAAAACCCCCCAGGGAAACAAGGAATAATGGCCACTAATTGTTAGAGGGTAGGTTTGGACTAGACATCCGAAGGCACTACTTCACAGTCAGGGCGGCTAGGATCTGGAACCAACTTCCAAGGGAAGTGGTGATGGCTCCTACCCTGGCGGTCTTTAAGAGGAGGCTTGATGTCTACCTGGCTGGGGTCATTTGAGCCTGGTTTTCTCTCCTGCCCAGGGCAGGGGGTTGGACTAGATGATCTACAAGGTCCCTTCCAACCCTACTGCTATGAATCTATTGACTTAAAAAAAGCCTTTGATCTGATATCCCATGATCACCTCTTGGCAGAACTGACTAACTGCAGCCTCAACATCACCACAATCCACGGGCTGGGGAATTGGCTCTGCGGTAGGACCCAGAGGGTTGTGGTTGACGGGAGCCAATCGTCTTGGTGCATGGTCACCAGTGGGGTCCCTCAAGGCTCTGTCTTATGGCCTATGCTGTTTAACATCTTCATCAATGATGTGGACATTGGTGTCAGAAGTGGACTGGCTAAGTTTGCTGATGACACCAAACTCTGGGGTAAAGCATCCAGACCTGAGGAGAGAAGGGCAATCCAGGAAGATCTTGACAGACTTATGAAATGGGTGGATGAGAACCTGATGGTGTTCAACACTGAAAAATGCAAGGTTCTCCACCTTGGGAGGGAAAACCTTCAGCATGCTTCTAGGCTTGGCAGTGCTACACTGGTTAGCACTACAGATGAAAGGGACTTGGGGGCCATGATTGACCACAAGATGAACATGCACCTTCAATGTGATGCTGCAGCTAGTAAAGCAAGCAAAATGCTGGCTTTCATCCACGGATGCTTCTCAAGTAAATCCTAGGACATCATTCTCCCATTGTATTCGGCCTTGGTGAGGCTGCAGCTGGAGTACTGTGTTCAGTTTTGGGCTCCACAATTCAAAAAGGATGTGGAGAAGCTTGAGAGAGTGCAAAGGAGAGCCATGTGCATGATCAGAGGTCAGGAAAACAGACCTTATGATGAGAGACTGAGAGCCATGGGACTCTTCAGGCTGGAAGAGGAGGCTCAGGGGTGATCTGGTGGCCACCTATAAGTTTATCAGGGGTGTTCACCAGGATCTGAGGGAATGTCTGTTCACCAGAGCGCCGCAATGGATGACAAGATTGAACAGTCACAAACTCCGCTGTCACCGATTCAGGCTGGACATAAGGAAGAACTTCTTCACTGTCCAAGCCCCCAAGGTTTGGAATAGACTGCTCCCAGAGGCAGTTCAAGCACCCACTTTGAACACCTTCAAGACACATTTGGATGCTTATCTTGCTGGGATCCTATGATCCCTGATGACTTCCTGCCCCTGGGGCAGGGGACTGGAATCAATGATCCTTCAGGGTCCCTTCCATCCCGAATGTCTATGACATCTATGAAAGAGTAAGAAAAAGAACTTACAAATAGAAGGATGATAGAAAGTAACCTGTAGGTGACAAGCCAATGGTAGTGAGGCCAGGGAACAGCTGGAATTTGGGGGCAAGAACCTGAGGAGGATGCAGGATTCTGCTTCTGTACTTCAGACACTACCTTGATATGAGCTGATGCCTCTGGGTATGAAAAGGTATTCATTTCTAGTGATGGAAATTTCTGAGCAGTTGGCTGCTCCCCTTCCTGCCTGGAATGGACCAGGGGGAAGTGGTACAATGCAAGAGTTGTAAAAAGACTATATAATGCACTTCTTTCTTTGAAAAATACTTTTAAGGAAGATGCCTTTTTACACATATGACTTTGCATCTCTGGGGGAAAAAGTGAGCTTTTCCTGGGATGTGAAAATCTATAGAACTCAAAAATGAGGATTTCATGGAAAATATAAAGCACTGCCTCTGGACTGGATATCTCTTAGGTGTCTCTTCCACATTTTAGTCACCTTCTGCAATTTTTTTTCATGACTTTGGGTTTCACTAAACTGCCCTAGCCAAGTCGAACCAAATTCTGAGTCTAATATTTTCTCTCCAACATCAATTGGTACTGGATGCTTCAAAGGAAGGTTTAAAACATTTAGAACCAATCTGTAGACAGTTATGGAAAATCCTACTATTAGGGTTTTAATATCCCTTCCAAAATTGTTTGTTATCATTTACCATAATAAATATGGGCATTCTTGAAATACACATCTTCCACTCTATTATCAGTTCTGAATACTTTTTTACTAGCTCCAGAGCAATAGCTTTCTGCTTTAATAATTCTCTGGAATCTGTAAAAGCTTTCCCCAAGGTTGTGGAGTTTTGACTCTTTTAAATGCTTCTACACTGTAATCCACTTCTCTCTATTAAAAAAAAACCCAAACAAACATATTCAGCACTTGAAGTCTTTAGTAGACCTTCTAATCTCTAGATAAATCAGAGCAATCTACTGAACCTCTCAGGATTTGTATATTCTTTGTGCTCTGTCCAGGACTGTACATTATATTCCATAGATTATATAGATTTCATAGACAGTAGGGCTGGAAGGGACCTCACAAGATCATCTGTTCCAGCCCCCTGCCCAAGGGAAGGAAGTCAGCTGGGGTCAGAGGACCGCAGCAAGATAATTATCCAAATGCATCTTGAATATGTCCAGAGTAGGTGCTTGCACCACTTCTGAGGGGAGTCTATTCCAGACTCTAGAGACCTGGATAGTAAAGAAATTCTTCCTTATGTTCAGTCCAAAATTATCTTCCAGCAGTTTGTGACCATTAGACCTTGTTTTCCAAATATAGTCTTATGATAGGAACCATTATTTCTCTTGAATCATAACTATTCCCTCTGTTTATACACCCTAAAACCTTGATTGTCTTTTTTAGTAGTCTGTGGGCATATCTACACGTGCACTTTACTGTGCAGTAGACTAATTTATATGCAGTGGGTGCATTTGCTCATGCATTTAATTCAGCCTATATTTACTAGGGTTTTTGGGTAGATGTCTAAACATGTGAGGATTAGGGAGAGGATTTGCTCCCAGTTCTCTACAACCCTGCATTGCACCTCTGTGGCCACTGGTGGGAGCTGCAGGCTTCCCCTGGATGCTAACTCAGAGACTGGCAGGGAGCATTGGGCTAGGAGACAGCTATCTCTTGGCCCCAGGGGCTGTCTGCTACTGGTGCAAGTACACTGTCCCCCTCTCCTGGCATCAGGGAGCTCCTGGCCCTGGCACCCTGTTAAGGGGAATGGGGCTTGCAGAGAGCTGCATGGGAGGGGCAGGTTCCTAGCCCCAATCCACTGGTGGGGGAGCTAGCAACTATTAGGCTACCAAGCAGTTGGCATCTCATAGATGCACCCAGTAAAGCATCACAATCTACATGTGAGCAGCAATTAAGCCAATGTAAACTAATTTACTGCACCATCAGATACATGTATACTATCAAATGACACAGTAAATTCCTGCACTTAAAAGCTCAGGTAGATGGTGATTGGGTGGGCTAGGGCACAAGGATGCATCAGTGAGGGGCTAGCTAACTGGCAGGCAGCCCCCACACTGAAGCAGTCTTGTGCCCCAGCCAGCTGCTCCACAATACATGGAGTCTGGTTGGAGAAGCCCTGGGCTGGCAGGTTGACCCTCTGCGTCACCTGCCATCCTGGGCTACAACCATCAGGCTCCACATACCGTGTACAAATAAACTCTGGAGCTAATTGCCTCTGAGCTTTTTGCTGTCAGGTACACATTCAGATGGCACACCCAGGAGCAAAAAACTCCAGAGCAATATGCCCCTAAGTTTTTATTTGAGCGCATCAATTGCATGTGTAGATGCACCCTGTTTGCATGAAGTTCCTACTTTCAAATATCTACATACTATTAGTCTACGTCTGTCATCTTTGTTACTTATTTTCAGTAAAATATTTTTTCTTCATGCTTGCTCTTCTAAGATACATTACCTCCTAGTTATTAATATTAAATTATCTGATTCACTGTGCTTAAAATCTCTTTCAGTCTAGGCACATCTTAAAATTTTTTTATTGACTTGCCTTACCTGAGTATTATCTAGAAAATATAACTTTTAAACTTAGAGGATAAAAATTAAGTAATGCCCTCAGAAATGCACATACCATTCTAATTAAAGTTAATGGTCGTGGTACATGTTTTATCCTACTCTGGATTCCTTTAAGAAACACTTGGATGCCTATCTTGCTGGGATCATTTGACCCCTGCTGAATGCCTGCCCTTTGGGCAGGGGGCTAGACCCAATGAATTTGTGAGGTCCCTTCCAGCCCTAATGTCTATGAAATCTATGAAATATTAATTTGAGATTCACAGATATAATGCAAAGATTAAAATTAAACTTTGTGTTATTTGCAGAAGTAAGGCAGTCAGGCAATCTTTGGCACCTTTCAGATCAGGCAGTCTTTGGCACCTTTCTGAAAATGTGTGTGTCTTCTCAATCTATTTTTTTCATGGTTAGTGAGGTCTCAAAGAATTTTCCTAATATTTTCACTTAATGCAAATTAATAATGAAAGAGGTATATAAATAGGTTGTTATAATTCATAAAATATGTTTAGGTTTATTATTTCACAAAACAATTTCTAAATTTCATGGCAACTAAATTCATCAGGTTGGGACCACATGTTTCTCCTAGTCAGGTTTTTCATATGGTCCTGATGAAACTGGGTTCCTGTTGTCATGCCATGTTCAGAATTTAACTGTGACTAGTTTTTCTACTTCTTTTTTGGTTTGCTGACTTCCAGTATTACTCACGGTACTTTATCTGCTATAGAAGTAAACTACCTGCGTCATGAAACAAAAGCAAACACAAAATGTAATTCTTCAATCTTAGATAAAAATGGGCAGGAAGCACAAGGATTTACCAATAATGCCAGCATGGCGTTTGACATTACTGAAACATTAACATCCACCCTTTTTATGCATGAGTGAATGGGAAAGCAGACCACAGCTGGACCAATTAAACATACTATTAAAATGTCTGTATGGGAGAAGGATAGAAGTATATCTCTTTACAAGGGCATTGTTCATGAAATGTCTTTGGTTAGCATCCCTAAAATCTTTGTCTGCATAGAATGGATACTTCATATTCAATACCAGTGAAACTTGCCCACTGTTTCACCAGTGTCTCATCTCTTTCTAGAGGAAACTCCTCTAAATGATGAAATTACTTTCTTTTTGTTGGTGCTTTTTAAAACCTTGTTCTCTCTGGAAAGATGAGCAAGGAGGGTAAATTAAATTAATGGTTCTTGAGATGCAGGTACCCATTTAATAGGAACTAGATTGAGTTTGGTAGCCCACTGTCAGTTGTTAATGAGTTTCTGTCATACAAGACCTGGACTGTATTTGAATGAATAATCTGGAGATGAAATTGTTTTTATTGCTAAAACTAACCATTTATATGTCAACTTTCCATTCATTATCACAATGTCATGATTTCATATTTATGTTAAATAAATAAAAGTGCCTTATTGGAGCACAGGATTTCCATATGAAGGAAAGTTTGTGCAGTAGGTGATATGATGAGATGACTGTATATTGTATCTGAAGATGATGACCACTGACTTTTGATTTGCTAGACTTGATAGGAGGAGATGGGGCTGAAAAAATTCCTAAATCGATGTTTTGATTATTCATGGTTTTTAATGTTGAGAAGTCTTGGCACTGGATTTAGGAACCATCCCTTATACCTTTGTTCTGGGTGAGCACAACCCACAGGCCAACCAGGACCTTTCCATTCGATAATAGGCAAATTTATTGATAGTCAGTGATAACAACAACAACAAAAAAGCAACAATACAAACAATCAAGCAATTCTATATCTACCAATCCTAGGGCTGTCATCAGAGTCCAAGTACATCTGGTCAGGACACAGGCTTCACTCTGAGGCTCTTTTTCTTAGGTGTCAGATTTCAACAGTCTGGAGGTAGGATGCCAAGGCCCACAGCCCCCCTCCAGTGGGGTGCATGAGACAGGCTGCTGGTATGCCCTTGGTCCATGGTGGCCTCAGGGACCCTTCCCAGGGGAAAGGGATGGGGATAGGGACCCCTCTAAGGGAGGAGAAGGAAGAGGAACTGGGATGGGGGACAGGGAGGGACAGCAAGGAAGAGGAGGGTCAGGGAGGGACTCTTTGTTACTCTCAAGTCTCTGCTTTTGCATTTTCCTTCCCTCCTGATGACTTCTGCTGACTTGATCCATGGCTATCTCTGGTTGGTTGTCTCTCTGTGGTCACACATCTATGTAGCCTTCTGGGCCTTCTAATTTGGCTATGTGTCCTTGTTGTGTTAGATAACCTGTCTGCCTTGAAGGCTGTGATCTTGTGTTATGGGATGCCCCCCTCAGTTTTCATGCTGTGTTCATCCATTGACCTTGTCATGCCTTTCTGCTTCCAGGGCTATGAGAAGCTTTGTGTGTTAGATCCAAGCTTCCTAGAAATCCAGTTAACCCCTGCTGCCCATATTGACCCCTCATAGTGCATATATCTATACCTATAAGCTAATTCCTAAAAACACACCTTGAAGTTCCATTTTTAAGCCAACAAGAAGGGCCATAAGTGTTGAGGAAAAAGCTTACCAAAAGGCAAAACCCCAAACTTGCATGAGTTTGTATTTAATGGCAAAACCAATCTCAAATCAAGTTCATTTTTGTGTTTGTTTCTTTGTTTTTGGTTTAAATAAGAATGATCCATTTGTTCACTAATCTGAACACACTGCCTAATCTTTTATTGTAAAAGTCAAGTCTTTGATCCTTGCTTCTTGGGTCATTCAGAAAGAACCAGTTGTTGGTAGCTGAGCCAGATAAATTCTAATTAGAAATAAACTACAAATTTTAACTGTAAGGGTACTTAACAAGTGGAACTAACAGATATGAGGGGCAATTAATTTTCAATGTCTTGATATCTTTGCATCAAGACTGGATCCTATTCTGAAATGTTGTGTTTGAATAAACCAAAAGTTAAAAAACGTAGTATATAACCTGGAAAAGTAACTGCGCCACTAAGTGAACTTAGTGCCTTGTGATATGTAAAAGTATAATTAATTGATCTAAGAGTTCTACGGCCATTAAACACTTTGTACTACTCCTGTAAAAATATAGCTTTGATGTGAAACTTTGATGTGTGACCATTCTAAATGATCTTTTCTTTTATTGTAACTTGACAGTAGAATTGAAACTTGAAAGAAATTGAAAGGTCCAACACAACACTGCTGAAAACTACAAAAAATATCTACATGAGTTTACACAAATACAAAGCATATCAAGTTTCACATAGCTCTAGTGTAAAGGGAATCTACCCCTGCTTAGTTCTACTTCACATGTAAAAGGTTTTTTTTAGGAAAAAAATAGATACTTTTTCATTATTCTAATTTGACTAAATGCTTTTTAAAATTACTACTTTTTTGTAAGATATGCAACCTGACTGTTTACATAACTAGCAATGTTCATTGCATTGTTAAACGTGCAAGTGCCAGGTGCTTTGAAAAGCACCCAGTACTGCAATGCTTGCAATTGTATGAGCAGCAAAGTGCACGTCAGCATGCAGAAAATGGTGGTGGTGCGCTTTTGAAGTAAAACACTGGTTCGTTGTCTCTCTGTGGTCTAAAATGGTGCTTTAGTATCACCACCTTTTTCTCCATGCTGATATGCATTTCCCTGCCTATATAACTGCAAGTGGTGCAGCGCAGTGCACGTCATCTTGCATATGGAGGAGACTCAATTAATGCAGTCTGCTCCGAAGTGGCAGATCCCCAGCACATCCAAGAACTAAAAGGTATGTGTATAAATGCCTAAGATGTGTAGCATTTTGTTCAAAAAAGGATTTCTGAAATAAACCACTAAAAAAGCAAGTTGAGTCTTATTTAAAATTCCAGTCAAAGTACAAATTCCAAGAAATATTGTGAATGGCAAAGCTATTTTAGAAACTTTAGTGCCTTTATTTATGTTACCTTCTGGATGAGTCTCTTGCTAGATTATTCTTTCACACACTGTTTGAGGCTTTAAAAAAAAAAATCAGATAACTGAAACAGGAAATAGATTGCCAATATATAAACTGTTTCTGTTCCCTTTAATTGCTCCATGACATCTTAATTTACAGGTAATATGTGTACCTTATATCTAAACAGAACAGCCTTTAACCTGCTGGACTTAAATGTGTATGAAAATGAAGTACTATTTATATACTGAAGAAAGCTAAATTGGTGTGGAAGGCTTAAAGCCAAAGTGTTCATCTTGATAATAGCAATGCAGCCAACTGATCTCCCTTTGGACTAAAACTAAGTTACACTCAGTTGTACAAAGTGAATTAATATTATTGTTTTTAAATCACATGAAGATCCTCCCAAATCTATTACATACTTATTTAAAGCTCTTCAATGAAACCTATTTAGAGCAATAGCAAACTATAAAGTTGGTAAATGCCTATAGACATGCTTGTTCACATTCTAATTCAAACGCAGCAGATTAATCAAGTCTGCTCCTCATTCTAATTAAAGCATTCCAACATTACCTCACTGTTACATATATTAAGCCCCTGCATGTTTCAAAATGGCTGCAGGGGTGCTTTATCCAAACCTTGTCAAATGGTTTAGATTCTAAACCTCATCCTGTGGACACTCAAAAATGCACAGGGGCTTAATACATGTGACAGTGAGCTATTTTAATTAGAGTGGGTGTCTGGGCACCACTTTAATTAAAACACTTTACCCCACCCCATCACCCCATGTGCATGGGCAGCCTGAGAGATGAACAGGACTGTTATTGCCAATCCAGGAATTTTGCATGACTGAATTACCATCTTGCAGTTCAGTCAACCAGAGTGTCTGTGTTGCTTGAGGACAGAGTATAGAAACTGGGCAGTGAATCTGAGTGTCTGTTCAGTCCATGGTTCATTGGCTTAGCAGCAGAGCAGAATTTGGACAGGACAGTGTTTTGCTATGTTACTTTCTATGTCATCATCCATGTTTGGTTGGTACTTGGATGATAGTTAGCCAGTACACAGTAATTAAGAAGAGTTGTATTGCAGATAACTTTAATAATACTTCAACTCCAATCTCAGATAATTGGAGCACTGTGCAAAAATAAATATATACAAAATGAAATATACAAATAATACAAAGACAAAAGAATAGATTAAAAAAGAATAGTATTCTTACTAAAAGATCATAAATGGGGGAAATTGTTTTGCATGCCAATTGACAGTGTCTCAATTAAACCAAAGAACACTACAGTAAAATAAAATTAATTTACTGGCTATAAAAAAGGGGCACAGGTAGGGGAGATAATGAATCAATCATAATGATAAACTTTGCTGATTTGCATTAATGATTCCTTTTCCATATTTAATTTGGTAAACTTCACTAGCCACAAAACTAAGAACTGATATCCGTAGCATGAGCAAGTAAGTGAGCAGTCTATAGTACTGGCATGTGCAGCATTGACTTCAGCTGTAAAATCTTCTTTTATTGATAACTTGGGGATCTGGCTTGCTATTTAATACTTTTCTGATCCATTGCCATTTTTTTCCCTGCACTGGCTTCAGTTTCTGGTAAATATGGCGAGAACAAGCAATCATTGCCAAAGAGATTGGTTTCCCCATCTCCTGTAACCAGTTACAAGATAGATATGACAACTGCATGGGAAATGGATCTATGTAAAATTTAGATGATTTTATGAAATTGCTGAATTGTTAAATGCCTCAGTTATATTGACTCAGCAATGTGTTGCTAGACGTCACCAGCATTGCCACTATCATTAGATTCTACGTAGAAGTGCTGCTATAACTTGTTTGTTCAAGGCTTGGGAAGAGAAATTAAGGGAACTGAAGAGCATAAGAGGCGAATCTTATTTTAACATTCCAGATATCCAGGTTGGATAGCTGAAAGATAGGGCCATCTTGAGGAAAAGAGATTATGTAGACTTATGGAAAAGAACTCTGTGCCTCAGTCATAAGGAGAAGGGAGGGCAAAATTCCTTTCTGTGAAGTGTCATCACCTGAAGTTGACAAGTTTCCTCAAAGTGGGAGAATCCTGGCTGGGGCCCCAAGCTCCTCTTTTGTGTGTATTCCTCAGAAAAATATAACACAATTGCTTCTCTTCTCCATATATCATTTGACAATCTCTAAAAATGTATGCAAGTAATAAAGTTGCTTTGTTATATGTAAAAGTACTATATTGCCTTATTCTGTAATACATAGTAGTAGTAGTAATGAGGTCTAAGTGATATACAGTATATTTTATTCATACATTTCAAAGTCCTTTACAAAGGGATGAATGTCATCATCCACAATTTTTTACAGAGTTGGAAAACAGAAGCACATAGTGGCCTGGGTCTTCAGACAGACCTGATCTCCAGGATCTCAATCTGCTGCTCAAACCTTGAGACCACACTTCCTCCACAAAATAAAAACATACTTAATAAAGTCAAATAAAAGTTGTGTGTGCCCTCCCTTGTAACAAAGGAAGGGCACAATAGGGTATAATATGTAAAAGATATTGGTCACATCTATCATGTTCTTTTAGCAGGTGTTTGCATAATGGGTAGAGCTGTGTGAACCTTTGGGTGCTGATTTGATTCGGAGGAGGTTCAGGCCAATTCAGCAGCTGAACCTCTGAAACTGAATCGAATCAGGAGACCAATAAGAAGGTCTGAATCAATTTTAAGCTCTCTGAATTGATTCAGAGATTTGGGCAGTCCCTGCTCGCCACCAAAGAGAGCTGGATCCGGACTCTGTGCTGGTAAGTAGGGGGCAGGGGGAGCTGCAGGAGGGGGAAGGGGCCCATGGGAGAACTCTCACCAGGCCCCATCCCCTGCCTTCTCTGCCAGCACCCATGAGCACCCCTGCCCAGCCCCAGCTTCTGGCTCTTTAAAAAAAAAGAAAAAAAAAGCCCCCACTCACCAACTCCTGCCAGGCAGAGGGGTGATCCCTGCTGCCCCCCACTGCTATTTTTTGGGGGGCTCTGTCATGAGCCCCCATCCCTCGCCTGCTCTCCCAGCCCCGCCTAGCCCCAGTTCCTGGTTCTTTAAAAAAAACAAACCCTGTACTCATTGG
>NW_005842004.1:1562670-1584452 GCF_000455745.1 Alligator sinensis
AGTTGTGTTCAGGGGTTTTTTTTTTGTTTAAAAGAGCCAGGACACTGAAGCCAGGTGGGGCAGCAATGTGGGGGGAGGCTGGGAGAGTGGGTGGGGTATGGGGGCTCATAGCAGAGCCCCCCACGCAGCATGGGGCAGCAGGGTGCAGTGGTTATCACCCCCCCACACACACACACACACCTGGTAGCAACCAGTGAGTGAGGGATTTTAAATTTTTTTCTATAGAGCTGGGATGCTGGGGCTGGGACAGTGGGCAGGGGATGGGAGTTTGTGACAGGGCCCCCCACACAGCGTGGATCAGCGGAGTGCAGTGGGGATTGCCCCCCTCCCCTGCCTGGCAGCAGCCAGTGAGTGCTAGGTTTTTATTTTTATTTTTATTTTTTTTTTAAGATCTGGGAGGCTGGGGTGAGGCAGGGCAGCTTTTGCCAGGGCTGGGAGAGCGGGCAGGGTTTGGGTTCTGTTTGATTTGGAGATTTGGCCAAATCAATTTGGGACAGTGGTTTGAATCACTGAATTGAATCACTGTCCCTCAAATCAGTCAAATCCAAAGCGGATACTAGCCTCTTTGCACAGGCCAAATAGTGGGTAATAAGCATGATAAAAGAAATTGGCTTTTTCCTTGTTTATCTTTGTCACAGCGGAGTCCTGCAGGAGGGCCGTGATCTCCTTGAGGCCCCCTCTCCATGTCAAGTCGGTCCAAGGGCACCCTCTATTCTCGCCTGCCACGTCTTTGATCTTAAGTTAAGTTGGGAGGCTGCCTTATGCCCTCTTGGACACGTAGACTCCAGGACCCCTCGTGGGTCTTGTCTAGCACAAATGGGTGCTTTGGGGCACCCTAGCCTTATGGGCTACACGTGGCTCCAACCTCCCCTGATACCACGCCCCAAGCCTCGCAGATGGAAAAGACATTGGTTTGTCTCTCTACGTACACTGACGCCACCTCCTGGGGCTCTCCTTGCCCACTCCGGGCCTTCGCTGCACCGTCGCCCTCTCTCGGGGCCTTCTCTGCGCTGTTGCCCCCTGTCTGGACCTTTTCAATAGTGCCCCCTCCTGGGGCCTGCTATGCCCTTACTGGGGCTTCTCGATAATGCCCCCCTTTCTGGGGCTCTCTCTGCGCCCACACTTGGGCTTCTAAAATGCCGCCCCCTTCCTTGGGGCTCATCACACCCGCACTGGGCTTCTCAATGCTGTCGCCCTCTCTCGGGGCCTTCTCAATAGTGCCCCCTCCCTGGGGCTCGTCATACCCACACTTGAGCTTCTAAAATATTGCCCCCTTCCTGGGGCTCGTCACGCCCGCACTGGGCTTCTCCAAAGTGCCCCTCTCTAGGGCTCACTACACCTGCACTGGGGCTTCTCCAAAGTGCCACTCTCTAGGCCTCACTACGCCCGCACTGGGGCTTCTCAAACGCCCCTTCTTTGGGGCTGGGGTCTAAGCACCCCGTAAGCTGCGCCCTCACTGGCGCCGGGGTCCACACGTCGCTGTGGGTTCCCCCTGAGTACGCTGCACCCTCACTGGTGCTAGGGCCCCCACACCACTGTGGGTCCCTATGAGTATGCTGTGCCCACTCGGGCACTGGGGTCCTTACCCTCTGTTTTGAGTCCCCAATGAGGCCTCCTCCAACCCTATAGCCTCACCCAAACCACCGGTGTAATAAATAACAACGCCAAAGCAAAACCACAAGCCCCTAGGCTGTAACACAAATTGAAGCCGCCTGGCTATAACTTAACCCCACGGCTCAAGCCTCCCAAGCTGCCTTCTGTAACTCTGCTCAAGCAGTACTTGCAGTTCTCACTGCTTCTTGTGTCATGGCTGAGAGAGCTCCTGCCTCTCTGACTGCTGGCAGGGAACTGCCAGCCTGGCCTCAGCCCTGGGCTTTATAAGAATCTGGCTCTGCCTCCTACAGGCAGCTGACCGCTGGCAGGTGTGGGTCATTTGCTCCCTCCAGTTGCCCTGGCAACCCACAGGTGGGCTCCTATGCCCTGCTAGGGCTCCCTATGCACTGCCAGAGCTTTTCCTCTGGCAGTTTCTGCCCCTCTAAGAGCAGGGCACCTAGGTGCTATGTGACAATCTACATGTATTTACATTTTTTTAAATATGGGGCAGTTATAGGTTATTTCCTTCAATTAATCTTGTATACAAAGAGCTGGTTGGGTTTCCTTATTATATTATCTACTGGGTAGAATGGCTGAATCCAAACTGCTGTCTAATTATTTCTTTTTGATAATCTATATTTGTACTTCTCATCCCCTTACTGCAAAAAAAATTCCATTTTTATAACAATTTTGATTTAGTGTCCAAAAAGTCAAATACTAGGTATGAAATTACTCAGCAGAATTTTTTTTAATTTCAGTAAAGACAAAAGGAAAACAACCTAAAATGAAAACACTTCAGTTTTTTACTAGCTTTTGTCCTGAGTTAGACATTTGCAAATGGCTCTTTTTATAACTATTGTCTTGTTATTTCAAACTATATTGATTTTTTTTTAAATAGATCTCAAACGTATTTTCTGGATACACAAATACTTTTCACAAAGTAGTAGTTTATCTATTACATATATTGTCTGAGATGAAGAGGGAGAGGGAAATCAATGTAAAAGGGAGGGCCATACTAAATCAATTCTGCTCCTCCCTCTACAGCAATACTGTATAGTGCTGATACATAAATTGTCATTGTTTAATCTGAAGATGCCCAAATAGTACTTGCTAAAAGAAGGAGTTTGACATAGAACAGTACCTTTTTCTAAAATCCCGTAATGTACATCATGTTACTCAACATTAATTGAACTGGGATGATGGGGTAGAGGAGGGCTAGGATGAAATAAAAGAATTTGGAGAATTCACAGGCAAAGGCAAAACAAACAAACAAAAACCTGCTATAAATTGATATTGCTACTTTACCATTTTAGCATCTCAACTGTATTCAGTAGAAGTTCAGGGAACAAATGGCTCATGCAAATTAAATGTGGTACATAACATAATATGCTAACAAGTAAACTCACCTTTGACCATTTACATGCCACACTTTGGCTAAGTTTACTCATTTGTTTTTGCTTGGGAGCTCATATGTGCTACCTCTTATCCTTCACTATTTAATTTGAATGGGAAAACTTTAAAAGCAGTTAATTACATGAATTGAGACTAGGCTTGTGGGGGAAAATTTGCCTACATTCCAGTTCTGATTTGCTGTATTGCCTGAGCAAGTCAGTCATTACCTCATTCAGGTTAACCTTGTAGGCATTTCTGGTGCAGCACAGAGACGGGAGGACTTCCTTGGAACATGAGAGTCCTAGGTTCTGTTTCTTTCTGCCAGGACTAAAAAGGAGTTAGGCTTTTGTGCAACAATTCTTATTCTAGTCCAGAATATAACTTCTTTCTGAGTAGATTATTTCTCTTAATATCAGTAATGCTTATTCATGACCAGTTATACCATTTGTGCCAATATTGGATCTTAGCGAAAAGAGCAACTTAACCTCTCTGCTGTTGGTCCTTCTACTATTTCTATAGAGAGCAATCATTTACCTTCCCAACTTTCATTTTTTTAGGTTAAACAAGGCAAGGTCCTTTAATCTCCTAAAATAGGCTGTCTGCACCTGTTTCAATTAAATGCATCTGTCTCAAATATAAGTGTGCAGAATGGTAAATAGAAATGAGGAATTCCAACCAGTGCCTTTGTACAGAGTCTCATGGGGTTGAGAGGGACTTCAGGGACTGATCTAACTCCTTGTACAAATGCAGAATATGTTATTCCTAAACAGTCACAGACTGATACTTATCTGGCCTTTTCTTGAAAGCCTTGAATCTAGCTTTTCCTAGGTAGCTTGCTCCATTACCCTAATGTTTTGAAATTCAGACTTTTCTGCTGAGCTTTTAATCTAAATCTACTTTGCTGCAGTTTAAACCCACTGTTTCATGCCCTGTGCACTATGCCAAAGAAGAATAACTGAGGCTTAACCCAAACCAAATCAAGAAGTATTAGCATTTCCTATTTCTGACATACAGTACTTGTCTTAATGCAGCCCAGAACTACACTTGCTTGTTACTGCTGAATCATGTGCCTGTGTTCCATAGCTCCCAGGTCCTTCTCACCAGTGCTACTTTCCAGCCAATTATATCTCATTTTCTATTTCTACCTTTACTTTTTCTTCTCTGTGTGTAGCACTTTACACTTTTCTTTGCTGAATTTGCTTCCTCAGCTCTGCTAGAAACACCTTGCCTGATGAACCTAAGAAAACGTTTGACTTTTTCACAGCTACATTACATTGGTGGGCACTAGTTTTCCTGTGATCAGTTAACAGATCCACACCTTTCTCCTCCTCTGTTTTCAATTGGTGAGATCTGAGTTTATAGAAGAAATTATTGTTAAACCCTAAATTCATGATTTTACTCTTTGCACAATTAAATTTCATCCAGTTTCTACTAATTTAGTCCTGAAATTAATCCTATTCTTTTTTTCATGCTATTGCAATCACTTTCTATGATAATAGTGGCCCAACTTCAAACCATTCTATCTAGAACTTAAAATCTTGACACATCTGAGAGCTACAAGACAGAGCTCTGGAGATGTGCACAACCTAGAGGTAATTATCTGCATACAGAACTCTGGCTAAGGCAATGATGTGTCAAGAAAATTATTTCCTAAAATAATTAACCAATTAAACACAGGAAAATCAAAAATAGAAAATAGGAAATCAATAGAGAAGGAAAGAATGATTTTACTTAGCTACTTCTTTTTCTGTGTGGACCACAGGTGACTTAGAAGCTGTGGTTTGGCCACCTCTGCTCTCTCTTGACAGTACCTCAAGAACATTTAATGGCATTAATGGCACAATCATACTTTTTGTTCCCCAATTATTAACAAATATATTTAATTAAATTAGTCCCAGACAAGCCCTTTAAAAATGCCACTTGCACCTTCTCTCCTTACTAAGTTTCCCCTTTCAGCACAACCCATGGTTATTAGGGCTGTGAGAAGTCCCTGATTTGATTTGGTGAAGATTTGGCGCAATTCAGTGGCCAAATCTCCAAATCTGGATTGAATCAGAGGACTCTTTAATCTCTCCAGATCAAACTGGAACCCTTTGAATTGATTTGGCAATTCAGACATAGACACAGATTTAAATGTTTTTTCTATATACCTCTAGGTACTGGGCTAATCATGAATGCTGTGATGCTGGGGCACATGGAGCATCCCATAGAAACATGAGGGGCTCCCCACCGCTCTCAGGAGCAGACCTGGAAGTGGACCAAAAGCACTTCTGCTCCACTTCTGGGACCTCTGGAAGGCACACAGGGAGGGCCCCCTGCGCCCCTCCTGACTCAGTGACTGGTGCCTCCTGGGTCTGGGGAGGCACCTGGGGTCCCCTCCTGGCCGATGGCTGAGGCAAGGGGGGGGCCCTAGTGCGCTCTCTGGCAGACCTGGAAGTACTTCCAGTCCACTTCCGGATTCGCCACTGAGCATGCGGAAGCACCCCCCCCACCACTCCTGTGGGATCTTCATCTGCTCCAGCATTGCAGCATTCACAAGCCATGCTGGTACCTTGAGGTATGTAGGAAAAACTTTTAAAGCTGTTTCTATGTCCAAATCGCTGATCAAATCTTCAGATTCAGATTCAGTTGAATCAATTCAGGGACAACTAATTGAATTACTGTCCCTGATTTGGGCCGAATCCTAATCCGAATCGAATAGGGCCCACTTTGCACCCCCTAATGGTTATGCCATGGCTCCTTCTATAGGTTATTCTTATGCCATGATAACCAGTTAATCGCACTTAAAGTTGGGATTTAACCATTTGTGTAATTAATGGCGTGATAAAACAAGCAATAAGCTATAAAATGATTCCACAGAAAATGTGCAATAACTGTGTAGCTTGTCTTAATCATGCTATTAACAGAACATGTGCCCAGGTGCTGTCCTGTGGCTGGGAGCCCCATCAACTGTGATGCTCCCAGAAATGGGGGTAAACCACCCACTACCAGCTCCACAACTGACAAGACTCACAGTGGTGGCAACATTCCTGGCATTTCCCCCACTGGGAACCTTATCAGCTGTGTGCCTTGCAGCAGGGGCAGCATCAAGAACGCTGCCATCACTGTGAACTCCACACCACACAAGACTCACAGCAGAAGCAGCATTCCCAGTAGTGTCCCTACTGAGAGGCCCACAGCCCATGTCATCTTTGGGGCTTGCAGCAAGAGCACCACAGGGGATGCTGTCCCCATGGTGAGCCCCATCAGCTGTGGGACTCATACCTACAGGAGCTGGTGTAGGGGGAGTCTGGGATCATGATCCCGGGCTTCCCCTGCACCAGTGAAAAGGCGTGATGGGATCTGAGGTGTGATCCCACAGTCATGCTTCCTGCCATGCATGTGTGTGGATTGTGCATTCAATCCCATTGTCCCCTTACCTGCATGCGTAGCGGGGCCCTAAGATTTAAGTGTCTCTTTCCTTCCTCTTTACAATAATTGTGCCCATACCAGTAATTTCCATTTGCACTAATAACTTCTCTTGTGGCACTGTATCAAATGCTTTGGAAACATCCAGACAGATTACATTTATCACATTTCTCATCTTCCAAATGAGTTACCTTATCAAAGAAAGATATCAACTTAGTCTGACAGTGGCCACCCACATTTGCCTGACAGTTTGTCCATTTATATCCAATCCCTAAGAAGTGATACATTTCAGATTGCTGCATCTCCTCCTGTCTTGCTTCTTTGTCCTGGAGCTGCTTGTTGAGGCTTTCTAATTTCTCTTAAGGTTCCAGCTTCCTTTTCTCCATCTTCAGGTTTTCCACTTCAAGTACCACCTTATGGCACTGAAGGATGAACTTTAAGATTCCAGCCATGGTTAATCCTGGCCACTACCTTCTGCTGCTGCAAATTCCCTTGCAGTCCGTGATTTCCCAGTCCTGTGCCATTCCTCTGTGTCCCACCTAATATAAGTTTCTGGTTCTTCTCCTGGTTGTTTTTAATATACCAGACCAAGTAGCTGTGACTTTTGAGAGTCTAGCTTCCTTTCTCTGTACATCTTCACTAACAGCTTCTTTGGGAGGTATTAATACATTCTTTTTTTTTCCTAAATCTTTTTTTTATTGCCTCCTCTTTCACCACACTTTGTTACTGCTCTTATCAATTACTGCAAAATTGCCACTGTCATATGCAGCATCCTGCCTAAGTCACCAACCATTGAATTATTCAATTTGGGTATAGTTCACCCCTGAACTGTAACAATATACAAGTTCAAGTAGAAATTATAGTTTTGGTGACATCCTATCATTTGTGTAATTCAGAAGATCAGAAAAGATGCATCGTAGTATTCATCTCCTCCTGGTTTTAACATTTTGAAACTGTTAATCAAGTGAGTTTTGACAAATAATGCCAAAAATGTACACCAAACATATTTGTTGTTTGGCCTTTACCCATGGGTTTAATGTGGTCCTCCTCCTCCTCCTAATGAGTCACTTAGCTATGTCTCATATAGCCAGGACAATCATACCTCTCCTATTTATGCAGAGTAGGACTTTTATTCTGATCTAGGTTGTGCCATATAAGCATCGGTTACTTCATAACAAGAGCAGCTGTGCCAATCTAAGAGGAAACAGCAAGAGGCAACCTGTGCACATACTATAACAACTTCTTGTATGACACACCCTTTTCATCTCACATGATGTCATACTCTTCTATTAATGCAATCCTTTGTCTTCCCTTTCTGGTATATTCCTTCATAAACAGCACATTTTTAAAAGGGTATTGAATAATTCAGTGTTTTCCTTTTTACTAATCACATTTTTAATGGCGTAACATTTTGTAAGTAACATTTCTACATGTGGAATTTAGACAGGGGCTCAAAGTGCTACAAAAAAGCTGATTCAATTTTTAGTTCTAACCAGTCAGAGATTTATTTTATATTTAAATCTTAAAAGTATCTGAGACTTAAGAGAATATCAGTCCTGTAACCAAGTAAACAGGCAGCACACAATTTTACTTCAGTTAAAAAAGCATGTCTGATATCAGTTTCTAAACATTCAGTACTGGACTGAGGTCTTTTCCACAAATCCCTTCCACTCCTTTTGAACTCTAATATTCTTTTCCCCCAACCCCTTATGTGCACAGAGGTACACAAATGAAATAAGTGGTAAATCCACTCATTCTTCTCATTCCAATACAAAATCTTGGCTTCGACAAGTTGTATGGTAATTATGATTGCTAGTACTTACAATAATTGTACTAAAAAGTTTTAGATTCCAAGTCTTTAAAGTAATTGCATAGCTAATATATTAGCTTATGTTTTTTTGTCTAATTAATGGTTTCCTAGATAATGTTACATTTCACTTGTAAAATATTATATCAGCCTCCAAGAGAGCTTATCAGGCTGGAGGGGTTGGGCAGGATATTCTTATAAAGATTTCTTCCCCCACCTTTCTCTTTATTAAAGGACAAGATCAAGGTGGCATTTTCAAAAGTATCTAAGTGACTTGGAGCACATTCCATTGATACTAAATGCTACTAAGTCATCTTTCCAAATCCCACAATGATTCCTCACAGGAGAGTAATGTATTATAGGTTTTCTTATTAGTACTGCCTCAGGGCTCCAGTTATTATTTAAAGGGCAAATCCACAAAGAGATATAGGCACCAGTGGGAACCCCACAAGCCCTTCTCATAGGTTTCTGTCTAAATCCTGGAGCTGCGTAGCTGCCCAAAGCTTTACCTCATATATCTAAGTCCCATTAAGTTCCTTAAACTAGGCCATCCACTTACTTGTCTCATCTTAGGAGCCCAACCAGGTAGACTTTTTCATTTTTTTTAAGTTGTGTGTATAGTCTTTGCTCTCAGGCTTGATTACTGAATCTGAATCTAGCACATTCCTTTCAGTGTTATTTTTCTAATTTGTATTAATTTAGTTTATTCAAGATAACCACAACTTGGTCCTAATTATAGAGAATGGACCATTTAATTCAAATGGATGAATTGCATGATGACTTTAAAATAATCTTTCAGTCACACACAGATGCTCCTTCTGTCAAAGAGGTTACAAAATAAACCTTTATGAAAAATATTCATTCTTCTGCAGCCAGAGTTGGAACACAATCCACCACTTTCTGGCTGCCTGTGGATTAGACATGTTTTCAGGCAGATTGGTTTAAAAAAACTGCAAAATAAACCTCCTCTCCAGAATTTCATGCTGGCCATCTGCTCCTGTTTTTCATGTCCAGTTCCTCAGGTCTCTTGAATTATTGGAAAGGGAGGAAATGTCTTTGTATGGATCTATTCCTGTCTCCTTTCCTTTTATCTATATTCAATTTCTCTCTCTCTCTCTCTCTCTCTCTCTCTCTCTCAGTAAAGTCATAATAAAAACTGAACAATGCATCTAGGTTTCTTTATAATACTTTTTAAAAGATGACAATTGCTTTGATTAAAAGTTTACATTTCTTGGGCAGAAAGAGGCTGGGTTTTTGTACCACTTTAATGTGTGAATTTTGTCTGAAGAAAGCAGCAACTTAGAACAGGTTTCTATCACTTCAAATTAATGGTTACAAGAGCAAAGCTTCCAGCCCTTCGATTTCTTCATGGTGAGATTGAATCTTTAATATAAGAATATGCAGCATCCCAACTTGGTTATACTCTAGGCTTTTGGCCCATGAAATCTTTACAATTAGCATCTGAATTAACAGTAGAATTTCATTAAGATTTATCTATTTCTGAGTTTTCAGAAATCTTCTAGTCAGTTTTTACAGTCTGGGTATTTATAGAAAAAATGGTAATTTAAAGATTAATGAAACAATTTGTAATATAATTTGGTATTTTTAGAAACATTGCCTTTGACAACCAGGGGTTGATTAGAAACCGGGGTGATAACTAAGGCACTGAATTCATATTGGAAGCATTAATGTGATAAAATGTAAAGAAAAAGATGCTGTTCTCTTTAATATTACTCTTTTCTGTCATTCTGAAAGAGTCAGTAATATCAGCATTTAACGTATGCAATAGAAGCCTCTTAATTGGGACACTCCAGGAAATGATCTTTTGTCTTGATTTGGCAGTGTTCCCAACTACTAGGAAAAATTGTTTGTGAAGTTATTTACTTCATCTTTACTTGATTCTTAGTTTTCCTTTCCCTTTGTCTTTTTGACAACAGGGACACATACTAATGAAAGTCCATTTTCCTTTCTTTTTTCATGTCTTTGTGGAGAATTTGCAGATTCATTGGAATCTGACAGGCTGCGCCATGAGCTGTTCTGCTATGGCCTCAAAGTTGCTTAATGTAATAATTATAATTCATGTTTATTTAATACATCAATACAACTTAAATGTTTTAAATCTAAATGGTGTATATGTCTCGTACACAAATATTTCACTGTGCTAGGAACTGTCTAAGGATATGGGCAAAGCACTGACCTATGCTATGGTCAGTGAAGTTTAGCAGAGACCTATGTTAAGTTCTGTACTACTTTGCTTATTAGCTTTTAGGTATGTCTGAATGCCTTAGGGCTTGAACCAAAGTCTACTAAAGTCAGTGGAGAGACTTCTATTGACTTCAGTGGGTTTAGGATTGGACTTTAAGAAATAAATGGCATGTAACAGTTGTGGAAAGGAGAGAGAAAATCAACTGGATGTGACCTATGTGTACAGTTAAGCATTTCAGTCATACCTACTGGCCCTTTCAACCACAACCACAGCCATAATGTAGTTTTAGTCTTAAAAATGCCAATTAACCACTTAGCATTAGCTAAATGCATCCCAATTAAGTATAGTTTTTGCTAATGCTGACCCAATTAAGTAAACAGTAATTTCCTTTGACTCTCATGATGTTAACTCGATGAACTACAAGATATTTCACTTACAATTGCCTAATTTAAGGACTAATTCCTGCAGGAGTGCAAATGAGAACTGTTAAGCTGCAGTGCTGATTCACACGTAGGACTTCTGAGCATAAGCTTTATGTGTATTCCAAAACATATAACTCTGCATTGTAAAGTACGCTGTACCCGAAAGACTGTTGATGTCTTTCTGTAATGGTCACTTCTTGCTACAATACAGTGGTCATTCTTCACTGGTTCCCTGCCTGGCTGCTCCTGTTGTCAGTTTCTCTCATTTGTCAGATTAAGATACCAGTGTTTTGTACAGTGTTCTGAGAACTAAAGATAAAAACATAACACTGCATACAATAGAAGTATGTTATCAGTGCATTTCTGAAAACCAGTCAAATAAATGAGTACTATATGAAAATAGTTTTAATAGAAAGGCTAAAAATAACCATTCACAATTTTCAAGCATTTTATGGGTACGCAAAAATGTTACATTCAGATCAACCTCACCAAGGTTAGGTTTATCTAAAATGTCCAGGCTTAACAGGGTTTTCATGGGGCTTTAATTGCTCTAAAATCATTCACCCAATCTTAGTTTGCTTCAGGAGGTAAAGTACCTTGAGATTGATCTGGGTTAACCAGATCTAAAATGCATTAACCTAGACTAGTGAATGCCTGAATACACAGAAAATTCAGACCAGGAGCTGTGAAAGTCCAGCCACTCACCCTAGCCCCAGAACTATGCTGTTTTAACTGCCCCAAACCTCAAATCACCCCGTCTCCCAGACCTATGAACCCCTCAGTACTTCCCCATGGCTGACTTATCTCTGGCTGCCCATGCAAATGCCTGCACATGGCAGAACCTGACTCAGGTTTAGGCAGCTCAAAGCAAGCCACCTAACCAAAACATTGACTGCTTTTTCACACCCTTAGGTTGCATTTAAGCATGGTGAGTTTGATTATACTATGCAACAAAATTGGTTAATATCTTTCTTTTGGCTGAAATAGAGCATGGATAGAGGCTCTAAACTCTTAGACCATGGTAATTCTGCTTTCTGTCAAGCCGGGTACCAAGACTAAGAAACCAGCACTGTCCACTTACTCCTGTTCCTTGAGCATGTAGATGGTTTAGCATGCATGCCCCAGCTGAAGCTTGTGCACAGGAGCCCTCTACATTTCCTATTCTGTCTAATTGCTGGGCTTTGGCATGTGAGGTCTAGAAGTGCATTGGGTGGGCCTCAGCAGGGAGGCAGCCTAAACATGATCTTTGATACATTCCCCCCCCCCCCACACACACACACACAAACACTTAAAAGTTGCTATTCTCATTATAGTAGGAGAAGCAATCTTCAAAGATATCAATATATATCTGTTCTTTTTTTTTTAATAATGAATTACTTCTATGTATTAGATTCAATGGTATGATTTAAAAATATTTTATTTGCACTTATGGTTGGATTAGTACTGCTAGATACCAGTTAAGCTTATGCTAGGTTTGGGCATTGCATTTGAAGAAGGATATGGGGAAACTGAAAAGGATCCAGAAGTGAACAACAAAATGATAAAAGGTCTATGAGTCCTATGAGAAAAATTGGAAGGAATAAGGGATGTTTGGTTTGAAGAAAAGAGAGTAGGATATGATGCTATGAGGTTGAACAGTAGTACTAAAACAGATTTAGATTAAGTATCAGGGAAGAACTTTATATTCTATTTTATGAAATGAAAGAAAATGGAACAGACTGTGTAAGGAAGCTCGAGAGCCTTCATTTTTGGAGGTTTCCAAAAGGGTCTGTCTAGACATCTGTCTGAGATGGTGTAGAAATAGTGAATCCTGCGTGTGTGCATGGGTCTTATCTAAATGACCCTTGGGATTAACCTGTAATTTCCTTGTGTTCTAATCACACACATCGATTAAAAACCCTGTGTCATGCCATGACTCTTTTCATACAGAAACAGTAGCACACAACAACACTGGGTGGTGTGAGAGTTCCAGCAGTCAAGAAATGTGCATTTGGGCATCAATGGGGTTGAGAATTACACTAAAAAATTTAAATGATCAGAGCACAAATGTTCCACTTTTTTAACTTTCTAAAAAATTCTAGTGGCATAATTGAAGTTTATTCCATAAGGAAATGCAAAGGAAAAAAACTAAAAGTTCTGCTTGTTCCAGCAGTCCCTCTCAGTAATGCTAATGGTCATGAAAAAAAAAATCAATTTCTTCACAGACATCAATTCATTTTAATCCCTTAAATTTAAAGCTAGAGTCAATCTTCAATTTAATAATGACTCAAATGAGATGAACATTAAGCTGGAATTTCAATAAACTTAAAAAAAAAAGTTGTGAACAACATGTAATGTTACAAAAGAGGGTTTAAATAAAAGCTATGTTTGATAGTCAGCATATAAGGACAAGCATTGAAAATGAATGGAACATTACATATCTTGCAATATGTTTCCACATAAGTGTCCAATCTTGCTGAAAATACTAGTGCGTCTTTTAATTATATGCCTTTGAGGTGCTAGCAGGATTGACTGAATTTCATCAAATATTAGAAGTCATGGTATATGTATCTACTTGACGAAAAAAATTGTTCTCAAGGTAGTATGTAGCCTTCATGGGAGCTAGATGACTGAGTTCAAGATGAGCCTTCATCATAGTATTTAACATGACCAGCTATCTTCCATGGAAGAATTTTAAAAATCCCTATCTTCAGCTGGATTTTATGCTGAATTACCCAACTTTTTCTAGGGAAGGTAAGGCTTAAATGTTTCCCCTGTATTCATCATTATTATTTTTCTTATTTATAATGTTTAGCATGGTAACCCCTAGGAATTCTTGTCATTGAGCAGGACCCTACTATAGTAGGTACTGTTCAACCCTAGAACAAAAAGATGGTCCCTGCCCCACAAAATCTTAGAATGCAAGTATAAAGCGGGATAAATGGGTACAGATTGGCTGGGGGGGGAGTATGTGGAAAGAATGAAATAATCCTTGTCTAATATACATGCAGGTGGGGAAGTATGTGGAAACTATGAAATAATCCTTGTCTAATATACATGCAGGCTAACCGCTATCATTTTTTTGTATATACGTTTTTTGAGAAAAGCTTTTGAGAGTTTTAATAGTTTCAAAGGAGAATAATGAAGTAATTCTGTGGATGTTTTATGAGGAGCTTATCTCAAGAATGAGGGGCATAACAGTAAAAAGCAGAAAAGAGTGCATTAGAAAATTTAACTTTTGAACAAAGAAAGTGGATTTATGGAGCAATCAGAATGCTCTCAATCAAGAAGGACCAAGAGGTTTCTTGATATTGAATAATGAGGAGAGAATATGGTGGAGATTGCTTGGGTAGGACCTTAGAAGTAAAGAGAAATAGCTTATGTTGATTCTGTATTCAACAGAATCTCTTTTAAATTACAGTCCTGTGCTGGCAGAAATTAAATGGTTTTCTTCAGAAATGAAACAGGAACCAGCATTAGGCTATAAAAAATAAATAAAAGGCTCGACTTTAGTGACATAATTCTCACCGCTTGTAAGAACATGGGAAAATTTCTCCCCAAGTTTTTAGCTTAAAGAGAAGACTGGGCATGAAAGTAACTTGTAGCTCCTTTTTAAACCAGAGAATAATAGGTAGCTTGAAATTGGAGATATTGGTACAAACATGAAAAAAAAAAGTATTGAAGAAAAATGCATTAAAGTAAAAAATGTATTTGACACAGAGTTAACGGAAGTGTTAAACATAAACTGGATATCTTCGTGGCCTTGTTTTAAAAAAATACCCTAAACTTTGTTCACTAATACCACATTTTTTTCAGATTTAGACTGTTGAAATCTGTAGCTCTCATGGAATTACACTGGGAATATTCGAATACTCAGTACTTCCGAAAACAAACCACACATGTTTAAGGGTTATTCTTTAACTCATGGTGTCTTACATAAAGATCCATGAGTTAGAACCCCTACCCCAACAGAAAATTTCCTGTTGGGTAGGGGGGCTTGAGCCTGCCTGCACTGCTCCTGGCAAAGAGGCAAGGGCACTCCAGCAACCTCCAAGGAGGCTGCTATACTGCTACCCCTCCCCCCCACCCCCAATCAGCTCTGGGGTTGCCAGCATGGGAGGCAAGGGGAAAGAAGAGGGAACATCATGCAGCTGCTGACTGCATTTTGCCTGGGAGGCAGAAGCAGAATGGAACAGAGCTCCATCACCTTGCAGCCCCCCAACTACCCCAGCTGGGGTATCAGGGGAAGCCAGGCCAGAACCATGAGGCAAAGAGGGGGGCTCCTATCCCACACCCCCTACCCAGACCTCTGTGTTATATCATGGCACGTGTGTTATGTCATGGCTCTAGAGCACTTTCAGGGACCCAATCACATGAAAAATATAACTTGCGTAAACACCCTAAGTATTTAAATATAGATGTAGATACCTAAGGCCCCTTCTACACATTACAGGTATTGTGCAATTCACTCATTAAGTGTACAATTACCTGGAGACTAGCTACACATGCAATTGTATTATCACACAATAAAAAGCTCCAACCAGCTATGAAATTAGACCTCAAAAATGTGTACTAACTTTATAGCTGGTTGCTATCAAGTTTTAATTTACACATGTAGCAGGAGTACACCATGCCCCAAGTAAAACACTTGGGACCTTGGAATTGCAGCTGCCAACATCTCTAGGGATCTGGGAAGCAGGAAACTACAGGGGTTTTCTGCATCCTCAGGGTGGGGGTAATCACTCTGCAGTGATCCTCTGGCCCTGGGGATTTTCCACATACCCAGGGTAGGGGAGATTGCTGCAGTGGAAGCCCTCTGGCCTCAGGGATTTCCTACAACCCTGGGAAGGGGAAAATAACACCTGAGGTGATTCTCCAGCTCTGGGGATGTGTGAGGTGACCCCACAACTAAGCCCCTCAACTGGTGTGTGTGGGGCTCCTAACCATGGGAGCTTGCTATTTGCTGGTGCAGGAGGAGTCCAGGATTGGACAATTCCTGCACTGGCAATAAGGTGCAATGGGATCTAATGTGTGTTCCTAGAATCATGACTCCTGACATGCATTTGTGGTATGGCAAGAGGCGTGACTGCATGAATCACACATTAGATCCCATCACACTTTTACTTACGTGGCGGCGGGGGGTGGGGTCGCGGGGGAATGGAGGGAATAATTTAGGGGCCCAAATTTGTAAATGTTGCCCTAAGTGCTTATTTTTTCTGCATTAACCAGGCTTCAAGAGAGTTGGCAGAGGCAATCTTTGAATCATATTCTGGTCCAATTTTCTTATAGGTATTTCAAGAGTAGTTCTTTGTCTAACTTGGAAACTAAATCAAAACTGATAAGCAAACTGCTGAGCTTGGAGCCATCTTCTTTTAAACATTATTTGGCAGGATTTATTCCAAATATCTAGAAAATTTTTGAGAGAGGTAGGCAGAGGTAGGCAGAGAAGTTATTCAGCTACTTTTATGACATTTTTGTGCGTGTTTCTGTTGTATACTGTTTGACCTCAGGTTGATATTGAAGTATTCCCAGGTGAAGTGAGCATTATGTAGAACCAAATGAAAGGAAAGAGAAAACAAGGTGTTCTACATAACAAGGAAAGAAACAATAAACAAAGATAAGCCAAAACTATTTTGGGGTTAGTGTAGGAAGTACTCAGATTTTAAACCAGTTTTCACACATTTTGTGTTGTAGCCCAATAAACTATCAGGTGACTTAAAAGATTTTGAGGGCAGATATAGATTATAGACCTTGGAATTTGGATGTTTCTTCCATGTTTGAGTGCTCTTGACCCAAATACTTATTTTAGGGACCTATATTTTTATATATCTGTGTTTGGGTACCTTATGTTAGGTACAACATTTTAAAATAACTTTTTAATCAAAATATTTCATTAGAGATATTTCCTACTTTTGGTGGGATTTGTGTTCCTAAATCACTTTTTATAACTCCATGTACAGTTCCTTTTCCACTGGAGCCCCAGTCTTACAAGTTATTCTATACTTGCACCCCTGTACTGTTACATCCAATGACACTATTACGGGTCTTGGACCAGGTATGGTCTACAGTAGAGAGTCTCATTGAAAGATATGAGCCCCAAAAGTATGTTGCAGAATGACTAGCTGTTTAGGAAGATGAGAAGAATATTTAAAACTGAGGTAGTGTTGAAGTCATGTTGTAGAGATGATGATTCAGGAAAAATGAGAGAGACAAGGAGTTTTGTGGGTGGTATCTTTTATTGAACCAGCCCTCTAGTTGGGAGAAACATAGACAAGCTTTTGGGTACTACTGTACTTGAAGCCTCCAACTATAGTGTGTCCAATAAAATATATCATCCATAAAAATTCTTACCTCTCTTAAGAATATCCGCATTTATTTCTGTTACACATCTGGTTTCAGTGGGATTTTCCTGCCTAACTTACTTAGACCTCTTAGAAAATCTCATCCAGAGGCTAAGATTTTTAAAAAGCAGAAGTCTCTAATTAAATTTCAAATCCACACTTAGTCACCCAAGTTCTGATGTTTCTAATATCTTGAGAATCAAGACATTAGGTACCTTGCTACAGAATCTATGAAAGTTGTATGTACATAGGCTATGGGGCATGGGAAAGATTCTGTTTTGTACAGAGCAATAGCTTCATGATATTCTAGCAAGTGTTATGTATACTCAGCTGTACAAGTGAAGCTATAGCAATAAGCTGATAATAGACATTAAAAAAAACCAACACTCTACCAGAAGAGGCAGTGCATTAGTTTGACCCAGCTCCACAGTATCTGTATAGATCAGGTATTTCAGTGAGGCCTTTTGGCACTTAAAGCTGTGGTACCAGGCAGTTGCCCTGATCCCCTCACTAACAGTGTCCACAACTGATGCTTGAGCCCGCCCAGTGCTGTTTTGGGCACACGGGGTGGGAGCTGGTGCCCTGTTTGGGCACACAAGAAGGGACTGGAACATTGGGGATCAGGATGTGCTGTAGCTGTGGGGACAGTTTGGATGAGGAGGAAGTGGAGGGCAAGAGGGAAAAGAGAGGCATGGCATGCTGTAGCTGTGGGAATGGTTTGGGCAGGTAAGGGGACGAGAGAGAGAGAGATTGGGGTGTGCTGGAAATGCAGGAATGGTTCAGGCTAGAGCCCGGGCAGAGCTTCAATCCACTTCTCACATGCCTCTACCCACCAAACTGGTACCTGCCACAGGAGCATGTAGGCAGTGGATCATGGCTTTACTCCATACTCTGCTGGGATGGGGCCAGGGCTGGGATCCAGAGGAGCAGCATCTGGGAGCAGGATGGGTGGGCGGGTGGGGTAGGGCTGGGATCACAGGGCAGTGCCCCCCCACCCATCCTACCCCCAGATGCTGTCCCCCAGATTTCAGCCCTGGCCCCATCCCAGTCAAGCTTGGAGCAGAGCCATGATCCACTTCCTGCACACTCCTGCGACAGGTGACAGTTGTGTGGGGAGCATAGATGACTTGTAGATGAGGCATGGGGGATCATGTGCCCCCCTTCCCCCCCGCAAAGAGTTCTGGTTCCCTCCTGACAGCAAGCACTCTGGCTGGTAGTGGGGCATGGAGAGCACTTGTGCCCCCCCTAAAATTGGCTCAGCCGGCAGCACATGAGCGGTGGATGTGCCAACACATCTGCCACCACTGTGCTGCCAGCATGGTCAGCGACTGGCCACTGGGGGACCCCTCCTCCCCAGTCACCAGCTGGCCACTGGGGGATGCCCCCCGGCCATGCCCTGCTGGTGCCCCGCCCCAGACTCAGGAGGCACAATGGCTCAGCCCCAGCCCCATACCATCGCTACCCTGCAATTCTGGTGTCTCTATAGACACCAGCTGGAACCTGTCTGGGCACAGCATGAAGCAAGGTGGATGGGATGGGGCTGCTCAGGGAGCTTTGGTGAGCTGCTGCATGGAGAGAGGGGGTGGGGGTTGTTGACTCAGCCTGCAACAGCTCACCAAAACTCCCTATTTGGCCCATTGGTTCAAATTATTGCCCACCCCTGAGCTAGAGGCTTTTCCATTCCAACAATATTTTTCTCTCCATTACAGCATTTCAAGTGATCCTCTTTTCTGGGGGAATCTGAGGATTAAAATGCCAGATTAGCAAAGAATAACATCTGTGGCTAAAGATTCTAATCATCATAGTCATCCTCATAGAGGATCCCTAGATCCTCGCATGATTCTGTACTTTAAGGACAGAACTCATTGGCCACTTGCATCTAGATTGGAAAATCGCTGAAATTTTAGGGATTAGCAATGAACTAACTAGAAATAAATAACAAATGTCCCTTTAGGAAAATAGCCCTCTGTCTGACTACTGATTGCTATGCACTGGCCTAGTAAATTGTTGCCACCATTAAAGAATATATCTCTGACACAGCTCATTTCCCAGATAAAGGAAGTGTAGAAAGCTTGTTTAACTTACAAAACAAATGAGGAGAATAATGATTTTCCTTGCCTTATGCTAAGTACATACAGGACTTACAGGTCACTTTCTCCAGCTAGATTTTCCTGCATAACTAGCTATTTCGTTTTACTAAATGAAGGTCAATGTTCATCTTTCTTTCACATAGTTTGAAAAATAAGGGGTCTTCTAAGAGGACAAGTGTTAGCATGGAGCTTAAGAAAGGCATATGTCCCTTCTAGGTACATGTAGTGGTCTCCTACTACTTGCTTATTCAGAAGGTAATTGTACTTTATTTTCCTTAGTCTAGGGAAACAGATTTTTTTTTTCTTAATTTTAGGAAGGAAACTATTTTGTAATTCATATGCTAATCCTTTCACACCTCTATTTTTTAATGATGTGTTACTGGAATCTTCTATTATTTCTGACAGGTGAAGTTATGGAAGCTAGGGCAAAAAAAGAGAGAAAGAGAAAGCTCTTATCTGGGGCTATGGAAGTTAAGAGGTTGTTGGGTAGGACTCTCTCTTCTTACTGGCAAAGGATTAGACACTGAAAGTGGGGAAGGAATGAGTAAGAGGCCCTTACAGTGCTTCTAGCCACAAATCGTGGAGGCACTGTGGACCCATATATAAGATGACTTCATTTTTGTTTTAGAATGAATGTTTTTTATGGAGCAACAAAATGTGCCAAGAGGAAATGGCCACAATATACGTATGAAAGTGTTAAGCCTAATTTAAATGAAGACATTTTTAAGGCCACTTATTCGTGTTGAGCTTTTCTGAAAACATTTAATGAATCATCCTAAGTATATTTGAAGCACAGATGAATAATTTCCGTTACAATCCATAAAGGTATCCTCTATAATCTATAAAGCTTTTTTCCAATATTAATCTTTTACTATGTTCTTATTGGACTGCTATGTATATCCTCACTGCCTTGGCTGATTTCAATATTACAGTTCTACTTTTTTTCTCCTACTTGAAAATTTAATAACACTAATAAATGCTCCCTCTTAATAAGCTAAAAGGTAGACTCTAAAAAATGATACTTTCCTGATCGTTTTTTTTCCCTATTTCTATTATTTTCTTCTAACGTTTATATTCAGAGATTAAGTGTGTTGCTTTTCTAACCAGTATGATTTAAGATACCGTACTTCCTGTAAAGTATCTCTGTCTTTATTCATTTTGCTGCTGACCATATAAAGACTTAGGTCCACAGATAAATTTACTTGTGCTTCATTGGGACTGCTCAGATTAGGCCGAACTCTCAGTCTTATTAATTCTGCTTGTCATTGTGGTACTTTAACTACCTTTAAATGCCTTAGTGGTTTAAAGTGAGTTTGTGCATGTGAAAATCGGGACATATGAACTACTTGCAAAAGTAAAGTTAAATGCTTTCTTAAATGTTGGCAGGTCCCAGGGCTCTTGTGTAGGACCTCATTAATATTAATGATGTATGTCACAGGAGCTCAGGGAATAGTATTTGCTCATTAGCTACTTTCATGTGCCAGTAGAGGGAGAACAATGAATTCCTGTCACTGCGCCACCCAAAACGAAGCAAAACTTATTTTCATTGAGATTAATAGGAACGTTTTGAAAATGACTTAAATCAGACTGAGATCAGGTCCACATTGTCTTTTTTCAAATGACAGGCCTACCCTTTGAAAGAAAAATAAATTTATAAGCACTTTAAGTCTAATTCAGCTGTGAAATGTAGATATACAACCCTCATTAGTCAAAGCAAGGGAGTGAACTGAAGATGAATATGGTGAAATTGTTCTCACTTAATTTAGGGGCAAATAAGTTATACACCATTGTATTTTGGGGAAAGGACCATATTCAAATAATTGGAAGGAAGGCAAGACATTTTCAGCTTCTAAATCTTGATATAGTCTCTCTAATTGTCCAATTTAGATTGGACATTAGGAAGAACTTCTTCACAGTTAGAGTGGCCAAGGTCTGGAACAGGCTCCCAAGGGAGGTGGTGCTCTCCCCTACCCTGGAGGTCTTCAAGAGGAGGTTGGATATGCATCTAGCTGGGGTCATCTAGACCCAGCACTTTTTCCTGCCTATGCAGGGGGTCGGACTCGATGATCTATTGAGGTCCCTACCGACCCTAACATCTATGAATCTATGAATCTATAATATAGAAACAGGTAGCTCTGGTACTAAAGCAGAGAGAGGCTGCCCTTCTTTCCTCTCCTTCTCATGCCACCATTTTTCTTTCCTAAATATGAAATCTATTCAGAGATTTATATTTCTGCCAAATTAATTATTAACCATCATCAGCTAATGTTCACAAACTGTTGAAAACAGCAGGGAAACACTAAAACAGAATGGAGGATTACTTTCTAAAACTGCAGATAACTACTCAGTTCAGTAGTTATTACATAAGATCACTTAGTGATGAGGTGCAGAAAGGAGTGGGCTGAAAAAAATATAGGTTGAGAATCATAGAAGTCATAGAATCATAGAAGTAGGGTCAGAAGGGACCTTGTAGATCATCGAGTCCGACCCCCTGCCTGGGCAGGAGGGAAACTGGGCTCAAATGACCCCAGCCAGGTAGGCATC
>NW_005842004.1:1586245-1601839 GCF_000455745.1 Alligator sinensis
ACATTGTCGGCCCATGTTCATCTTGGAGTCAGTGATGACTCCAAGATCCCTTTCTGCCTCCGTGCTCTCAAGAAGGGAGTTTCCCATCTTATAAGTGTGCTGCCGGTTACTACTGCCCAAGTGCAGCACCCTGCACTTGTCCATATTGAAACGCATCCTGTTTTTGTTAGCCCACCCTTGCAAGCTATCCAGGTCTTTCTGCAGTCTTTCCCTCCCTACTGGCATGCCCACCTCACCCCAAATTTTGGTATCATCAGCAAATTTGAACAGGTTGCTTTTCACCCCGTCATCCAAATCGCTGATAAAGAAATTAAACAGTGCAGGCCCAAGGACTGAGCCCTGGGGGACTCCGCTGCCCACTTGCCCCCCAGGTCGAATATGACCCGTCCACCACCACCCTCTGAGTACGACCCTTCAGCCAATTAGCAATCCATCTGACTGTGTAGGCATCGATGCCACAGTCACCTAGTTTTTTTTAATGAGGATGAGGTGGGAGACAGTGTCAAAGGCCTTGCTGAAGTCCAGAAAGACTACATCCACGGCGACACCTGCATCCAATGCTTTTGTGACTTGATCATAAAGGCAATCAGGTTGGTCTGATTTACCTTTGGAATAGAATTTACCTTTTGAAAACTTCTTCCTTATGAAGCCTAGTCTTTCAAGATGCTGCGTATCTGCTGAGAGGCACTGTGTCATCAAATTCTATCAAAATACAGATCATTTGAGGAGGCTCAGTACTTGCCAGGGTGCACTCCAAGCCCTGCAGATGCTCTCCTCCCCCAACCGCAGGTTTCAGGTGGCACTTCTTCTTTTGGCACAAACCTGACAATAGCTTCCACATTAGTTACTTTAGTGTTCAATTTTCCAAAACATTTTTAGTTACAAGGATTTAAATTAATTGAAGAAATGCTTTCCATTGCAGTTGAACTTGCTCACTCTGTTTCTACTGTTAAATGTTGTGCACACTGATCTCTGACTAGTTCCAGGTTGAGAATGCTTGCAACCATTCATGCTGTTACTCTAATCTGCATAGGATACCTATTTTTCAATATGCTGAACCTAGTTGTTTTTTTTGGGGGGGGGCAGTTAACAATGGTCAGTTATTTTGAGCACACAATAGAAATATCTCATAAGGGCCTCAATTTTTAGTATGGTTGTGTTTTCTGCTTTCTGGATATCTAGCTCATTTTCACAATCGTATGCTAAAAATCAAATATCTATGATAACATATTTTAATTTTATTTGAAAAATATTTTCTCCTAATTTGTGTTTGCATAGCGTATATAGAGGCAATTGCATAATAGCTCTAAACAAAGTCTTACTCTTGTATATTGTGGGAAGCAGGTGGGTGTATGTGGGGGGGATGTGTGTCAGGGATGTGGGTATGGTGGGGTGGGGTATGGGAAGGTTGTGTGGATTTGTGGAGGGTTTTGGGTGTTTGTGTGGATAAGGTAGGGTGTGGAGTGTATAGTTGGGGTGTGGGGTGTGTAGGAGGGTGTTGGGTATGGTGGGGGGGTATATGGGGAGTGCCAGGATTGTGGGGTATACAGGGGGTGTGGGGTGTGCATGTGGGTATGTGTGGCATGGGGTATGTTTGGGGTGTGGGGGGGTGTTGGATGTGTGGTTGGAGTGTGGGTGGGTTGGGTGTGCACGTGTGGGGGGTTTTCCCCCACGCACTGTTTGGGATGTGATTGAGCCCACCCCCTCCACAGGCCAGAACAGGTGATCAGCACTGCCTGCCTGGTTTGCAGCATGCTGCAAAAGGGCGGAAAAGCAGCTGCCGCTGCAAAAGGGCACAAAAGCAGCTGCCACTGGCGGGTAACAAGGGAAGCCCCTGAGTGGGGGTGGGGGGGGGGAGATGAGCTTGGAATCACCAGCTCTCTCAGCCTCTGTCCCATGCCTGCCTGGTGAGGCTGTGGCTGAGCCTGTGCTGCCTCCTGCTTCTGCTCCCAACCCACCTGTCTGTCCTGCACCTGCCCAGCAGGGCTGCAGCCAAGCCCAAGCTGGCTCCTGCTCCTGCCCCAACAATCTGTCCTGCACCTGCCCAGCAGGGCTGCAGCCAAGCCCAAGCTGGCTCCTGCTCCTGCCCCACCTGTCTGTCCTGTGCCTGCCCAGTGGGGCTTTGTGAGCATCCAAGCTTGTTCATGGTCCCTGCTCGATTCATGTGCTCCCCTGCCCAGCCATGCACCAGCAGAACCAAAGCAGGCTGCAGGCAAAACCCACCACCTGCCCTTCTCCCCTCAATGCTGGGGTTTCTCCTCCCTACCTGTTGCCTGGAGCACTGCAGGAGGAGGAGTCATTGGAGTCCGGGGGAGCCCAGCAGTTCCCTGAGTGACTGCAGCAGTGGCAGCAGCAGCCCTCTCTGCTGGCCAGGGCTGGGACCCTTTGGTGAGGGATGCTGGGAATGCAGCATGCGCTGTGTTGGCTATAGATTTAGGACCCAGATGCCTTGTTCTGAGGTTGGAGGAGCCAACCCTCAGACAGACCACAATCTTTCCTTTTGATAATAGGCAAAGTTATTAATACACAGAGATAGGAAATAAATGCAATGCATGCAAAGCAAGTACAACATACAGTACCCAAATTTCCCAGTGCCCAGAATATACCCAAGGTTAGCTCTCCATCCGGCTAGTACATAAATGCCACCTTGAGCTTCTTTGCTTGAGTGTCCAATGTCAGCAACCTTGGAGGTGATACCAACTGTGTCCCTGCTATTTTTAAAACTCTTCCTTTTGTATTCTTTCTTCTCCTGATGGCTCTTGATGACTCTTCATAGTTTCATAGTAGTTAGGGGTCAGAAGGGACCTAAATAGATCATCTAGTCTAACCCCCCGCCACTGGCCGGAGCACACACTGGGATTACACGACCCCAGACAAGTGTTGAATTTACCCAAGGTAGGAGCAAGGACCACTTCCTTAGGAAGCTGGTTCCAGATCCTAGCCACCATAACAGTGAAATAGTTCCTCCTAATCTCTAACCTGAACCTATTCTCCAGCAGCTTCTGGCTATTGTTCCTCATCACCCCATGTGCTGCTGTGGGGAATAGGACCCTTCCTATTTGCTCCTGCCCCCCCCTAACGAGTTTGTAGGCAGCCACCAAATCTCCCCTCAGCCTCCGCTTGCTGAAGCTGAACAGGTTCAGGTCCCTCAGCATCTCCTCATAGGGCCTGGCCTGTTGCCCTCCAACCAAGCGGGTGGCCCTCCTCTGAACCCTAAGGCAGGGCACATCCTTCTTAAAGTGTGGTCTCCAGAACTGGACGCAGTACTCCAATTGAGGCCGGACCAATATCGCGTAGAGGGGGAGTATCACAACTCTGGACCAGCTGGAGATGCATCTTTGGATGCACGGCAAGGGCCGGTTGGCTTGCTGGCTGCGGTCTGGCATTGGCGGCTCATGTTCATCTTGGAGTCAATAATGACTCGAAGATCCCTTTCCACCTCTGTGCTCTCAAGGGGGGAGCTCCCCAGCTTGTATGTATGCTTTGGATTCCTTCTCCCCAGGTGCAGCACCCTGCACTTATCCACATTGAAGCCCATCCTATTACCATCCACCCACTTCTGTAGTCTGTCTAAATCTAATTGCAGCCTCTCTCTCCCTTCGAGCTTACCTACCTCTCCCCACATCTTGGTGTCATCAGCAAACTTGGACAATGTGTTTTCCACCCCCTCATCCAAGTCTCTGATGAAGATGTTGAACAGTGTAGGCCCCAGGACCGAGCCCTGGGGGACCCTGCTATTCACATCCCACCAGGTCGAGTACGACCTGTCCACCACTACTCTCTGGGTGTGCCCCATCAGTCAATTTCTGACCCATCCAAATGTGTAGGCATCAATGCCACAGTCGTTCAAGTTATTAATGAGAATGGGGTGAGATTGTTTAACCAGTACAACAATCCACACTGACACAAGGCAATAATGATTCCAGCAGCCAGCACAACAATAAGGGGATGTAACATGAAGTTTAACACTCCAGTCACTTTCAGAGACCATCCCAGCATGCTTTCCTACCAGCTATGTTTAGCTACCTGTTTAGCTTCAGATAGCACCTGAGTGATTTGCTCCATAGCATGATGACTAGTGACATATGCCCTTCTTGCTCCTTCAACAACCTGATTATTTGAGTGTGCACATCTGGATGTTGTAACATTTTTGGTAACAGCTGGGGTGATATTCTCAATGCAACTGGTTTTAACTGTTGATTTCCATATATACCATATCCCATAGTAAAACTTTGCTGCACAGTTTTCTTTCTGGCATAATTAATATCACACCCTGTTACAGTAATAACACCACACAAAAATTGGCATCACTATTGCAAATGTTAGCCCAAAAATTTACCACAAGAGATGCACACCAAGTTCGTATATATATGCATCCATTGCCTACATCTATGACTACAGATTTATTATAACTTTCCCCCTCTATAATATATTGATAAGCACCAATATCAGACTTTAAGCATAATGTTTTTGCTTGAAGCATGTCTCCATGACACACAAATCCAAGTCCTGTTCTCTATTCATAAATGGACACTGAAATGACCTCATGTCCCAAGGGTGTTTTTTTAGCTCAATGCCTATTCATTTGGGGAACAGCCACAGTTTCATTGATACAAGCTAACTACCAATACAAATATAGGATGTATCAGTTCTTCTTTAGCATTACTAATAGCATCAATCTGCTTTCTAACCATCATGATGGTAGGATTAAATCCAAATTCTACCAACTGGTTATAAGATTGAAGCTACTCTGGTTGTCTAGTTTTAATTGCAAGTTTTATTTTCAATTCCACTGGAATATGCCAATTTACTCCTTGCTCTATAATGGTCTTCACAACTCCCAGTGATGAGAGTTGAGCCTGGACACAAATAATGGCTTTAGACACATCTCTTTGTAAGGCTAACAGGGCATCAGTCAGTGTCATCACATCTTTCCCTTGGGTATGTTTGAACGCTTACATGGCATCAGTCAAATTTAGCTGTACTCTACTGGTTACCTCTAGGTTGTCCCAAAGAAGCACATTTAAATGTTGTAGGGTAGTTCGCAATGAGTCAAGTTTGCTAGCTAAAACTTCTTGATCAATGGTATTTAAAAGTCCCATTCCTGTGCCTGCTGCACCCAAGACAATCATGACAGCTAAGCATTGAGCTCAGTGGGACTGTTTTATAACCGAGGCCCAGGCCCTCCATCCCTGCAAGAAGGGATGTAGGTATGCAGCACATTTTGGGTAGATTTTACTCATGTTGACCAGGGTCAAATTCACTACGATCTCCCATTGGTTTCCTGATACATTTAACAACATCTTAATGGGCAGGTATTCTTTTACTACCACCATGCCAGCTGGATGCCACTCAGGGGCACCATTGATCATAACATCAGCCTGCAGCTTCAATCCTTTTTGACTGCAGTTCAATTCATGTATTTCCCAGGTACCTGAATCTTGGAAGGTAAGGTTTAGTGTCACATTCATTTGAGCAACTGTGCTTTTTACTGACCTTGGAATGTTGCATAAAGTATTTTACTAATACATACTATCCATTTCTATTTTTCATCTCTTTTTTGGGAGTGAAGCTGAGAAGAAAATGTCTGAAGAGAGGTTTTAATTGTTAGCAAATAAGACCATAGACAGACAGTACTAATTACATATTTTTATTAGCCTAAACTGAGGTCATGTTGTACTAGCTTAACATGCACAGAACTTCAGAGTTCTTAGCTTAAGTACCAACTTTGACAAAGATATTAAAAAGACCAGAGGCAACATTCCTTTGTGATTTTCAGCACCACTTGTCATACATTTTTACAGACATTTCACATTTTATCATAAAACTTTTCAGAAGGAAATGTGTGGGTGGGTGTACACTGCAACAGGTATACAACAGCTAGAGGGTGAAGTGGGCTGCTTAGGTGAGATTCTTATCACTCTTTCACTTACCTAATTGAGACTATTGCACCCTGCATTGAAGTTTTCCTTTAATGGTGTCACACTGAGGTAGCCTGCAGCTGGAAGAGCTGTTTCAGCATGATTGTAGGAAATCTCCTGGGTTTGTGGATAAGCCTTGGTGCAAAGTTCAATGGGGACTCAAAGAACAATTGGTATAAAATCAGCACAAGAAGAACTTCACAGGCATTTTTTTTCCTCTACAAATACCTCAAAAAATTTCTTACTGGAAAAAACAGCATTTTTATTGTTATCATTAAATATTCATTACTTATGTTGTTTAATTTATATAAAGTATGTGTTGATAGCAATCCACCAACAATACATGTGCTTATTAACTTACTTCTAAAAAATAGGCTGACAATACAAAAATGTAGGATCGGTATGTTCTATTTTAGCATGTATGAGGAGAAAAAGTACAATTTGGATGACCCTGAGTATTCACTGCACAAAGAAAAGCATTCTGTCAATTCAAATAAGCAGGATTATGCTTTAGGCAAGAAGAGCACAGAGAACATGGTGATGCTATGAAGACTATAGATATAATAATCTAGTGATGCTCCAGCAGGAAAAAACAGCAATGGCTTAGTCACTGAATCATCTGTATTAAAATCTTTCTTAATGTGCTTTGGTATTAATAGAATTTATAGATATAGATATTTTAGTCCAAGGCTGATATATAGACAGATAGATAGACAGATAGAAATAGGTCTAGATCTAGGCCTGTATGTACATTAATGGGATATGGAGACTCTCATAAAAAGCCATACTTAATCTGTTTGTCTGTCTTAAAAGCAGAATGAAAAAAAATACGCAAAGTAATGTTTTACATTTCTTTTTTATTGCAAAGGATATTGGTTTTGTACTCTTGAACCTACTTTATTTGGAACTTTATAATGGAAAATATTTTCTCTCCTTCATAATTTTTGCAGGTTATATGATAAGAGGTCAGTTACTCCAGCCGCTCACTTCAAGATACATAGAGTTGGAAGAAATTCATTAACTGAAAACATAAGAAGCAATGAATAAGCAAGAAAGTTATGAGGCCTTGATTGAGCAGATTTTAACAAGATCATCTAAATTACAAAATGAAGATGTGATCAAGATATGTGTTGGGAAAGGCTATTGAAAAACACTTTAGGATTAGAATGATTTAAATGACAGATTCATAATTTTCAGTACTGGATTATTTGTCTTCTATTTGCTTTACTCTTCCACGTCAGATTTTTCCTAGCCCCAACTCATGAATGAAAATCTCCTTTGCAGCAGACAGGGGGCTCTTTTGGAACCAAAGACTTATTATTGCATGGTGTAAACACAAATAAACATCTGTTTCTTTTGTCCTTGTACAAGTATTTAACACAATATCAGAAAGTGTATTTCTCACAGGAGGAATTCATACACCATTCTCACTAGTGAGATCTGTGTTCTGAAATTGCAGAAGACTTCTATTTTTAAAGCTGTAAATAAGATGAACTTGTGTCTAAAAGATTTTTTTTAAAGAAAATAAACACCTTAAAAAAAAAAAAGAAATACACAGATAAATCATACAGGATGTCTCACAATGTTTAAAAAAACAATAAAATGCATTAGAAAGGGCATACTCTCCAGATTAAAATATATTCCTTTAGTAGTGCTTGAAAAACTAATGTTTGCAATGGTCTGAGTGATTGAACACTGCATCTCTCATTCAACCGGTGATTTTTTTTTATTCCCCTTTTGAGTGGTTTTCCCAGACAGAGGGACTATGCCTCGGAAAAATTCATTGCCTCTTTCAAGGTACACAGTGCCATTAACTAGCATCCTTGCAGGTTCCAGCCCAGAAGTTACAGCAGGAGGAGAAATGTTTACTGATAGTTTTATTGCATTTTAACCAGTTGTTGCCTGTTTTTCTTCTTCCTTCACCTTTTTAATTGCATCTTACATGTATTGCATATTAGTATTAGACTGATTTTTGAAAAATAATAATTAGCTACAGTCAATTGAAAGCCATGCATAGTAAACTGAAACACTACAGTTGATTTCAATGAAGCATTGATAACAATGTTATATATTTATGTGGTGGGCTTACCAATAATTGCCTGGCATGTCCAGGCTTGGAGAATCTTCACTGTGATTGGTGGAGCCCTTCCACCAGTCGGGTGATTGCTGGGGAGATTGCCCCTCCCCTACTCGGGGCAAGGTAGAGAACCTGGACCTGGTTGAAGCATGTACCTTGCCTCAACCTGATTAGTTCATTTGCAATCTGGGGGTGGAGCCCTTGGAGGGTGTGAAGAAGGACTAACAAAAACAAAATTGAAAAAAAACAGGAAATTAGTTTGAGCAGGGAGAACGACGCTTCAGAAGCAGCTGTTCTGTGTGGTTTTAAAAGCTTGGGACAGGATGGCATGGCACAGAGGACAAGATGGGAGTGAAAGAAGCCTCTGGGAGGGAGAGCTCAGAGGGAACTATTGGGTCAGAGAGATCCCAGGGTTGGTCCAGTGTGCCAGAGAAGGCATGACTGGGGAAGGAAGCTGGGAGTCTCCAGATTATGTAAATTGACTCTCTGATCACTCGGGGGAAGAGAGGTACGTGGTAAAGAGAAGCTGCAGAAAAAAAAGGAGCCATGGATGCTCCTCAGAGAGAAAGAGAAAAAAAAAGTTGAGGTTACTCTGGTTTGTTTTGGGGGGGTTTTACATTGATGGGAATTAACTGTTCTTCAAGGGTGTTTGAGGGGAGAATGAGGAGAGAATGAAGAGGCTACTTCCCCCCCTAGCAGAAAGAACATGGGACCTGTCTGAAGAGATTAAGAAGATAAGATATTGCATAAGAAAAAAGAAAGAAATTGAAGTATTTTTTTCTGTATAAAGAAATTGTTCCATAGTTAATTTATACTGTTGTGTATTGCTAAAGAAGAGATTTCATAAAAAGGTGTTTGCAAAAGACAGTTAGAAAGTAAAAACAAAAACAAAACAAAACAGTTTGAAATAGCCATGATCCATATGTTTGTGAGCTAGTTGTGAATGTAAAAGAAAAAGAATAAAAGAGAGAATTGTTCAACTTAAATAAGACTGGGATTCGATTGATATAAATCTGGGGCGTCAGTCTAGAGAGCCATTAAATAGGTTGTAACACTGATAGGAACCTCGATAGATTGCCACTGTCCTATTGCAGCAATAATTCCCCCTGACCAATAACATCAAAATTAATAAAGATGTGGCAGGCGAGATTCAGAATATACTGCAGGAGGCCATAGCCAGGGCAATTAGTGGGAACATCACAGAGGGCATAAAAAAGCAGCGTGCCCAGCACACAGGTGGTTGCATCAAGGGATGGAGAATAAGATGGACAAAGAAGAAGGTGGTGTGGGCTGGCCAGCAGGGCAGAGCCATTGCCCTTAAGAGCCTCGAAGCCCCTCTCTCCGAACTGGAGCGGTGAGCGGCTGTGTCCTCAGCCCTGCAGCAGGGGAGCACAGTGAATGGTGCACACATATCTCATCATTTGCAGCTCCCCAAAACTGGAAGTATTTGGCCAAGCAACTTAGCACTGCAGAGTGACAGTAACAATGAGCTTGTCTGCAGTAAGGTGCAAACAAACAGTAGTGTAGCACTGATTATATTTTTCTCTGTTCTATTTCTTTTTCTATTTGTTATCCATAGAAGAGGTGGAACTGGCCAGAACTGTGCACTGGGCAGTGGTGCTGCATGCTGCAGTGGCCACAGCAGATCAGGAGTGAAGGGCAACAGCAGGTCTGGGAGGGTTGTAGCTTGGGAGTGAGGGGCTGCTCAGCACTGCAAAGCAGCAGTGGGGACAGCCACAGCTAGACCCACATTCTGGCGAGGGAAGGGGGAGCTCTGATTTTCTATGATAAAAAAAACAAAATCAAATGCCAAAATATATGGGTATTTAGAAGTTATTTTGTTATAATGATTGAGGCAATGGTAGGCTTCCAAATTGCTTTAAAATTGTAAATATATCAATAAAACATTGTGTTCAACTGATATTTATATATGCAGTGATATTTCATTTTAATTGCAGAATACCATTAATTTAGGGGCTTTTAATCAAACAATTTTGGATTTTTTTTAATAGAGAAAACCAAGAACTCTGCTAATTAGCTCCACAGTAAAATCTCAGCATCTACACATGTGGCCCTATTAGGCCTCAGCATACTAATTAACTCCATCATAGGTTAGTACTTTAAAAAACAAGTAGTATCCTGTGGTGGCATTATTTCCTGTCCCACAATGCAAATGTAGATGCTGATGAAGCTGGCTGGAAGATGAGGGTGCTTCGGTGGCTGCCAACCAGTTAGACCCACACTGATGCACCCTCATCCTCCAACCAGCCCCTCCACAGCACACTGAGCCAGGTCAGAGCAGACCTGACCTGGCTTCAACATAGCTCTATATGCTGCAGTTCTGGGTACATGTGTAAACAAGAAACTCTGGTGTAAACTGCACTGGAATTTATTCATTTACCTTAAGAACACATGTAGACATGCCCTATGTCTTGTGTTGTGTCAAGGTTCAGTGTACTTGTACTAAAAGTTTAGATTATGGATTTGTATAGGATGATTTGTATAGGGATGATCCTACCTGATGCAGGGGGAATGGACTAGATTACCTCTGAAGGTCCCTTCCCAGCCTTAATTCTTTATTATTATATGATCTTGGAGACTAACTGTTTCATAGAAGCATCTCATATCTGTCTTACCTTTCAATAGAGTTATCATCTGGAGTGGTATCTTCAGGAAAGAAAGAAAAGGTGTCAGGCTAGACAATGGACATAGGCATAGTTTTTTTTAGCATGGAGCTCATAATGGAAGATCCTGACATGAGGAGAAAGAAAATCCATGGCAAAATCCTTGGCACAAGCAAGAATGGGGAAACTGGGCACAGGAGGAGAGGGCATAGGGAATATGGAGCCCTTAGCATAAGAGAAGGTCAAAATGGGGCTGCACATAGAATTCTTGGAGGGGGAAGCATAAAGAGAAAATATTGAAGGACTACAGGGCACTATGGCACACAGGAAAGTGGTTGGGGCTATTGAGGAATTCAAGGTACCTGGTAGACTATTATAGGAAATGTTTGATTATTATTAGAATTCTTTGAACAATTTCTTTTTAGCATGACTATGAAGCTTTGGCTCTACTGCACTTGTAGCTCTGTACTCTAGTCTTGGATCTTCCTTAAAAAGGAAAAAAAATGACAGGCAGAAGATGCCCTCGAATGTTAACAAAGACGTAAAAATATTACAGGGTTTGACTTATGGGAAGAGGTTAAAGAAGTGGAACACATGTAGCCTGGGGAAAAAAAAGATGATTCGGGAGGGAGATGGGGTAGCAGGTTTAAGTGTCTATAAATAATGGAGAAGTAGAATTATAAAAGAGGGGGAGGGATTATTTAAAATGATTAAAGGTGATAAAATCAGGAGTAACAGCCTGAAACTAAAACAGGAAATATTAATTTACATATGAATACAAAAACTTATAATAAGAAGGTCAGTTGAAATGGAATAATTTGTCATGGGAGATTAATATAACAATGCTGTGTGGTCTGTCAAAAGGAAGATTTAAACAAAAACAAGACAAAAAACCCCAAAGAAAATCTGCCTCAGCACTTAGTAAAGCCAATAATTTTTCAGGAGTATGGGGCCTTGTTACACATTTCACTTTGAGCTTCTCAGATGTTGATCAGTGTTAGTGCTAGGTCGAGCTTAGAGTAGTCACACCCTAAGGCCAAAAACCTTCTTTGACTATCCTCCACTTGCACAGCTATGACTTTTCACTAGAGGGCTGGTGAGCAGGGGCCTGACAAGGAGGTACAGCTGTGCATGGCAGGCTTTTATCACTGCTCCAGGTAGGGTGGGGAGGGGGCAGGAACATGAGGCTGGGAGGTAAAAAGTTAATGGGATGGGAGTAGGTAATGAAATGGGAGGTAGAAAGGGAGTGGGGGTTGGGGCGGGGTGGTAGAATGAAGTCAGCCAGCCAGCAATTGAAAGGTAACATAAAATAAAATAAAAATAAATATAAAAGAATTTAAAAAGAAATAAAGTAGAAGTAAATTAAAGAAGGTCTCATGTTTTTATAAATCGGGATTTGGGATTGGGGTGTTAGGAGTACTAGTCACGCTTCCCAGGGTGGTTGGGAGGTGGGAGTGGTAAGGGAAGTCACTTTTAGAGAAGCTATTGCCCTTGCTCCTACAAGGAAGCCCCAGCTCATGGAGACTCAATCCAGGCCCTTCCTTGTTCTGCCTTCTGCTCTCCTAGACCCCACTCCTAGTCTCATCTGTGCCCTATGACCTAGCTAGCTGGCATGTCCTCTGCAGGTGGTTTGCACAGGGTTGTACCCCTGGGCTTGGGAAGGTCACATGCCCAGGGGCAGGAGGGTGGGGGGGGTTGGTTTGGAGCCAGAACCACCCCTTGAGCGGTAGAATTCAGGACTGCAACTTGGTTGGCCACACATTAATGGGACTTGCGCTGGGTAAATGGATTAGAGAGAAACCTACTCTGGAGTGGTATAACTTTTAAGCTGCCTAAAGTGTGCTTAAAACTAGTTTCAGGTATTAATGTGTGGACAATCTTGGGGGTTAAGAGCTCCAGGAGCTGCGTAAAATCAATGTATAATAAGGCCCTCGGTGAGACAAGTTGAAGAGTTCCTTTGCAATCCAGTGTTCTAAAGTTTTCATTTAAGAGAAAGTAAAATATTATCTTCCTTCTTTGGTTTAATCTATTTTAACGTCACTGCTTTCTGATTTATATCTATACTGTGTTATTTTATATAAAAATCTTGAGTAGAATTCTCAGCTTCCTGACTTAATGGTTTATTTTTGATATTTACTCTGTAAATTGTACCACACTTGTTCCCTATCACAGCATAAAAAATCATGCTGATGATCTTTTCTCTCTGTTTTCTTTTGATTTCTGGATATATGGAAATAAAAATTAATTATCATTCCCCTTTTCTCACACAATTTTTTTTTGTACTTTACCAAGTATATTTTGGAAGATATTCTTTTTTCACCTTTAGTAGCCTTATAAGGGTTAAGCTAATTGTTGTGTGGTCTTGTTTTATAATCATGAGACAATATTTGATGTCATTTTTTACCTACTGAAATTATTAAGGATTTCTGATTAAGAGAACACTATGACTACAGCATAAAATTTGGTATCAGCAAAACATTTTGTGTCTTCAGGATTCCATAAAAAAACTTTGACAAATACTTGCATGAGTGTGATATTATACTAAGGACTATGGATAATAGCTGGCCCACTCTACATCCGGGTGGGCTGGGGAAATAGATGCTTGTCAGGATGTATATGTCTACTTTTATTTTCCTTAGGTTTCTGAGCCTTGTTTTTTGTCATTGCTGTGAATCATTTTCCTATGTGAGTCCTTCACAGCTAGGCCTAGGATACAACCAAAAGCTGGCTGCTGTTGCTTCCCAAACATAGCCTCAGGCTCCAGTAATCATTTGGATGCCTGTTTCTAGTCTTAAATTGGAAATATATGAACTTCCTAAGGGTTTGTTTTCATCATGGTTACATACCCTAAGAGACTCTGGGTCTCCTGTGTTACCAAGTCTGCATGCTTGAAACATAGCCTAGGGAACTGAATTCCTAACTTCAGCCTATATGTTAAAAGGCAAGCAGATGCTCAAGGTCTCATCTAGGTTGTCAGTGTTTGGTTGGATCAAAGGCATGACTAAATCAGGAGGAACATGTTAAGGTATTCAACTGCTGCTCTTTAAAGAGACAAACAAAGGAACAAATTGCTCCATCACGCCCAAACTCTACCATTTCACACACATTTTCCTGTTTAAAGGAACAGAGAATTTTTCCTGCTAGTACAATTCAAGAACGTACAGGCTAGGGTTAGGCAAAGAGATTTTAAAAAATTGAGGTGAGTTTGCTCTTACTGTTGTGGCATTTTTCTAAGTGCCCTAGATTAGTTTGGAAGTGAACAGAATTCATATTCGCCCTTTGGTGAGGCATGGAGGTGGGCAGAAGTGGCCAAGGCAGCAGCCTGGGGACACTCTCTCATGCCTCCCGTCAGGCTGCCAGAGAATTTAGAGCCCAGTTAAGCAGCTGGCCACACCTGATTGGCCAGAGTGACCCCAGCCCTGCCTCCCTGTCAGCTGTCAACAGCGATTGAGGGGGAGGAATGGAGCCAGCCAAGTGCTGATTAACACACAGCATGATGTCTTCTTGCTGCAGCTGTTGGCACTCAGCTCAGAGCAGCTTGCTGCCTGCAGCACTAGAAACTGGGGGCAGGAAGCGGGAGAAGCAGAGTCCCCCACCAGATAGATCCAGCCTTGCACCCCTGGCCATCAAGCTAGGGGGAACCTGCCCAGTAGGAGGCTCCTCTCCCCTATACTCAACCCCAGTTCCCAGTGCTGGGGATAGTGTGTGACTCAAGCCACGACTCTTGTCTGTACCTGTCAGGAAGGTTGGGCAGAGATGAGGGGTGAGGGAATGTTGCCCCCTGCCACATGGGCACCCACGCTCTGCTGTGGTGGCTCAGGGTTGGGGCCACATGGTGGGTGGGCTTCATTCTCCCCACTTTCCCCTTCACCCAGCCACACAAGCAGGAGACAGTTTTCTGACTCCTGTATGTGACAGCCCAGGGGTGGGCTGGACCAGTGTTCACCCAGAACAGAGAAGCACAAGGTGAGGATAGCATGCCACCCTGTGAGAGGTGCCTGGGATGCAAGTGGGCAACAAACTAAGGTGATTCACTATGGGAACAGGGGCACAACTTTAATATACTGCTCTAACCTAAACTGATTAAGTCTAATCATACATCCATCCAGGTCTATCTTAGACTGGGTTCCATCATTCTGAAACTGGTCTGTGTGTGCTGACCTGCTGTTCTGTTATAGGTTTAGACCAATTTCTGATCACTTATCCCATTTTATGTCCAATGTCTCTACCTTGTCTAGTTGTGGGGACACGTTATTTCATCCATCCCTGTTCATTTGCAGTTTACCCGGCATAAATATTTGGGACAGCTAGAATGAAGTCATATACAGATCTTTTGGGCTTTGCAAATGTCAACCCCAATTGAAGACAAGGTTCTTTGGTTGAATCTGATATCTTTTAAATAGTTGGAAAAAAATTATTAAGCAAGCTTTTGGGTTCAAAAACCCTTTGTCAGGCTAAGGAAGTTTCAGCAGTTGGTGTGTGCTCTTCCTGGATGGAATGAAAAGTAAAGAAGTCAGCGGCTGGGCTGGTATGCATACGAGACAGGTAGTCAGTGAAAATGTAGATTGAGGAGTCAATGGGTGAGAGACAGGCTCGGGGCGGGGGGGCGGAGAAAAGGGGAATGAAAGTGGAGAGATACCTGGGGAGTCAGATGTCAGGCAGGTTATAATGTGTCATAAATCCAGATGATGGGAATAGCTATGGGCACTAAAATGGCCCCACAGTATGCCAACCTTTTTTATGAGCCACCTGGAAGAAGACTTCCTCAAGAACTGCACCATCAAACCCTTGCTATACTTAAGATATATCTATGACATCATCATTTGGACTGAAAACCTACAATCTCTGACTGAGTTCCATCAGAAATTCAACAATCACCATCCCTCCATCCGACTTTCTCTAGAATACTCCAACACCAGCATCTCCTTTTTAGACACGATGATCAGTATCCAGAATGATAAAATACAGACCA
>NW_005842004.1:1602061-1617026 GCF_000455745.1 Alligator sinensis
TGGAGGAGGAGGACTTCACGTCTCGTGAAGAACTCTAAGCGCTGCGGAGCCTAGCGGACCCAGTGTGTACCTTAAGAAGGCTATAGGGGTCTGATCAACCTGTGGCCTCTCCCCGTCGCCGAGCGCGATCACTTGACGAACCCCTTCCCTGTGCGCCTATTCCACGGAGCCTAGCAAACTTTGCGTGTGTGAATCCAGAGCTCTTCTCCGAGTTGTCTTCTTCGGTTGATACGACGGGCTCACGGTTTTAGAGCCTTCAGCCGGATTGGGCTAGAGTTCGCGAGTTTAGAACTCTTGTCCGCTCTTCTTCTTTCCTATCTGTAACTGCAACTCAAGCAAGTTTTCCTGCCTGCACCGCGACCATCTACAGTGTAAGTAAAATAATCTTTAATCAACTGCTACGCGTCCGTGCCTAATTCTAGTCCGCCAGCCTGCATTTCCCGACCCGCGTGCCAGGGCTGCTGGCCACAGCCCGCTGCGCACCCCCGAGGGCCTCGGACCGCTCCCGGCCCGCACAAAGAGAACACCCGGTATTGCCACCTTACCAAACTTAAAAAGGCTTTTACCCAACAAGGACACTCGTCCAGAGAGATAGATTGCACGTTTGAAAGAGCCACCTGGATACCATGTGAAGAACTGCTGCAGTACAGAAGAAAACCCCCCACAAATCACACACCGCTGCTTATGACATATCACCCCTCCCTCGAACCCGTACGGAAAATCCTCAAACAATTGCAACCCATACTAGAAAGAGACCCTATTCTTAAACAGATCTTCCCAGAACCACCCAACCTAGCCTTCAAACAAGCACCAAATCTCGCTAACCTCATCACCAGAAGCAAACTTCCTCAAGCCCAGAACACACCAAAAGGATCCAGACTGTGCCAGGACAAGAAATGTAAACCCTGCCAACACATCTCCACCACCCCCACTATTACTACACCCCACAACAGAGCCATCAGCATTCCTGGATCTTACAGCTGCACCTCCAGAAATGTAATATACCTCATCCAATGCACCAAATGCCCTGATGGAAAATACGTAGGAGAGACCAAACAACAACTGCGCACCGGAATGAACGCACACCGGAAATCTATCAAAGACAAAAATACCCAATTACCTGTGGAGGCACATTTCTCACAAGAAAACCACTCTGTCCAATCTCTTAGTCCTGATCCTCAAAGGAAGCTTACAAAACACTGCCCAGAGATGAGCCTATGAACTCCACTTCATCAACCTCCTGGATACTAAAAATCATGGACTAAATATAGACATTGGATTTGTGACACATTATAACCTGCCTGACATCTGACTCCCCAGGTATCTCTCCACTTTCATCCCCCTTCGCTCTCTCTCTCCCTCCCCACGCCAGCCTGTCTCTCACCCATTGACTCCTCAAGCTACATTTTCACTGACTACCTGTCTTGCATGCATAACAGCCCAGCCTCTGGCTTCTTTACTTTTCATTCCATCCAGGAAGAGCACACACCTACTGCTGAAACTTCCTCAGCCTGATGAAGGGTTTTTGAACCCGAAAGCTTGATTAATAATTATTTTCCAACTATTTAAGTTGGTCTGAAAGAAGATATCAGATTCACCCAAAGAACCTTGTCTGCCTATGTCCTTAGACCAACCCGGCTACAACCTACACCCCTGCAACCCCAGGGTTTAAATTAATTGAAAGGAACCCAGTTTTATTTAACCAAGCCCTAGATTCTCTAGTTATTTTCTTAAGAATAGGGATTCTCTGTGTGTCCTAGACCATTTTTTCCCCTCCTGCTACTATTATGTAAGCATACTCTGCACCAAAGGGTTGCTTTCCTTCACCCAGAGGTTATAATATCTTAGCAGTACTCTGTGCATACTCTGATAAGTGAAGTGATTTGGTATTCTTTGGAAAGAAAGGAAAAAAATATAAATACAATTTGTTGTTGTGGTTGTTGTTAATAAATACTAATAGGGGACTGAGTCCAGAAATAGGGGGTCATGTAGCCTTTTGTCATAGATGTGATGGGTGTGATGGGAAGTAGGATACTTGAGGAATAATACAGGAAGCAAAATAAATGTAAATGTCTACTGCCCACCCTTCTGCTTTAATTATCTCTACAAATACAGCAGTTCTCCCTCTCAACTGATGGCTGGATTAAATGTAATTTTTTCAGTAACAATTAGTATGAAATCTCGATTCATTGTTTGCTTCTTATCCAAGAAATTTTTGGCAGAGATTTAACTGAATATAAAGCAGATAAAATTTGTTGCCTATTTCTGCTCCAATTGAAGTCAGTGGATGTTCTGCCTTTGATTTCAGTGGAGGTAGGAGTAGGCTCTTTTTTCTGTGTGTATGCTTATTAAGATTTTTCTGCAATTTTTCCCTTAGTGGGCTCTAATGACATAACATCCAAAACTTCATTCTATTGGTCTGTTAACTTAGTTTTAGCTAGACAAAGATTTGTTCCCATTTCATTTCAGTATTACATTAATCTGTGGTAATTATTTCACTCCAAAAGTAAAGGACACCTGTACACACCACAGGGTTTAATCCTCATTAAATTAAATAGGTATATACAATTTAACCTTGTTTATTTTGGAGCATTGCATCAGTGTTTGCACACACTAAATTTTCAAATGGATTAAGCCCAGTACCTGGCCGGCACCACAAGAGAGCTGTATGGTTCAGTGCTTCCACCCAACATGGGGACCCCCAACCTATGCGCTGCCATGCAGCTCTGGGAGAATGGAGCAAGGAGCTGGCAAATGGAACAAGGAAACAAAACATGGAAGCAATTCAAAAGCAGAAGCAATTTGAAGGGGTGAACTACAAAAAAAGCCACAGTAGCCGCTTGGTGGACAAAAAGGCTCTTTACATGTCTTTGAGTGTCTTTATGCTAGCATGCAATGAATCCATGGACCGAACACTTTAATTCATGGCAAGCCAAACTAAACTACATCCAAGGAGTTTTATTTTAATGCACCAGAAAGACTTTTAAACTGTCCAGAAAACCAGCTTGTGCAAATAGTCATGCCATTGCAGCACAAGAAAGGGCAAAAAATGTGGTGTGTACAAAGGCCCACAGCCTCTGCTCAGGGGACCATACAGTCTAAAATACAAGGAGGAAAAGTATTGAAGTAGGAGACTGCCAAGAGACTACTTTCCAGTAGTAGATTGTCATTTTTCTTTTCCTTTAGTTTTCCAATGAAAATTATAAATTAGAGTAATTATAGTATTGTGTTAGTATTTGAGAGGACAAAGAAGAGAACTCACTGTAGGAAGTACAGTAATTCCAATATTCTTGATTTTCTGAGTTTTTAAAAACTGTTTAATAGTTAAGTTCTATCATTTTAATATTCTCATATAAATTTAATAATTATTTGTAAATATTTTGACTGCTTTTAATTTCTAAATAAAGTCTATGACAGCATTTATGAAAGTTAACTGGAAAATAAAATGAATGGCTTATTAATCATGTTATTTAACTATAAATGACTTTGCTTAATTTAGAGTCTACATTTTTGTTTTTGTACATAATATTTAATTTGAGGCTCTTAATTTTTCTAGGAAATTATAGCAACATGTTTTTTTCCTGTAAAGTATAAACAATCACATTATCCATTCCCAGGATCACAAAGATGTCTGCATCACCTGAGCTATGCTAGGAGCTGATGATTGCTAGACTGATCCCCAACTCATCCAGTCAGTTATATCACTCATACTAGCTCCCAAATGACAGCTGCACCACAGGAGGTGGAAAAGTAGAAGCAGCAGAAACAGCATGCATTGGACCAAATCAAGAATCCAGAACCACCCATCCCACATGAAAGCACATGCCCAAGCTATAGTTCAGTCTGTCGATCCTTGATAGGCCTCATCAGCCATCTTCAGACATACACATAAGACAGTCATGGAAGACAATTATCCTCAACTATGAGGGATTGCCAAGGGGAAGGAAGCAATCACAATAAAAGAATTATATGACTATTAGTAGTAGTTTATTTATAACTTTCACCAAAACAATACAATAAAATGAGCAAATATATATATGAAAATGTTATTTTCTATTAAATATATATATATATATATATATAATAGAAAATAACATTTATGAACCATATACTTTTGTTTATATCATACAGTAAGATTATACATTCTACCAGTTTACACAGAAATTAGAACACAGCATAGTATATTACAGGGGCAGGCAAAATATGGCCCACGGACTGGATCCAGCCTACCAGGCAGTTTTATTCAGCCCATGGGTGGGCTCCCACCAATTAATTGTATCCTGCCTGGCCCATAGCTGCCCCTGCTGTGCTCTGCATGGGACCAAGCCCCACCTACTCCTGTCAGTGCAGCATGCTACATACTCACTCTTGCCCATGGGAGGGCCTCAGCCCAGGCCAGCATGCACAGCTTTTGAGCAGGCCTGCTACTGCAGCCGTCTGGGAAACTGTTCCGCTCCCCTGGCCTCCAGCAGCTCCTCCTCCCATTCTTGCTGCAGCACTCTGGGCAGCAGGTAGAGAAGCAGTGGCAGGCAGGGAAGAAGCTTTAGATGGGAAGGAGCATGGGGTCCATGCTGAGGCTGGGGCTGGCAGGAGCACAGAGCATGGGTTGGAGGGAGTGCAGGGCCTGGGCTTGCAGGGCTCCCCACAGCTCACGTGCAGCTTCTAGAACTCAGCTGGGAGTCATATGTGATGGAGGTGGCAGTGATCTGGCCCTGCTTCCTGCTGCCATGTGCAGCTCCCAGGCCTCCCAGCTTCTGCCAGTCTGACCACGTCTTGGGAATGGCATGGGTGGCAGAGTGTCAGGCCAGGCCACTGCCTCCATCACATGGAGTTCGCCCCAGTGGTGCGCAGCTTCAGCTGAGTCTCAGATGCTGCATGTGAACTGCTTTGGCCAAGTCTCAGGAGCTGCATGTGAGCTGCAGGCAGACCTGCATGATGGAGCCGGCAGTCTGGCCCCACTTTCTGCTGCCACATACAGCTCACAGGACTTGGCTGGAACCACACACTGTCAGAGGGATCTGCCTGCTATGGGCCATGAGCTCCCTGAGGGCCTACCACCTGATGCTCCTGCCATTGGCAACACAGGCTGTGCGCTATGGGTCAGAAATGTGGGGGGGGGGCAGAAAACCCCACATGCACACCTCACCATACCCCCACACACACCCACAGCTCTTGACAAGTCATCAAAACTTATTAAATGGCCCTCCAGAAAAAAAACATGTGTGTGTATGATAATATAAAAGAAGAGCAAATGAAGTAATGAATGCTAAAACAAAACATGAGCGTTCTACTTGATTTTGGCCCTTATTGTTTATGCAACTTATGCAAATACACCTAAGGAAGGCTCTGAAGTAGTAGGAAGAAGCCAAATCATTTTCTTCTGCATTAGCCCAGTATTTAAATTTCCTCATTAACAGAAAAATCCATGTTTCTCTTATTTCTTCAAAAAATAAACAATACCACAAATAATGATATAAGTCACCTATCTCATTCTGCCCACAGGAGCACATTGTGCCTGGCCCCTCATTGTTTGTCATTTTTCACTACGGCTAGGTAGGTTTCTAGGTACAGTGACCATACATCCTGGTTTGGTCTGGACACTCCAGGATTCCATAGCCCAGTCCCACCCAGTTGGTCAAAAGTCCCAGGCTGGAGTCCAGTTCGAAGACAGAGCAGCATGGTGCTTGTTTCCACCCAAGGCTTGTTTTTCTCTAGTATTTACATTTTAATGGGTTTATTGCCATTCAGATGTGTACTAAATTTGATTCCAAGGTATTTAAAAGAATACACCACCTATAGTTTCTTTTCCTGTAAAAATCAAACTTGTTTCCTCCTTTCATTCCTAAATACCAATATCCTGGTTTTAGCTCTGTTGATTTCCAAGGTATTTGAGGTGCAGTATGACTGGCAATCCTCTAGTAATCTTTAGAGGCCTATGTGGGATAGTGATATTATTAATGCGGTATCTGCATGAAGTAGGACAGGGATAGAGTCAATCAAAATCATGGCTGTATGGAATTGATTCCCTATATGCACCTACTTTAGATCACTCAAGAATAAATTAAAAACTAGTGGAGTAAGCAAACATCCTTGTTGCACCCCTGCCTTAGTTGGGAAACTATTGGACAGGACACCTCCAGTTCTGAAACACCCTAGATACTGTATTTGAATTGTAATGATTCATTGTAAGAGAGCCTTATCTATTGATGTTTTTGCCATTTTATTCTATAATGTTAATGTATCTGTGGAGTCAAAAGCTTCCCCTTGATATCTATGAAGACTACATACAAATAATTTTGTCCTTTTACATATTTAGATGTTAAATAGTAAAACAGTGAGTAATGATGCATGCAGGAATAGACTTTTCTTAAATCTGCCTGAGCTTCACCACAAATATTATTTTCAGAAAACCATGTTTGAAGTAGATATCTCCCAAATATTTTGGCAAGAATACACACAAAATATGACATAGGATCTTTTTAACCACCATTTTTTAAAATAAGGATTATTATATTTTCATTCCAATGAATGAAAAATGCCTTCCAAAATAATTATATTTAAAAATTGGTCAGAATTGGATACCACCAGTAAATTAATTCCTTGGAAATTTCTGGGAAGAAAATCAAGGTAATTATATAATAATTTTGTTTAAGAAAATTATAGTGCTATGTGAAATAAGTATTTAAACATAAAGAGGTGGGTAGTGAAATACCCAGCTCATGCTTCTAGTTCATGAACCCAATCAAGGCATTGTCATTTATATTTTGTGTAGTAGTGGGGTAGCCATATTTTTATGTCACTGACCATGCCAAAAAGAGTCCTCCTCCCTCTGCTATTAGAGGTCACTTCAGTAGTTTTGGAGCTGTTTATATTTGGGGGCACGGGATACCCAAAATGAATGTTTAATTAGCAGGCAGCGTTATGGGAAACAAATCTGTCTCAGTCATGTGAAGAGGTCTAGAGTTTGTTTTTCACACTGACCTGGTATTTGACCCCTTGTAGAAAATGAGACTTCTCAGATACCTGCTGAAACCTTTGAAGCAATCAACACTGTCCAAATGTATGGAGAAAATTTGACATAATGTGAAACAAACAGTATTGGCAGAGATTATGCAGGCATAAAGAAGGATAGTTACAGGGCACTTGCTGTAAATAGCAGATATGAAAGTGACATATTAATTAATCATTCGTGTTTGAACAATCTGTGAAATCTGCATGGTCCTACCTGTTGTCAACTTTGTCTTCCATTCCCCTTTCATTGCACCTTAAACCCACCTCCCATATCCTGTCCCTATTTAGACAACATAAGATAGGGACAGAAGTTACACATAATCTGGTTTAAGTGATCAGAAACAGGTTTAAACCTGTAACAGAATAGAAGTTCAGTGCACATAAACCAGTTTCAAAATGGCTGAAACCAGTTTAAGATAAACCTGGTTGAATGTAGTATCAGACTTAACTGATTTAGGTCAAACCGGTTTATGAAACTTCTGTCCAAGACCCCTTTCTGGTTCAAGTTAAATCACAGTCCCCAGCATTTTGCAGCCCTGGGCTGGGCTGGACTGTTTGCTTTGGAGAGCAGGGCTGGCCCTGACCCTCTGCTCCCAACTGGAGCAGTGAGGGCTGGCTCACTGGCTTCACTGGCTCCCCCAGACAAACCCCTGCTGGGGTCTGGGGCCAGGGAGGGAAGTTAAACTTCCTTTCCCCCAAGTACTAAACCACCCTGCTATACTTACTTAATCTTGGCTGTGACTGTGGACTACAGAGTCACCTGAAAGCAGAAAGACGAAGTGATGAGTAACCCTGCAGAATCCTGCTGCTGTTATTGTGGGCTGCAAATCTCAGGGGCATCAGGAAGAGGAAGCAAACACACAGCCCATGCTGGCTGTGCACCAGAAAGCCATGTTTTGGTGCCCCCTGGCTTCTGACTTGAACCACTGCAGGCATGTGGCTACATTCACTTTTTAATGAAAAGTGAATGTCTGTTCATTTGCTTATTGGTTTAATCTTTGTAGCTTAGACTACCCTGCAAAGACTAAATTAATTCTGCCTCGGGCTTTTTGACTGTCTGTACTTAGACATAGCATTTAGGACAAAAACTCTGCTTTGTTTACTCTCTAAAGAATCCAGTATAAGCTAACTCTCCACTTGATTTTGATTTCGGAATGCTACTAATCAAGGAAGATTATATAGGATAAGCAGGACTTTGTCAAAGTGACACAGTAAACCATGATACTTCTGTACAATATAAAAGACAAAGAAAATCCCATACAATTTGGTGGTCTCTTTAGTAAGAAGGTAACTACCAGATTTACTCAAATCCAAGATGATGAGTTTTTCCCCATTCAGCATGATGGGGAAAAGCCCCTTGTCTTGGATTCAAGTACAAGGTAGGGGAGGGCAGATATGTGGCTATTGTGGGCCTGACTCTGGAGCCTGAGTTAGGCAAGGGGGTGACCTGCTTCCATCCTGCTTGCTGCTTTCCTTACTGTAGCAATAGATGACTTTAAGATGACCTTCTGATATTTAGATTCTATACACGGTAAATTTTCACAAATGTATTGTTTTTCCATATACAAAATTTAATTATGGGGGTCATCTTAAATTCCAAGTTGTCTTAGATTCAGATAAATATGGTATAGTGCTCAGACCACAAAAATCCACTAACATCTGAAGGGTATTACAACAGCACTGTAATTTGGATTTAGTCCTGCCACATGCTGAATACACACAATTCCTGATGTTTTAGGTGGGGGCTAAGAGTCCTTGACACCTTGAAGGGTTAAGCCCTATTTGCACTGTGAACTATTCTTTTATAATGGACAAGGAAAAGTTATGGATTTAAAGCAGATCAGAGTAAAAATACTCAAGATAGTATATGTTTGAAATCCATTACAAGCTATATTTTTTCTTACTTCCATTAGCAAGGAAAAGTTTGCAGGTTGCTTACAGATAGAGTTCCTGTCTTTAGCATTCCTGATTCCCTCTAAAATGTTTTCTGATGCCAGGTTTCCTTTCCTTTGCTTTCTGACTTGTCCCTCTCCCTCAATTTTCTATAAGAGATAGAAGTAATAAATTGCAAAAGCAAAGTTTTTTGTTTCAGGAATGACTGTTGGCTGTGATACCTCTCACAAGACTAAAGTATAGCCCAGGAGAGTCATGGTGGTACAGCTTTGAGAGGATATGCACTGGGAACAGCTGGAACTGCACAGTAAATGTTTATATTCTCTGATGTTACACAGTTATCTAAGGCTTTTATTTTCATGGTTACAGAAATTCATCAAATGAACCCAAATAATGCAGGTGTGGATGAGGGAGGGAAATTGAAAAAGGAAAAAAAAGAAATATCTATCTTTGAAGAATTACTTCGTATTAATCCTTTTATTCTTGAATACTAGAATACCAGCTTTTTATAATAAAGGCAGTATTCATGAGGAGAACAGAGACTTTAAAGAACCAATCATCCAGATTCTGAAATACTATAAATTATCATCTGAGACAGATGTGTTTGAATCTCTCATTTCAATTTGTTTAAACTATACCTCTAGTAAATGAATAATTAGATCCATGAACAAATAAAATAACGAGTGAATTTTCCTCAATGAGATCAAAATCAGTAAGTATGAAATGAATAATACTATTCCTTTTAATGTATTTTTAGACTCTGGTAGTATTTAGATATAAAATTCCAATTACAATGAAACATATATATTAATGTATTGGAGCAGATGTCAAAAATCTACCGAATGAGATCATAAGATCTTTGGAAGTTTTACGCTAGTTTTGTTAGAGTTGAGATATTCTGTGAGTCAGAAAGAAGAGTGTAAATCAAGAGTTTACCCCTTAATGCTAATCTGACTCTTCATGGGTTTTTTTTTAAGTTTCATTTTGTTTGATATGACAACAAACAACTCATTGGAAGTCTGCCATTTTCCAAATTGATTATAATTGCTGTAATTGGATATTTTAAACTCTAGGAAGTGGAGTCTTGTTTAAGCTTGTGTTTGTGTAACTACATAAAAGAAGAGCCAGATTTCAGTTTATGCCAAGAGTTATTTATAAAATAGAAATAATGGAATATGATTGTGCATCACCAGCAATTCTTTTGCCCACGTAATTTATCTGGGATCAAATCCTGAGGTCGTTTATCTGGAAATATATTTGCTGAAGTAGCAAACTACTAGGATTCAGTTGTGTGTTATATACCACCTCATTTGGAGTTCTGCAAGAGACTGGGCACTGAATATTTTTAAAAACCCCAGAGATAAGTGGGAAGGTGTATTTACTGTTACCTTAGGGAGTACAACAGCACTTCCCACTACAGCTAGCTTTGCCCTGTCAATTCCACATGCCCTTTGGAGTGGCTAGCAACATTAGACTCATCATCTCTGCATAAGGACTGTAAATGTAGTCTGTTCCTGCCAGGGCTGTACACTGCTACAAAACTACTACGAAAACATAAATAGTATTTTATTTTTGTACAGGGCAGTGTGTAGTGTATTCATGTGTCCTTTCCAAGGATAAAGATTAATACAATAAACTGAGACCCTTGGGATACATGTTTAAAATGAATGAAGAGCAGAAGATGCAGATTTAATGAAAATGGGAAGTATTAAAATTAGAAAATCAATCTATGGGGTTGAATTAATGTGGCTACTGATAGATACTACACCCTAGATGAGTAAAAAGATGATAAAAATGGGGGATAATCTAAAGGATGCTAGTAGCTTTACTAATGATACCATGTCTTCAGTTCCATATTTAAATCATCATGGACTCCATTTGCAATATCTTTATTCAATATATGGTGTTTTAAAGCATGATATTCTTTTGTAACCATGTGTTTTTTTCTGATGCAAGGCTCTCATCAATCCTGAATAATCAGACTGCCAAAATATTGATATGCTAATGAGACAAAGTCTTCAAATTATCTGTAGGAGACTGCAAAAAATGGGCTGAAGTTAAGTATCACAGCTCTAAAGATAATCTTCACCCAAAGTGGGATAACTTTAAGAAGGCTTGAGGGCATATAGCACTTGTTAACAAGCCTTAATGTGTGATCATTTAAGTTTCGAGTGGTCTTAATATGGTCTTATGGTAATGTGTAATCTCACCCTAAATGTGCCCTAAGGCCCTTAGTAGGCTTCAAAACAAACTGAACAGTATTGATTATACTCTTATTCTGTCTATTTTCATTAAAAACTCAAGTAGCTGAACAAATTATAGTCCATTGGTTATTTGTATTGGCTAAGCATAGAGCAAGGGACTGTCAGACTTGTATTCTAACTCTTGACCCCTAACTATTTTGCCTTGAGTAAATCCTTAGAGCCAATATTTTCAAACTCCAAGGCTTCAAGTTAAACATGTGAATTCATATTAAAGATGTGGAATCATATTGCTATGTATTTTAGCAGTGTTGTGTACACAGTTCCCCTCAGGCATAACAGGTGCTGAGTACCATTGAAAATCTGACCACTTTATAATAGGTGCCCAAGTATGAACTCAAGTAATCAACTTTTAAAACTTTGGGTATGAAAGAATTGGCCTCAAACTTTGTATGCTTGAGTTAGTTCACCCTTCTTTAACATGAGAATAACACTCCGGACCTCATTTTGTTAGAAAGCAAATAATATATAATCAAAGAATTCTACGATGAAACTGGTAAAAAACCTATTTCAATTTTTTGTTTTTAATGAAGAGGAGATATATCTTTCTGTACTGCTTATCAGATAAATATTTCATTTATATGTCTACAGTACATTTTTCCCTTGCTGAGTGCATTATAAGCTAAATGGGAAGAAATGGAAAATAATGAAGAAAAATAGAAGCAAATGCCCCATGAAGCGGAAAGCCTTGGAAAAATGTTGCCCTTTGTAGCTCATATAGTTTCTGGTCAATTAAGAGTCTTCTTTCAAAATAAATTTCTGATGATGATTTATTTCCATGAAAAAAATCCCTTGCATCTGTATCACATCTTAAAGTCTGACACTGTGGTCCTAAAACATGGTGCAAAATACTTGATAGGAATATTTTAAAGTAGAAGTTATTGACTCTGTGCAGGGAATTATATAGTGACAAATTTTCATTTTTCATGACCCCATTTATAGACTACCTTCTGTCAGCAGGAGACTCAACATTATTTTTGTGACTTCAAAGTCTCAGACTGAAACTGAATGATATGGTTAAGCTGTTTGTATACAAATATGCAGCAATTAAGAAGTAAAATTATTCTGAGAGTTCTACTGTAACTATGGCAACCTGCCTCCACTCTACTTCATTTAGATAAATAAATCCAACAGCTAATAGGAATGAGTTTTAGCAATTTCTCGCATTATAGAATTTCTGGAACATTATGTGCTTGGTGAAAGACAATATCATATAAAAGGAAGAATTATTATTGGTGTTATTTCTCTTTGATAGTAAGAGCCTGCTACCAAAAATAACATGTTAGATATTTTTATATTTAATTCAATTTCCTGTATAAGCATTTTAAATTACATTATTTATTCACTTTTCTTGGTATTTGGTAAAGAAATTGGAGCCAGGATGAGATCTTAGCCCTATTAAAAAGGAGCTTTGCCATAGATTTCAGTATGGGACTGGATTTCAATGAAGATGTCTAGAGTACTCCAATTCTGTCTGTGATTTAGTTTTTGGTGTAAATTACTTAAACAACTTGAAGTACAAATTACTTGACCAAAATGATTCAATATGGGTGCTTACAGAAACATACCAAAATCCACTACATCCTGCACTTAAATAATTGCCCAGAGTTTTAGAAGCATTGAACAAAGAGATTATTGAATGTTCACCATCTATGAAAGTCAGAGCACTTGTCCCTGATACTCAAATATTTTGGGTGACTAGCTACCACTGAAATGGCACCTAAATTCCTTGAGGATCTGGGCCTCACAGCCTATCAAAAACCAAATGAAATCAGTGGGAGTCTACCATGAGGGTTAGATTACATGCTTATTTAAGTTCTTAAAGGTAGGCCTCCTCTCCACATTAAATGTATTATGCAATTACCTCATGAATTGTGCAATTAATTTAGACTGCCTACATGTGCAAATTAACTATGGAACCTTAAAAAGGTCCAACCAGCTATAAAGATATTGCTGCAAAATGTGCAACCATTTTATAACTGTTTTCTATTCAGATCTAATTTGCACATGTAGCCTGTGCCCTGCAGCTGGGAACCCTGTCTGCTGACTGAAGCTCCAAACTTGTGGGGGTCTTATGTGCACCCCAGAGCCTGGGAGTTCCCAGCTGCAGGCATGGCTGACAGGACTCCCAGCTGCAGGCATGCTGCATGCACCAACATGGCTGGGAAACCACAACTTCTGCACTCTCCCAGCCACAGGGGTGCACCGTGCATCCCCACAGCAGCTGGTGCCCACCCCACAACATCTGGGAACCCTGTCAGCTGAAGGTGCTACCAGCCACAGGAACTTGCTTCTTGCTGGTTCAGGGGAAGGCCAGGATTGGGTTCCTCCCGCACCTGCAATAAGGCATGATGGGATCACGCATTAGATCCCATCATACCTGCATGTGTAGAAAGTCCCTTAGGCTCTAAGTTTTGAAAATGTTCGTTCCCAGTTTCATGGATTACATATCTATGGAATGGACAGAAGAATTATTCACTTCTGTAGGGCTTAGCTTTTCAGTGGGCTTGCATCCAAATTCTTCACTGGTGTTCAGGCTTCAAAGAAATACACACACATTCTTTTTTTTTTATAAACGTGCGTATATTTGTGTGGGTAGAAACCAAGAGTGGTGCAAAACTATCAGAGTTTAAGTAAGTAAACTTTTGAAGCTGTCTCCCAGAAATATTTAATGCAAATTTAGAAATCCCAATGAGATCCCTGAAAGAAAGGAAGCTATTGGTGAAAAATGTTTTGTTTTGTAAAGTTTAATTAAATGTATAATTAATTTCCTAAAGTTTATTTTTTCTGCAACAAAATTTGCTTTTCAAATTCACATAGGCTAAGTGTATGTTTTGGCATGCCTTATTTTTAAGGAGTATTAGATTAAATGACTGTTTAGGTAATAAATAAATAAAATATGAAGTTTAGAGCTATCACGTTCATTTTAATTCCGTATCCTCATCACTAAGAAAAATGTTATCTTCCAGGTTTTTCCCCTAATACTGTATAATGTATAACTGTTTCAATCATATTTTATTACTTTAAAGCATGATGGAACATCACACATACTTTATCTGATTACCCCTGGAAATAGGGAACTGTGTATGAGATTAAGAAATTGTTATAGTTTGCATTGTAACTTCAGATACTTAGAGACTCTTAAGGTTTATCATAATATTAAAAAGGTATAGCTGCAAGGGCCTCAAAAAGCTACATTTTATATGTTAATGAAAATAGCAAATATTCTAAAGGCAAGTAATATTATTTCTGAGTTGATTTACTAAGGAAATGCAACTACAGTATCTTATCATCTGATAGGAAAGGTTAGCATGACGTAATTTTATTTGGAATGGCTCAAACATTTCAAAATGATTTGAACTATAAGAGATAAAATAATTTCAGCCGATATATGTGTATAAATTATGTAAAAAGCTTCATAAGCACTCATTCTTACAAATTAAATTATTTGTATATTTTTCAGATATTTATTAAATTAAGCAGTTTTAATTGTACATTGAATTGGAGCGAAGGAGGGCAAGAGAGGGGTATTGGAAACATAACAGAATCAAAGATATACATAAGAAATCAAGATTTCTTGAGTGATTTCAAGCCCTAGGCCAAAGATGAAATAATAAACATAAATATCAGTAGTTATTTCAGTGGAGGTGAATCAAACATTTCAGTGCAGCATTATTTAGGGATGCTTAATTCTTTAATGCTAAATATAGATTCTTAGATTCATAGATTCATAGATGTTAGGGTCAGAAGGGACCTCAATAGATCATCGAGTCCGACCCCCTGCATAGGCAGGAAAGAGT
>NW_005842004.1:1617248-1641590 GCF_000455745.1 Alligator sinensis
ACGAGTGGCCCTTCTCTGGACTCTCTCCAGGTTATCCGCATCCCTCTTGAATTGCGGTGCCCAGAATTGCACGCAGTACTCCATCTGCGGTCTGACCAGCGCCCGATAGAGAGGAAGTATCACCTCCTTGGACCTATTCGTCATGCATCTGCTGATGCACGATAAAGTGCCATTGGCTTTTCTGATGGCTTCGTCACACTGCCGACTCATGTTCATCTTGGAGTCCACTAGGACTCCAAGGTCCCTTTCCACTTCCGTGCCACCCAGCAGGTCATTCCCTAGGCTGTAGGTCTGCCAGACATTTTTCCTCCCTAGGTGCAGCACTTTGCATTTCTCCTTGTTGAACTGCATTCTGTTGTTTTCTGCCCACTTGTCCAACCTGTCCAGGTCTGCTTGCAGCTGTTCCCTGCCCTCCGGCTTGTCCACATCTCCCCATAGCTTTGTGTCCTCCACAAACTTGGACAGAGTACATTTCACTCCCTCATCCAAGTCGCTGATGAAGACATTAAAGAGTATCGGTCCAAGGACCGAGCCCTGCAGGACCCCACTGCCCACACCCTTCCAGGTCAAAACCGACCCATCCACCACGACTCTCTGGGTGCGACTCTCTAGCCAGTTCGCCACCCACCTGACTGTGTAGTCATCCAAGTCACAGCCTCTTAACTTGTTCACCAGTATGGTGTGGGATACCGTATCGAAGGCCTTCCTGAAGTCTGTTATCATTCATATTTTTTTTTCTCTTTACATTAGCAATATACATTTTTAAGGAGAGGAATTTTAAACTCATGCTCAATATCCACATTTGGTGCAGTCTCATATTTTTTAGGAGGAAGTATAGTTATAGTTCATTTAACATTCAGTGAGCTAAAAATCCAGTAAAGTGTTCATGTCTTTATATATGAAATTGTACTTTGCTTTCATTTCAGACCATCCTCATTGGAAAGAACAATTTAGTGCATCACTAAAATACTTTTAACCTATTAGAAGTACACCAGAAAAAAGATGCAATACCACGGTCCTAATTGCTGAAATCACACTAAGATATTTGTGTGAATAATTTCTAGCCTTATGAAGAAAACCAAAGTTACCATGGTAAATGTCCACAGCTGGAAAGGATTACATTGTACAGTCAGGACTAGTTGCTGGGTGAATAGAATTTAATATTTCAATCATTTGTTTCTCATGCATTTTAGGGAATTCTAAGAGATATAAAACTATTCAGGACTGGAGCTCTTCTTCCAAGACTTACTGAACTATTGAAATGAATTATTGATGAGTTCAGGGTGTTCAGAATCCACTTCATCTTCATTAGCTAGTGGGTTCTGAAGTTTCGAGTGGTGGGAGGGGAGGAGAGGTACGGGGGGAGGGAAGGTAGAGTAGAGATATATTTTGGCTTGTTTGGGTTATTTTTCCTGACATTCTATTCTTCCACACAAAATATATACTTGTATATTTAATATGATCGCTTTATAGTATGGTGTGGAAGGATTACTCTGAATCAGTGGAAGTCAGTTTGTTGGCTTTAAATTATAAATTCCTAAATGGTCTGAGACCTGGTTACCTGAGAAATCGCTTCTCTCTCTCTCTCTCTCATATATATATTAGATGAGATCAGCAGAGGGACTTAATGGTGAGATCCCTTATATGAAGAAGAATTTGCTGATGGATATTTTCTGTGAGAGATCCTTGATTTCTGAATCCTGGTTAAAGCCGATATGTGTTAACTTAGTAGGCATATAGTGAAGACTATCCTACCCTCTCTTGCTAATTGCTATTGTGGGTGGTACCAACTGAAATAGAAATATTATGGGAAATCTTTTTGTGGTTTTTTTTTTTATGGTGACTTTACCCAGAGCAAAGGACAGATGCCTTACTCTTAGCTTTAAACAGCTGAATTAACAATATGCTATAAAATTATTTTTATGGCTTATACAAAGTGTATGTTTAAATTTGAACTATATATATTGGAATGAAGTAAAAGACAGTACCATTCATGCTTCCAGATAAAATAACTATAGTAAATGTCTTGAGAAGGAATCTATTTTAGCATATTGTTTGCTAATAATTCTAGATATTTTTTGTGAAGAAAATTTTAATTTTAATCTGGTTGCAGTGTTATTAGAGTACATATAGACATTCAGGGAGATCAGATTAAAAATGACCACCCAATCTAGTTTAGTTTGCCAAGATGCAGACCCTTACACCTAGATCCCTAGGTAGGTGAATCTAACTGTAACACTATACAGAAGTTCAGGAAGGTTTCATCAGTCTAAAAACGGCCAACTTGATGTAAACTAATTGTACCTTCAAGGTAGTCTATCTTAGATCTGGTCCAACAAGACTGATATAATTAAACTTCTGTACAGTTCCCAAAACAGCCCCAGGGTTGGGAAAGCCCAGCGACTGGCCCCAGCTCTGGTACTGCACTTTTTCTACACCTTTGGCACTGGGCTACTTTAAGACTCCTGGCCCCAAAAGGCATAAAACCCTCCACCTGTGGACCAGCCAGCCCCCTTCAAGCTGCTCCCAGTGTGGGTTTTACTGGCATTTGCTGCTGCTGGGAGCCAAGTAAGTTGGGGTGGGGGAGAGGTGGGTTGGTTTGCAAGGGGGATTGTTCATCTGGGGTTAGAGAGGTAGGGGGCTAAAAATAGCCCCTGATCCTGAGCATATCTCCAAGTGCCCCTGTGAACCCCACTAGCTCCCCTGGTCCCAGCATAACCTTCTAGATCCACTCCCTCTACAGACACCAATAACCCCCTGATACCACCAACCTTCCCGCATAGATCCTGCTTCCCCCCCAATTTCCTCAAGCTTCCTGCAAACCCCAATTGCCCCCCCTCCACCAACCCTGCCCCCTCCCACAAAGCCTGCTTGACCCCCCGGTTCCAGCAAACTCCTCCAATAGGCTCTCCATACCAATTTACCTTAGATTGGGCAGTCATTTTTAACTCAATCTAACCTCCCTGAATGTCTGTATGTGCCCTTATTATAGCCATGATGATCCAGGAAATTTGTGCATACCTCAAAAAGACCCTTTACTAGAGCTGTCATTTCAGTAGAAGCTGTACATTTTAAAATGCAATGATCAAGCTTTAATTAATGGCCATGTTATGTATTTATCAGAAGGACTGGGAATTGATATATAAATTCATTTATCATTCTTTCATGGGTAGCTAAATCACAAGATAGTAGATACAATACAGTATTTCCTGAAAATAGGAGGTTTAATTTTTATTACAAGAGTGTGAATAGTAGATTATGCACCCAAAGATGTGACTTAAATATAAATTTTGAATAAGTTCCCGAAGAGACTTTATTTTAGCTATCATGAGTGCGTGCTTAGACCAATCCATCCTTGTCACTGAATTGTCCAAAGTAGAAATAATTCTTCTCTGTAATCAAAACAAGTGTGTCAAGTGTGTTCAAATACACCAGTGAAAGTACAAGATAGCTGATGACAAGATAGTTTTAAAAAGCTGTAGACTCATAAAAGCAGCTAATTGTGGCACCTAAATGAATAATTAAAGGCACCACACAATAGAAAAAGCATGCATATTTTATGTTGTCAAGAAAGGAAAAGACTAGCTTGAAGTTGCATGATTGCTACTGCTGAGGGCATATCTGCTTCCATTGTGATTGCCTTGCCGTTCTCTTGCTTAGACTATAAAGTGTGTTAAGATATCTTTAATATAAAGATGCTGAATAAATGTGAGTTCTAATCTATATTTCTACTCAACCAATCATAAATATACACTCTGTGTACTGTCATTCACATACTGTAAAGTAGCATTCATCCTCCTTAAATGCATATTTTGTTGTTACATCAATAGGGAAAAAATATGATGGAGTGATTCTTGGAAGTCAGCAGGTAAAGCAAAGTCACAAAAAGTGGGGTGTGGAAGAAAGAGGGAGAGCTATCTATGGGTGATCTACTTTGATTGGATGATGTTGTTTCCTGATGATGAAAGTGAAATAGATATCACTCTGACCTTTTTTTGCTGTTATACGCTTCTTCTGTTATACTCAGCTCCAAACGCTTAGCTATAGTGGTTTATACCCTGAAATTTTGCCAGATTAAGAATGGTGGAATGAAGGAGCCAAGAGCTACTTCTAGCCATTCTATTGAGAATGCTTTTGCACTGGCATCAGTAAGGTTGTGACCTTGAAAACAGAGCAAAAATTTCAAAGGCAGGATATATTTTTCTGGATTAGTGGGAAGTGGATATGGTTCCAAACCTCCCCTAGGGCTTGAGAGAGAGAGCTGGCTGGAAGAGAGCAGAGGTAATGGCATTCACAGAAGCTTCTGCATGACTAATGACTTAAACCAACCCAGGATGAGTACAGAAGCATACAGGGTAGCAGTGGAGAACCTGTGTGACTGTAGCATGGTTTTGTAGCAGGACACATGGTAGAAAATAACTCCAGTCCCCTTCCACCTAGGAAAGCCGTGGAGTAGGTGAGAGGTTTCTGGGAGACAGTGTGGCTGGCTGAGCTCTCCCATCCTCTTCAGACTCTGAGCACATGCAGCAGAAAGGGACAAACCAGCAACAATTGTCACATCAGGAAGAGGAAGAAAATAAGTTCTAGAGCAAGCATGCACAGCAGTTTCAAAGAGCATGATTTTTTTTTTAATGTATTTCAGTTCAACCAAATTAGATTTTAACCAAACATTTAAGAATGTCCTACAAACTGGAAATCTTCAAGCCAGTCTTCTTTTGAAACACGGAAACACGGTGTTTCCAAAATGATTTATGCTTCCCAGATCCTGCAGACTCTCAGTGAAATTAATATTCCTCTGTTTCTCCACTGCTAACAGTGAGAGTGACTGAGAGCCACTCATCCTCACAGCCTACCCCAGGATATCTATGCTTAAGTTGTGGCTTCAGAACAGAGCTCAAGAACTCCAAAACCTCTGAAGATTTCCAATTCCTAACTGCAGAGACAAGAACCAGGAGCTAGGAGCCAAGAACAGAGATCTTTAAGGATTTCAAGGTCCTACCTTTTTGGCAGAGAGACAGAAGTTCTGGTAGGACCGTCTGCCCTGGAGTCACAGATCCTGGAATCTTAGCAAACAGAGAGTCCTGGGCCTGGAGAACCTGAACCCTGGGTTTTCAGGGTTTATGACTGTAGGATACACCAGCTAAATAGAGTGGATATCTTACCATCCTTACCCAGGATCAGAAAGCACATGCTTTGTGGGTCTACTTGTCTGCCCCAGCGCCACAATTCTCAAGGCTCCTGACCCTGGGACAATTAATCACAATTCCAGGTAGGGTTATTGATTAGAACTGTCTTGAATCCAGTTACTGTTCATAAAACACAGAGGTTTCAAATGTCAGTGCTAATGAGCACAGTTGCTTTACTCTATTTGATGAAAGCTGAGGAGAGGCCAAGGGGCAAATCTAAATGACTGGCTTGATTCTCTTCCACCACAAGAGAGTTGTGAACAGCCCCTGGAAGGAGGCCACTCCCTTTCATTCCCAGGGGTTGCATTTGTCAGCTCCTAGCAGCAGGACATTAAGAGGTAAACAATCATTGGTTAGAAGTGGATTTAGGGGCAGTAATTCCCTTAAGCAGGGGAACAGGAATTGATCTCCCAATGACTGCTAGGCAAGGGGATCATTCTTGGCCCTAGGTCCATAAAGGGGAGACTCATGATTTTCATCATTATTATTGCATATTGATATTGCACAAGTTTCCAAATGAATTCAGTGGGCAAAGTCACAGCCTATTTAAACAACACTCGTTGCATGTTACCTATCTTCCTTGTGTCCATGGCTAAAGAGATTTTAACTGCCATGATTAAAGAAACTTGTTTTAGTATGCATAATTTCAGGGGAGCTCTAATATTTTACCACAAATTTATGGAATGAATTGTAATGCCTGAATAAGCTCTGATGTTACACAGTGTGTTGATATGGTGGTACACTGTGCCATGTCACTTGAGAAAAACAGAACAAAAGGTCAGAATTCACTTTATTGGAATATATTAGTCACTGATACTGGTTTCTCATGGAACAAGTTGGTATTTGGTGACTTTCATGTCTCTATTTTCACTACTTTTGCTCTGCATAGACTTAATTGAAATATTCATATTGTGCTTCATTTATATAGAATAGTGTGCTATCTGTAGTCATATGTGTTTGTAGCTCTTTCCTATAGGTACTTTGGCTGAAATAATTAGTTTTAACTGTATGTTATGATGTTCTATTATTATCAATTGTGGTTTGAAAAAGCAGCCATTTCACCTAGGCAGCACATTAGTACTTTATTCATGGACTGCTGTAACTGAAAAACCCCAATGACAGATAAAAAAGTCTAGATTTTATTACATTTTATTAAGTTAAAAGGCACTGAAGCTAAAATGAGAAAAGGTCTAGTGCCAGATTACTAATTGCTGCTGAGATAGATTAAATTGGTAATTTTATCTTCCTTTAATCAGAGATTCACTCAAGATTGTTCTCATTTGTCATATAGCAGGACAAGGACTGTATAATTCAATACTGAGAATAAATGGGTAGAAACCATTTCTTCTTTGGAGGTAATTTAGTTGTTAAAGTGGACCAAAAAAATACAGTTTCCCTCCAATGTGTTATAGCTGTTCTGCAGATATGGGACCAGGAACTCTATAATTTGTCAAAAATCCCCTTACTTAATGAAACTATTCCCATTTACCAGTTAAGATTTGGCCTGTAAGGTGCAAATCTACCAATGTCTGTAGTACTAATGTGGTTGTATTAATTTTTTCTACATTTATGCACATTTGAATTTAGTGATAGGCTTGCAAACTGTCAATGAAACTCCTGGGCTGGGGAGAGAAATTACACATAACCTGGTATCAGTGTTTGGAAACTGGTTCAAATCTGTAACACAACAGAGGTTCAGTGCACATAAAATGATTTCAAAATGGTTGAAACAGGTTTAAGATAAACCTGGATGCGTGTAGTATCAGACTTAGCTGGTTTAGGTTAAATTAGTTTATTGAACTTCTATCCCAGGTCCCCTTCAGATTCAAGTTAACTCAATCCTACAGCATCCCAGAATGCTTCACACCTCCCCACCAAACTCCCTCCTGGAGAGTGGGTGGGTTAGCCTTGACCCAAGCTGTCTGCTCCAGCTCAGCAGGGAGGTGTGCTCTAGCACCTCCCAGCTTCTGGCCTGGGGCACTGCAGGCACGTGGCTGCATTTCTGGTATCAAAAGTCAATGTCTTTTCACTTGTTTATTGGTTTAATCTACACAGTTTAGACTAACCTGTGAAGATTGCATTGATTCAGCCTCAGACATTTTGACTGTCTGTACTTAACCCCGGAATACAAATTATGCTTGGTTTATATCCTGTTCAAACTCTTATAAGAGAGATATGAACATCTGTAAGCACTGTGGAAAATTGCAAAGTATATGTGTAGTGTGCTTATAAATATTGTATGTTGCTCAAGTTATCACTCTGATATAATTTTGCCTAAATGCAGAAAGTTACTGTAACTCAAAAAAAAGGCTGTTAATGAGAAAGCAAATAGAAACCAAAATAATGAAAAAGGTAAGGTGTCTGAAGGAAACAATAAGGAGAAATATAATTGGGGAATAGCCTTTCTTGGGCTCCGATCAAGCTGGATTGGTTTATCTTTTTCAAGGCCAAAGGGAAACTCTAATTTATAACTGTTGGTGTAGGTCATACCATCTTTTTTCATCAGAGTGTCAGTGAGAGCTGACAAGGATGCAAGGAGACACAGAAAGACAAGCAGAGCGTTCTGTGAGCAGGACAGCCTGTCCCTCTCAAAGATGCAGATTGTCTGGTCTGAGGGGAATTCACAGATGCTTACAGGGGGCAATAAGGATGTAGTAAGGGGAAACATGCATAGAGAACCATGCTTTGTCCTTATGCTCTGTGTGCTTTTGTACCTTTGGGTATGAATAAATAATACTTTGTTTTGAGACAGTTTCTGTGTCACTGCAGACCTACTGTTACACACACTGAAATGGGCCACAATCTACATTTCTAATCTGAGAGTTCAGCCTGCACATTTCCACCTAGCCTAAAGAGCTGGAAGGCAAGCAAGTCATTTGACGTTACACGCACGAGGGGCATATAAGCATCTAAGGCATCATGGTAACTGTGACCATCATAAATGAACAAAACTCCACATAATTCAAAAGCCATGTTTAGCTGAACAGAAACCTTTTATAATCTGCCACTACGTTTCACTTCTTCTTTCTACACTGTTCTGAAATTCATTTTCCTATCATCTTTGAGGGCATTATCTTAACCCTTATCTCCCACAAGAAGCCTTCTTTCCTAGAACTACCATAGCTGACACCCCATGGACTTGCTCCTTTACCTTACATAAGCAGAACAGGATCACCATTTTCCTATTATATCCTTCATTTGATTTACCAAAGGGTGAATCTGAGGTTGCTCCCATCCTAAAGGCCAATTCAACATAACAGTGTTCTTCAAGATGGAAACTACTACTACATGTTCTTAGAACAACACCTTACTGTAAGCTATTAGCACAGCTATTCACAGGGCTAATATTAAGTCCAGACTAAAAATGTAAGATTTTATACATTTTAAATACTTTTATATGCAGTTATTTTGTTGCTCACTATATGTCCTGTAATTATAGCATGTGTCACAAAGTAGGATCACACTTGTGCTAGGCACTGAAGACAAACAACAAAAAGACAATTCTTTGCCCCACGGATCTAAGTATACGTTACTTTGTAATGTGCATTTATCTGTACAAATGTATAAAATGTGGATTTTTTTTCTATTAAATGGGCGTGAATGAAGCTCAGAATGATTTGTAGATGCTTGAGCGAGTTTATACCACTGAATTTCTTTTAATATTATCAGCACAGAAAAATGTACTATTTTCTAACAATCCTTGGTAGAAATGTAGGCATATTATTGCTGTTGTTTTGTCTCATTGGCTGTGTCCAGATGACTGCAGATGTGCACTATGTGGCGCTGCAGACCTATTTGTGGCACCACACACTGCACATACAGGTATTCCCTGCACTGCTAACTTGCAGCGCAGAGGGGTTCTTGAACCCAGGAGATGCTAGGATCAAAAAAACCCACGCTGAAAAAAGCAGGGTGGTGCACATGGCAGTAGCACGCAACACCGAAAACTGGAGCCTGGCTGGCTGGAACCATGCGCTAGCTGTCGGCCAGGCTTCCTGCCGTGACTGCAGCCCCAGAACACCAGGTAAAGCTAACGGGGCCAGCACAGTTGCTGGTCCTAGCCTCCCCTACCCCACACAGGGTAACCTGCTGTGTACCAGAGCACACGTGGCATGGGCATTCCCCAGCGACAAGTGGCAGCAGTACAGGGGGAAACAACTATCCATACTCATCTGGATGCACCCATTGAGGTCAGTGAATTTTGGATTTGACAGCATGTGTTGGAATGGCCTGGCCAGCATCAGGTGGAGACCCCACCTGCTCTTGACTACCAATTCACCTCTGCATTTCATAAATGTTTGTAATGGTACCTCATCAGCTTTCTTCAAATGACTTCTTAAAACTCTTTGCAGCAATTCCTGCAAAAACTTTATCAATTGTTAGGCTGCTCATGTGCTATGTTTATTCACTATCTTGCTGACCAGTATTGTCTTTCTGTTTGCTTGTGCTCTCCCTGCCTGGTGCAACCAACTGTTGTCTCTAGCTTAAAATCTGTAGAAAGAGGTAGTTAACAAGATCAGTCTGAAGTCAGGCAGAGGCAAGGAAGATTTGCAGCTTACAAAAACTGTAGTCTTTGATTGCCGCCTTTGCATCCTAAAGACAAGCAGATAGAATAGGCACATGTACTCTTAGAGTCTTGGTGCAACAGGACGTTGGGTATGTTTTTTGTTCTGTGTTTGTATAGTGTTACATGAATAGGAATACTAGTCTATGGGTATTGCTCTAATGAAAATAATAAAAAAACTATACTCCTAGTATACCTCCATTTTATTCAAGGTTTTTGAATGATTTTATTCCTATATGTTAAAAGCAGCATTTTTAGGGGGAGAAATGAATAGCATTATCTATGCTGTAATAAATTCTGTGGAACTTAATATGCAAGTCAGTTGCATTACATCGAAAGAGATGTTTGACATGCAATTTAACTAGCTAACCCTTTCTTAGTATAGCTCTTCTTGGAAATTGTAAATGTTCTCCAATGTACAACAGTATTTCACAATGCTTTTTCCTATATAATTTTACTGTTTGAACTTTGAAATATCAAGTTGTGAACAAGAAAATGGAGAAAGAAAAAAACAACACCTGGAACAAATCCAAAGTAATTCAATATGTGCCCAGCTTTTATTACAAGTTTTCAAAGCATTCTTTTTAAAGTGCAATAATATAAGTAGTAATTTCTGATATGTTAACATTTCCATATTCCAGACCCCATCCCAGAGAATCATTTTACTGTATAAAAAAACAGGCATGCATATTACTTAAATACAGGAAAGTGATGGTAGAATTGCTCCAATTATTTGTTTTCATTAACATTTGAATTTACTGTTTGCTTATTTATTCAATTCATTGTTGGTTCACTCATTACTAATGAGGCAATACAGTAGTGACAGTAATTTAAAAAATAAAACAATCGCTGCCATTTCCCTTTTAAAATATTATTACGATAACTAACAGAAGTTAAAGTACTGTTCAGGTGTGTGTCTGAAATTTTTCATTATGAGCGCATTTTCAGATCAGAATCCACACGTTGTATAGATTTAAAAAAAAACTTATTTCTGTAGCTTGTGTGATATATTGTTGTAATGTATGCATTTTTTTAACCGTTCATCTCAAGCCTTCTCTTCAGGACTGGATGTTTCTTACAATCCTCCCTCCTAACTGCCCAGCCCACATCCAGAATCCTCTCTTAAGACAGCTCTTCTCCACTTCTCTTTATTCCATCTCAAGATTATTTACCTTCTTGGTAATGGATGTAGAAACCTATTTAATGTTCTCCACCCAACTTAACACCATAGGTTGTTTGAAGCAAATGCCTTCAGCCTGTTAAATTAATCTGATCTTATGTATTATTGTGAGTCCAATAATTCTCAATGCTGTTATTTTATATTCTTCTACACCAGGGGTGTCAATCTTGTCTAGCCCTGTAGGCAGGACAAGTGATATGGGACTAGTCCAATGGTGCTGGGACAGTCCTATGGGCCAGATCTGACCCACGGACCTTCCTTTCCATGACAGATCCAGCATACATGGTACCTGATCCAGTCATTCTGGGACTTGGCAAGAAGAGGCCCAGCATCCAGCTTTGGTGCCTGGCTTCTTCCCAGGGTGCTTCTGGCCTGGGGTTTCAGTACTGTTGCTCTTGCCCAGGTACTTGGCAAGGGGGTGAGAGCTACAGTGCCAGAGCCTCAGCAGCACCAGGAGAAGAAGCCTGACATTGTGGACATTGTGGACATTTGGCTGCAGCTATGGGAACAAGCCTGATGCTGGTGGGCTCCTGCACCACAGGTCTCACCCAGGAAGGTCCCACATTGCAGCCAAATTCAGGGCAAAAATCTGCAGGCTGGATGACCTGGCTCTGAGGGCCAGATCCAGCCTGTTGGCCATATGTTTGACTCCTCTGTTCTAAGGGATGAGAAAATCCAAAAAGGGCCTCCTATTTTGAAACCATGTTTTGTTAGGTTTTGTAAACTCTGGATCTGTTTGGATCCAAGTACCATTTTACCAAAAAACCCAAAATGGCCAGCTCTGTGTTTGTGGATTAGGCTGCCTCAGCTCTTCAAGCGCACTTGCTCATTCTATAACAGTGAAATACCTACCCAGTGTTGGAATCTACTATTGGTCATTGCCATATGTATAGCTTGTTCAGGATAGTGAGGAGAATAAAAAGTAACCTCTTTGAAAGCTGGATATGACATGCAGGATAACAGTGGAGTTCTAAGAACAAGACCACCTCTGACCTTGTGGTTTGTAGTCAGTCTACACTGAAATAAAGCTTCTTGTATTTATAGTTGCTTTTAATGCTATGCCAGCTTTTGTTTACTACTTGTTTGTCTCATTCTGATCTGGATCACTGTGCATAACTCATGCAACATCTTGACAATAAGGACAGAAAGTGGCACTAGAGAAGGATTGAACAGCACGCTGATTATAATTTTAGCAAGCTTACATAGATAGAGAGAGAGAGCAACAAGTAGTTTACTGCCAATGCCATGAAATGTTAAATGCTGACTTTCCCTAGCAGTGCTATAATTGAAATGACTAGTGTTCTCTGAGGTTTTGAATTATAGTTCTTTTAGGGGCAGGTTGTGGGGGAAGTGCATACAACAGAAAATCCTATTATATGGTTTCCTTGACATAACGATTGTTCTGGAACTGTGGTTGCTTTTAAATCACATTCACAGAAAAACTCTCTAAATGGTTTTCTGTATTAGAATTCATTAAGAGTCTGATCTAAAGCCCATTGAAGGTTTATGGAAAGAGTGGCTTCAAGCTTTAGCTGCAAATATATTAACAATCTGTCTTAGCATTTCAAAGGTAAATGTTTCTATGATGCCTTTTTAAGTGCCTCTTTTTTAAGTGCTGCTTCTCTTTCTAACTGACCACCTACTACGAGACTGGACTAAAGTCCTCTGAATTGAAGGTAAAGATTCTCAATGAGGTCAACAAATTTTAGATCAGATCACATGTTGAAATAGCTAGGCCATCATCACTCTGAGAACCCATCTCCTCTTGACTACAAACCAAACTGCATTTACCAACATACTGGTTTAAGACCTCATTTAGCTAATTAATTATTCAGTGTTTATCATCAGTATGCAAAGGAAACAAGATGTTAAGAATCATCCTTGCTTCGTTTAATTATTCTCAAGAAAATCTGTTCAAATGCACAAGAGGATTAAAAAAGAAGGATCGAGACAATTCAAAATAGAAGGATAGCAAATACTTTGTGAAACTCTGTGGATTGCTGATTACAGGTACATTTACCTCAAAACATTGCTTCACTCATGCATTTGAAATCTTACTCTTGAAGCAGAATGACTGAATCCACAGTTCTTTTAGTCACACAGGCTTGTTGTGAGGTTTTTTTTTTGTTGTGTATTTCCCCTGTGCGTTGGCAGGAACATTTTTATCTGTGCAGCAATTAGTTTTAAAATGTCAGAATCATCCCATCTTAATCAGAGGATCTTGTCAAGATCTGACATGAACACCAACAGCACCCAAATATTACAAGTCACCCCAGAAAAAAAAAAACTTCAACCTTCCTCTCGTCACCGATGTGTCATTACAATTCTTTATAACCATGTACATATTCTTTCTTCAATGAGCAAAGTACTAATAAATGCTGTGTACATCTGTATACACACATTTACACACATACAATCTAATGTATGCTATACATGTATACTGTAGATACATGCACGCACACACACACACACAAAGTAATTACTATTTTTCACATTGTTTTTATTTTTTCAGTGGCATCCTTAATGTGGTATGCTGTTCTCTATTTCCCTTGCTTTCAATAATGGAACAGTCTTTACCAGAATGTGCCATTAAGACACAATCCTCTTTTTAGGGGAAAGGAAAACCCCCAGCAGGAGTACAGTGAATGGTGTTATTGTGCCCTCCAGTGCACAGTGCAAACTGAAAGCTGCTTCTTCCTCCAAGATTTCTTATACACAGGGAGCTAGCACCAAATCTTTCTATCCTTTACATCATACTTAAACCCTTCACATAGACTTGGTTTTGACCCAGTATATATATCACTCCAGGAGTGCCCAGGAATTTTCTCCCCTCAATTTCTGAAAATTTTTCTCTGATCATCTCTTTCATATTCTGATGCTCCTTTTTCCTTTTGTTATTTTCCTTTTCTTTCTTCCTTCCTCCTTTCATAGTTTATATTCCTTTTACATCCAGAAAAACTTTGTTTCACCCGTCCTATTAAAGCAAAAACCCATTGAAGCTCTTCTGACAGTTCTGTGAACAATTATCTGAGGATTGGCTCCATGTGAGAGATTTCAACCCTTATAGTCAAAATCAAGATCTTCCCGGCAGGTCTGGAACAGAGAAACATGCACCAAAGAAAAATAGTGCTTGTTGGCATGCAATGGACCCAACTTCACTTTTGTAGGTTCTAAATATTTGGTTTCTCTCTGTACACAGGTTTTGCAGGAACATACAAGCCAACCTGGGCAATAAATAGGTTCCCTTTCCCCCACACATTTTTGAAGTTTCAAATGCCCTAGTCTGCACAACAGAAACCGGGGAACTATGAGTAGCCAAAGGGATAGAGCATTCTCTTGAGTCTTCAAAGATACACGTTCAGGGTTCTTGTCTGTATGAGTCAGATCAGAAACTTTGCAGCCCTCCTGTTAAAACTGAATGACATAACTACTGGGTTCTTGGCTGATTGGTCTCCATTACCTTTATCAAAATTTTCAGGTAGGCTGTGAAGAATGTTTCTGGTGACAGTTTATTTCAAACTGCTATAGTCATGTGAAAAAAAGAAAACTCAAGTTCCAGCAAATGAGCACTTTCTTGCAAAACCCATTTTCTACCAAAAAAGCATAAATTTTCAGGAAATTAGTGACTATATCCAAAAAAGACAGCTTTACAAATTTTTGCTGATACCCTGGTTTTTCCCATGTCAATACCAATTTGTTACTGAGAAAATTGCATTTATAGGCTGCATCCAGACAAGCACGGGCATGCAGTATGTGGCGCTGCAGACCCATCTGTGGCACCACAAACCACACATGCAGGCAGCCCCATGCTGCTATTTTGCAGTGTGTGGGAGTTTGACCTGGGAGATCCTGGAGTAAAAAAAAACACAACAAAAAATAACAGGGTGGTGCACGTGGCAGCAGTGTGCACTGCCCAAAATCGCAGCCTGACCTGCCAGAGCCACACTCCGGCTGCTGGCCAGGATCCCAGCTTCAGGAGCACTGTGGCTGCAGCTCCCTGAGGGGCCAGCACAGTTACTAGCCCGAGTCTCCCCTACTCCACCCGGGGTAACCTCTCATACACCAAAGCACACATGGCAAGAGTGTTCCCCGAGGACAAGTAGCAGTATCACAAGGGGTGCTGCTTCTTCTTGTCCCTGGGGAAACAAACATCTGCTCTCATCTGAACATGACCATTGAATCCCCTGGTGTGAATTTATGTAACTTTATGGTTTCACATCAAAAGCATTTTAAACTTTTAGATGATCGATGAAACTCATGATTGTCTTGCATAAATTTTGCTTTCAGATTGGCTGGGGCACAAACCAAAACTCATACTGAGAAATCCCATTAACACTTAAAGAAAACAGAATGTTTTCATAAAACTCTTCTGAAAGCATTCCCACCACAGTTATCTTCACAACTTCATGGTTCTGGGGCAGTGGTTTTGAAACCATGTTCCACAAATCCCTGGGGTTCCAGGAGAGGTCATCAGGGAAACTGCAGAAAGACTGAAAGATAATGACAAAGTGCACCTGGAAGCAGTGCACCTCTAAACCTCCATTGCTGGACCATGTCACCTGGCTCCACATCAGCTCACAAGAAAGGGGTAGGAGTTCTGTGGCAGAAGAAGACATATGACAGGATCCTGTGACTTTAGGAAGCTTGAAAACTGTTCTGTGGAAATTAAGGTTAGAATTGGGTTTTAGATCACCCAGGTCTATCGTGCATCACCTGTGACGGCCAGAACCAGAGAGGTTAATGAGCAAATTATAGCAAATAATGTCTGCTTCTTGGGAGCATCTAACAGTTGTCATAACAATTAATATTAGCTAAGGCAAAGCTTGCAAGATTGTAACCTGCAAAATGTACCCTGTCTGTCGTAAGTATAACCGCAATGTTAAAATTAACTGTCTGTACCAATCATAAGACTAACATGGGCCCCAAGAATTAGAACTAGAAAACAGAACTGCAAACTTTAGCTGACCTAACGGTTCTTGCTTAAAGGTCAGTAAAAATGACAAATCTGACCACAAGATATAATTAACACATTCCAAAAAATTCCAAAGAGGAAGTAACCAAGTGGGTTGAATTTAGGAGGAAAATATGCTAATCTCAGACCCCAAAGTGATGTGGTGTGATTTGCTTATTGGGTAAAACCAAGTTTAGGCACTAACCTATTATGATAATTTCTCACACCTTTTAATCCCATAGGGTAACAGCTGTAGAGTCAGATTGTGAGTGGCTCTGAAGCCAACAGATTAGCATAGGGTAAGATATAAAGGAACACGCATGTCAGGCGACCAGTAGAAAGGACAGAACAGAACAGTCATTGCTGTTCCAAGCCCAGACTCCAGACTCCCAGTGTGAGCAAGGACCAGATCCTGACTAATGGGGCTTCCCCAGTGCTCCCTCCGACAGCATCGATTGGGGATGCCTGACTTCGCTGGATCAGCTTGGCGTGTACCTAGCAATGAGGGACTATTGATAAGTTGCCAACCAAGTGGGAACTCTTTGTCAATTTGTCTGTCTGTTGTTACCATCACTGACAACTCTTAACTTTTAGTGTTGTATTATCTGTTTATTAGATTAACCTTTCTGTTAACTGTTATACGTGTAAACCATATTTTGCTGCTAAAACATATTTTTGCTGCTATTTTGCTGCTATAAGTAAAATTTACCTTTACTGTTATAAGTGAAATTTGTCTTTGCTTCACTCCCAACTCCGTCTCCTCGATCCCAAACCAAACAACCCAGTGGCTGATACACTCACAGTGCCCAGTTGGCCTGTGACAATCACCTAAACAACAAATGTTTTAGTTCTCAGACAACTGGAATACAGATAGAAAATAGGAAATATCAGAATGCCAGCTATGCTGATGACCCCGGTATTGGCAGGATTTTTTTTGGATGAGATATACAATCCCAGCTGCTAGCTCTTGACCCCTGCTGCAGAAGAAAGCAACAAGAAACCAGTTTCTTGTCATTCTGAACTGGGGAAAAATTCCTTTCCACCCCCAAATACATAGTCAATCTGACCCTAAGCATTCGAGCAATACATCTTAGAGGATTCATGGTCAATACTTGATGCTTCAGAATCTGAGGGAGGGAGGGGCATTGATGATGGAATGCTTAATTATATATTTGGAGAAAAGCTTTCCTGACATCTGATAGCTGAAGCCAGAAGCGTTTGTAAGTATTGATTAAATAGAGGGCTATTAGTGTTATGAGCATGATGAGGTCAATGCAAACAATCCTGTTCTCTTTGTAACCCATTAAGAGGATGAATAGGAACTCCCCTTTGGTGTTTTTCTAACCCAGTGTACTCAAGTCAAAAGATTTTTTTTCTTTCCCAAAAGCTGAATTTCAGTATATGTTTCAGAAAGCTACCCAGTCTTGCTTTAAAAATGGCAGGTCTGCCACCATCCCCGATAAGATGTAGTAATGAACATTATGGATAGGAAATTGTATCTTATTTCAAGATTGAATTTGTCTAATGTCAGTTTCTAACCATTGAATCTTGTTATGGGCTACAATCAAATATTTTTCCACATACAAATGGAATAAAGATAATGATCATCTATCCCTCCTTTCATAGACATTTCTTTGATAAGATAAATACATTGGGCTTCCTAAACAAGCTTTCTATGCCAGTTTCATTTTTGTGGCCTTCTCTGAATTCTTCCTTTCCACATTGTTCTGACTTCACAGTTTTACAGATGCTTTACACAGAGACAAGATCACTTTCCTACTTGTATGTGCCTTTTTGTGGATCTAAGGGCTGCATTACTTCTTTTGACCACAATATTGTACCAGGGTGTGCTGAGATGGATAATACCCCTAGTAGCATAACTAGGGAAGTATGAGGGGGGCACCTGCCCCAGGCATTGACTGTAAAAGTGCCAGGATCCCCGCTGCTGGGATTTTTTTCCCCATGCTGCCCTTGTTGGCACAGTGCTGTGCTACACTGGGCAGCACAGCACTGCACCAAGCAGTGCATCTGGGAGGTAGGGTGCAAGTGGAGCAAGTGGAATGGTGCTCCTCTACCCCCACCCCAAGCCTTTGCAGTGAGAAGGAAGGGTGAACCCCACACTTCCTTTGCCCAACAATAGGAGCTGGGTAGAGTGCTGCACTAAACAGTGTATTATCTGGAGGAGTGGGAGGGTGAGTGGAGTTAGCAGTGTTGGGACCCAGGGCAGCTGGCCAGCAGCTCTCCCTGACTCCCACCCGGGCAGATAAGGGTCTGGGGCCTTAGAAGGCCATCAGGCGGGTACTTGTGTTGCTTGGAGTGGAATTAATTAGGCGGACGCTTATTGGTTGCAAAGCAAGATTATTTACTCACGCCGTTAAGGTGGTAAAAGACGGAGGTCAAAAATACTTGGTTAGTTACAGCTTAGAGTTCGTAGGTCGTAGGTCGGTCTGTATAAGAGTTTGGAGGTCGGGCAGAAGGTCAGGCTGGCGGGTCGTTGATTTACGTCTGATTGGGTCGAGACGGGGGAAACTGAGAAGTGATCAATTTGTCAGTTACTCTCACGCATACGTTCAGAGGTTTTTAAGGTGTGTGCGCGGAGGTCTCCCGTTCTTCATGGAAGTGAAGACGGGTTTTATTTGTGTAATAGCCAATTGCTTTTTGCCACATTATAAATTTAATTAGAATCGCCAATTGTATAGTGGTCTTCGCTAGGGTGTTATTATAGGGTTACTCCTTGTTTTCTTTGACCAATTATAATGATTTATGTACAGCACAGAAGGCTAAGTTCTATTTCATGTTGGTGTCGCAGTTATAAATTTCTTTTTGACATGCGCAGCAAAAAAAGTGGTTACTATCATTATTGTTAACCCTTAGTTAACCTAGTGTAGAAAAAAACTGTTTTGAATGGTTTTATTTGTTTGTGACATGGGCACTACTTAATTTGGTTGTGACAAGCAGAATTGTGGTCCCCCCATCCCGGCGTACCCTTGCTGCTATCCCCCTGATCCAGACATTCTATGAGCTCCGTATGCCACTGCCCACCCTAAATCTTTCTCTGAGTCATTGCCTTCCAAGACAGTTTCACACCATGTAATCACAACTTATTTTCCTAAACTTGACTAAAAAATTCACTAGTACTCCAAGGTTCAAATTCACCTTTGGTGTAACTTAACAGAAATCAGTAGTATTATGCAAAACATGAAACTGGCCAAATGTGATATAACAGCTGTTTTAGTCCATTTCGCTATAACCTCAAACAAACATTAAACTCCCTTTGGTGTCATCAATATGGGGGTATAGATGGTAATGTTTGAGGAATGATTTAGAATACTGTTCAAGGTAAATTGTTGGATCATCTGTTAAGAAGTATAGTAAATGAACTTCTGACATTGTGAGTGATTTCAAGGCAACTGTGGACTGATGACATTTTTTTAGTTTATTAACCAAGACACTGTGACCTTTACAGAGTTCTGGTACTGAAGTATCCACAGATCTGACAAGTAATACATTACCGTGGCCTTGCACTAATCACAAAAAATTTCCTTAGCAGTTCTTCATAAGAAAGACCTTCTTTAAGCAATCTGGTCTTTAAGGGTTTTTTTAAGAGAAATAATTTGGAAACCATGTCTCTCTATTTATCTCTTTCTCTCTATGAATGTGGGAGATAAGTAATTTAATTAAATGTGTCTTCTTTGCCAATGGATACAAATGAACCAAGGATAATATTTCTTGAGCTATTAAAACTTTTGCAATATTGGTAATTCAGTGGCACTACAAATTCTAAATTGACCTCTTAGCCACAAATCGTTAACTTGAACCCAGTTAACTACTACCAATTTTAGTACATGCCAGTGGATGTTGAGAACAGTAGAATAATTCAATGCAGCAGTTAAAAATATCTATCAAGGAACAATTAGCTGAAATTTGTTAATAATAAATATAGGTGAGTATATATATATTTTTTTTCACTTGCAATACAGGAATAGTGAATACAGGTAAGATCTGTGAATTAAGCTGCCAAGATAAACATCACATTGTGAAGATGTTACAAGGCTGCCAACCCTACTGGAATATGCACATGAAGCAATCTGTTGTTCTTATTTTGGTTGAATAAATATTTCCATATTTCTTTCATATATGCACACTACTACATGCTTTGCGTGTATATGTGTGTGTTTGTATAGCTATACAGATGCTATCTCCTATGTTATATATGCATACTCAAGTATAATAAAGCCATTCTGCATTTCATTAAAAAAACCAAAACTAATGGTTTTCAAACAGTGCTGTAACAGCATGTAGACCAGACCTAATTTACTGTTTGTTAGGTTATTTCAACAAGAAATAATTCCCACTGCTTTCCTATGTTTTCAGCCACTAACAAATCTAATAAAATATTTTCAGTGTGAGATGAATAGAAAGAAGCAGTTGAGCATGTCTGCATGATACAGAAATAACTATAGTCAAGCACTTTGCAATGTTATGGATTTCTTACAAACTTCAGAATTGTTATCAGGATAATGTTTCCTTTGCAAAATGGAAGGTAAGAGTACCCCACATGCAAGGAATGAGAGCAAGAGCATCAACTAAGAGAGTATATTTTTTACTGTTTGTTATCATTGATGAAAATATAGATACCAATTTTTATCATTGTTGGGGCATTTGAAGAGAAGCAAAAACTTAATAGTGAAAGTGACTGAGAGTGTCTTGGTTAAAAACTACCTCTGTAGCTTAGTTACATCATGTGTTCTGTTCTTGCACTAAGATAAATGTAATGTGACTGAAGCCCACAGTGAAGCATTCTGTAAAATTGAAGCAGCATAAGATGGAAAGTTCATCTCCAATGCTAGATGTAGCCCTGACTTTCCATATACAGTCTGTATACCACATGGGAATAACTTTCATTTACACCTGCAATGAGCTGTGATTGTCATTAGAGCAGACAGAATCTGTAGGGAGAGAACCTGCTATGCTCAAGATGCTACCAGCGATTCCCTAAACATGTTTTTGTCTGCAAGCCAGTGAGAGTTTAGCATACATCTATTCCAAACCTTTATTAGTTACTTCCATTCTTATCCATCACAGTGAAGAAGGTCTCTTCTGTCATTTACCTACCTGGACAATGAAACATTTAATTGCACTTTTGCACTTGGCGATGCCATGATTTTGCCAGTGTTTGTTCCTGATTTTGGCTTGGGATTAGATCTTTTTTCTTCTAGATTTTTCTTTTAAACAGAAATTAATCTTGAATTTTGTCCATTGTATGCCCTGCTGGTGCTCTTATGTTCTTTGCTTGCAGTGTAAAAAGAGATTGTGGAAGTTTAAATATGCTTGAATTCCACTTCTAATACACTGTTTTATGTTCTGCCATCTTTCCTTTTTCTAACACTAGTAAATTTTAAATAGTATATTATTAACTTGTTGTCATTCCCTTCTTGATGAAAGTCATATGATTTTTTGGACATGCATCAAAATTGATTGATGCTATTTAATAGAGATTCTTTTAAGTAGTACCAGGTTGGTGCAGATGTAGAAGTCATATAATAACCATGTTCTCAGCTGTGACAATCTTAAAGATTGCATGGTATACATACTTCAGAAGAAAATGTTAGTTAGTTTCATTGCTTGTGTAGATGTTATAGGAGCTTAGAGAACTCTTCTAATGAAGGATTCATTTCTCAAGACCTAACAGATTAATTCAATATTTCAAAGTATATATGACCCATTTAAAGTGCACTAGTTTCTCCCTAATAATGATTAATAGTAGGACATAAAAAATGAGATCAAACATTATTCTTGTCTTTTAATTTCATCTTTATTCATAGAAAATATTGCTTAACTGCCTAAAGATTTGCACCCACTATCAGTTTTTATAATAATAAATCTGTAAAAAGAAGATTTAATTGCTGTATACTGATGTCCCTTCCATTAAAATAAAAAATGAAAATACTGGTATTTACAACTGAAGCCTAGTACCATGATCATTTTTCTTCATTCAGTATCAAATATAACAGTTCATTTAAAAATCTGTTTTTTTAAAAGCAATCAGCTCTACATTTTGAAGGGCCTCAAACTTTTTTCCCAGTGGTCTCCAACAATTTACATGGTTAGATTATAAAATCATAGAAAAATAGGATGGGGACAGATATTGAAGGGTCAGCTGTTTCAACCTTTTTGAAGGCAGGATCATTGCTGTCCAAATGTTTGGGTAACCTCCTTCTAATTACTCCTTTGATTACTTCCAGTGATGGAAACGTATCTCTAGAGTGATCTATCCCCTATTCGATATCCTCCCTAACAATCACCATAACTATGATCCCTCTAATTGGATGCAGTACTCCAGGCGAGTCCTCACCGGGCCTGAATAGTTTGGAAGAATAACATCCCTTAACCTGAGGTGTTAATACATCCCAGTAACTGTTAGTTGTTGTTGTTGTTGTTGTTGTTGTGTTTTAGGTTTTTTTGAAATAGTATTACATTTGACACTTCAGCTTGTAATCAGTTATAACCCCCAATATCTTTTCTGTAGTTCTGCAGCTTATCAAGGCTTACCCCATTCATACTGGTGTTTGATTCTGCATTGTTAAATACAGTGCTTTGCACTTCTTCTTATTTAATTTCACCCTAGGTGCTTCATCCTTCCATTTAATCAAAGTCACTTTCAATTCAAATCCAGTTCTCTATCGTGTCTGTTACCCCACCCAATTTGGTGTCATCTGCAAACTTACCAAGTGTATGCTCAATTTCATCCTTCATGTCACTAATGAAGAAATTGATTGGTACCAGACCTAGAACAGGTCCTTGGGTTTCCCAGCTTGATGTCTTCTCCCAATCACACGCTGATGACATGATTACTTTATAAGCAGTTACCCAACCAGATAAGCATTCAGTTTTTATCAGTTTCATTTAGATGAAATTCCTTAGTTTGCTTATAAGAAAGTTGTAGGAGACGGTGTCAAAAACTATACTAAAACTCAGGTAAATCACATCACAACTTCTTCCTATCCACAAGACATGTCATACAAGGAAATTAGGTTGATTAGATATGATTGCCCTTGACAAATCTGTGTTGGCTGCTACTTATCAGCTTGCTATCCTTTTATGAGCTTTCAAACTGACTGATGGTATACTCCAGTATATTCCAGGTGTAGAAATTAGACTGGTTGGTCTGTAATTCCCTGAGTCCTTTTTTCCACAGTTCACATGACAGTTTGCTGTAGTGCTTATGTGTTACCCAACATTATACTATGAATACAGTTAACTCAGTTAACCTATAATGCTAGCATGCAGGAAAAGAAGGGTTAATAAAATCCATGCTAATATGGACCCCTAGCATCCACAGTCTTGAATAGTTTTGTTGACATATTGACAAAGATGAGATGACCCATATCCAGTAGACTATGGAGCAGCTGAATGATACTAGCATGACAATGAAAAGTGAATATGCAGGGGTAGACCCAGAGGGAAGGGAGGTATAGTTGCACCCTCCTTTGATTCCTGATCTACCCACATTTTAAAAGCATCTACCTGTCAGTGGCAATAGTATTTCAAGTCAGGCAATGCTGAGGGAGCCAATTGACTTCATGGCTCATTGTAATCTACCCAATCCTTTCTAAACTCTTCATTCCACACGTATTAATGACTCTTCCTAATCGCCTTTATGTTCCACCATTCAAGCTATCCTTTATTTTGCAATTCTGCTGTCTGTTAGCTACTCCTGCTAATGAATCTCATATTTCACAGCCCTGAAGATTGTTTTTAACTGACACCAATGAAGTTATATTTGTTTTTGTTTAAGTCTTAAACTGAGTAATATAGCCCTAAGCCCCTACCAAGTTGGTAAAGCTTCTAGTTTATTTTTAACTGGAGAAAAAATACATTTTGTTTTATATATTGTATGTAACCATCTGCATCCCCCTTTTCAAAATTCTGGATCCACCCATGGGACTATGAATAAGAACAGTGGAAGCTCTTGGCAGGTGATAGTCTGAAGAGAGAGTTAGGTCAGAGATCAGGAGAGGTGCTTTGGGGACCAGGGCATAGAGAGACTAAGAAGAAAACTTTGGTTTACTCTGGGCTATATTGGCTAATTTGGGGACAGAAAAAAACACTGCTTAACCTTTTGGAGGGAGGCAGAGAACCTTTTATTAAAGCAAAGTAGTTTGTTTGCTGCTTGAAACTTTGGCTTCTGCTGAATCTCCCTAGTAAGAGTGAAAGTCCCTCTTTCAGAGGCAGAACTGTGAGCTAATTTCTGGAGTCAGGGCAGTGAAGAACCAGAGAATGTGAGAGTTCAAAAGGGCAAGGTCTTGGAATGGGAAGGAGCCTGTTCCTCCCTAGCTGCCCCTAGAAGCCATTCCTGTGCTGGCTTCAAGGGACATAATCAGAGACCACACAAGGCCTCAGTAGTTTGGAGCAAGCACCCACTGCTGGGCACTCTGTGACACCCCTTTTAAAGAAAGAC
>NW_005842004.1:1641626-1648020 GCF_000455745.1 Alligator sinensis
TCCCTGTCTTCTCGAACTTAATTTAGCCTGTGATTTCCCAATAGATAATGATTCTGCAATTATTTAATCTAATTTCTGGATAACTCTAGGATTAATAAAATCAAGTATGGACAATTTAAAAAAAATTGTGGTTACCTAAATGATCTCTATTTATTTTCCCCTACTCTGCCCAAGTGCCTCTTCCCCTTACCCTCTCTAGTCCCCTATCTTTTAAGCCACCCTTCAAGCCATGTTGCTGGGGTTCTTGGCTTATCTTTTTTGACTAGTGAGGTTGGCTCCTTCTCCTGTAATCTCAGGGCTGAAAATCTGTTCTTCTCTTTGACAGATTGGATATAGAGGTGAAACACTACCTGCTGCCAGAGGTGACCAGGTGTCAGCTTCTACTATTCTGAGCACACAGTGGGTGTGTCTATATGTGCAATAAATGTGAAGCAATAAACTCTGGAGCAGTTTGAGCTGGAGTAAACTACTTCTGGGTGCAATGCCTATACGTGTACCCAGGGCAACAGCAATATGTACCAGGGTGGGGCAGGCTTGGGCTGGCAGGTAGCATGTGGGGTAGGGGCAGCTCCAGGCTCCAGGTTGTGGCATTGGACAGTAGAGGGGCTGGCTGGGGAATGAGGGTGCTGAAAGTGCAGAGCCATGTGGCTAGGCAGCAGGCAGGAGTCTGGCCCACAGCTGGCTGAGCTGACCAGGTGCAATTTATGCCCACAGTCAGCATCTGTATGTGAGTTTAATCACAGTAAATTACCCTGACATACAATAGTACTGTCTCTGATGGTACTATCTTATGCTGGTATGAATTAGTTCATAGTGGCCTAATACCATTGCATGTGTAGATGGTGATGCTTTGCTCCACAGCTAATTAGTCTACTCTACAGTAGAGCGCATTTGTAGTGGTAGCCAGTTTTTTCTTTTTTAACAATAATCTCTGAAGTCTTCTCTCACTATATTTCTTCCTCGGTCTTGAAAGTCCCTTTGTATATAATGGCAATGGATTTCTCAAATTCTCAATGTCTAGCCATCTCCTACACCAGTTCTATTACATGTTCCTTGGGGAAATTCAACAAGAGTTATTTCTCACATGGATATAACCCCCTAGTTAGCTGCCTTTGGCAGAAACACAGGCCCCATTCCTCAAAAATTAAGACCAGGTCCTGGAAAATGGCATGCCTAGCCGGGCCTCTCTTGAAAGCATCCACATAGGCACAGACAGGGGAAGAGTTCTTAGTAGTGATGGTTTGGGGATGTGGTACCTAACACTCACTGCAATGCCGCTGTTTCTGTACCCTGTTAAATCTAAAATATTATTCTCCTTCCATGCCATGCTGATAACTTACCATTATTAACACTAAAAACAAACCACCAAAACCTAGAGATAGAGAATTCTCCCTCCCAAGTCCTACTCAAATGACTTGGTTTTCTGACACCTTCTATCATTAGATTGCCTTGGCCTCTTGTGGAGGGTAGCTCCACCATCTTTTTAAGTCTTGTTAAGGTTCAGCAGCTCAGTGACCCAAGCAATTCTGGAAGACAGAAACAGAACTATAGTGCAAAGCTCAAACCAAGTTGAAAATACTCACCAACAGTTGTTCAAGGCAACAAAGGGACCTGACAGACATGGGGGGTGGGAGGAGGGGAGGTAAAGCATGCTTTACTGGAAAAAGAAGCACTTTAGTTCAACCCAACTCCATAGCATCTATATAGATAGGGTGATTCAGCAGGGCTTCTTGGTGCTTTTATCTAATAACTGATTTAATCAGCCCCCCTAAAGTGGCCAGTCTATACAGACATGGGGCAAGCCACGTCCAGTTACACAATACCTCTTCTGGGCATTCACTGGGTTCAGCATGGGGGCATGCAGGGTTTAAAGTAAAGCACCATTTTTTAAATTCTTTTAAAAAAAAATTACACCTGTAAGCAACCAAAGACTCTTTTCCCAAACAAGAACTCAACCCCTCTGTTTACAGGCTTCTTGTTTTGCTATATCAAGGAAACTAGCTGACAGAAAAGATTAAAATGCTTTTCAAGATAGATTTTCAAACTCTTTTTGTCTTGTAGTTTAATAGTAAACAATTAGGACATGACAGCTTATAGAGTTTGTGCATTGGACATGTAAACACCTAGTTTAGTGGGCCCAAATTGCAAGCTGGTAAGAATAATTAATTTAAAATCAGCATTCACTTTCCTTTAGCAAAAAACTAAAACAACAACCTGAAAGAAAACATCATTCTAGGATGAGAAAAGTCAGGTTGTAAATTGTGGAATGGATATATAGTGGTTACCATTAAAATTCTGATATTTATCATACTGTGATATTTACCTTTGCCAAGGTGTATGTGGTATTCAGCATGTTTAGAGAAGTGAAGTACACAAACACTGCAGTAAATTTAACTATCAAGAGTGGTAAATGTCAAGTTTGTTAAAGGCACTTACTCCATATGGGTGGAATTATGACAGAATGAAATGATAATAAAATAGTTCTATTTCCTTTCCTGTTCCTTGGCTAGCAAGCTTCCCAATTTTAAGAAGCAACTGCTGTAAGTCAGATGCATCTTGGGAAGCCCATAGTTCCTTTTGTCCCCTTCCTTATTGGTAATGAGGAAAATAAATTCAAAACAGTCAAAATTAGGAACATGCAGACACCATTTTTGTCATGCTGAAATTAATCGCAGAAATATGTGCATACCAATCAGTATGTATGTACAAACATTTCACTCACATACGTATAGAATACATTTGTACACATACATTAAGCATGGCCAAAAACAAGCCTGCAGTTATTAATATCTTAATTATCTGGCTGAAGCTGCATTAGTAATGAACAATTTTATGAGCATCATGCCCAGAAACGATTGAAAGGTTATTTTACTCTCCATAAATTAGAAGCTTCATAACGATTGTTACTGTGGAAACTGCTATGAATTAAAACAAGTCTTGACATCTGGTTTAGTGATCATTGCCAGCAATCCCTCGATATCAAGTTGATAGCCTTCTAGTAAATAGGAAGTCATCAGTGACTCCATAGATGAATAAGGAGGTGATCTGAGGCCCATATGTTCAATTGCAGATATGTCAATTAGTTCCAGAAGGAAGGAATAGATCCTGGTGATGTCAGATCACAACTCTTTCTCTTTGTCTCACTCCTCTAGCTGCCTCCATAATGATATAACATTGTTCAAAATGATCAATGTTTTCTATATCACAGTGCCATTGGGGATGATACAATACTTGAGTCTTCCACGTTTTGACATTAATATTGCTTTCTTCAATTTGATCTTCAAGGTGTCCTTGAACCTCTTCTTTTTCTCACCTCTAAAGTGGTGACCATCAGTGAGTTGAAAGCATAGGACCTGTTTTAGGAGCCAGTCGTCAAGCATCCTGAAGACATGTTTTACCCTATTGAGCAAAAACAACAGATGTCTTGTGCACTTGGATCAAGTTGTTATGTTTTGGCAGCCTTCTGGTGTTGGTGTCAGGGTACTTTGGGCTATGTGCTCATTCTAAGTCTCCTTTAAACTGAGAGGGGAAACCAAGCCACCATGGACAGAGGGCACACCATCAGCCCATCTCACACACCCCACAATGGGGGATGCGCCTTAGTCTTCAGGCTGTTGACATCTAACATTCAAGAGAAAACCTCAGAGTGAAGCTTACTTACAGGTCAGACATACCATGACTCTGATGACAGCTCTAGAAATGGTAGATATAGAATTGTTTGCATTACTCTTATCTGCTATCACTGTGTAGCAATAGAACTTGCCTATTATCGCATGGAAAGGTTGTGGTCAGCCTGAGGTTTTGGGTCTGCCTGGAACAAGGTATCTGGGTCTTAAATCCAGTGCCAACAGGCAGGATGCCTGACAGCACTAGACATTCCTACCAAGAGAGCAGAGGCAGTTTTTTACTTCCGAGTCAGAGCCCCAGCACCAAGATGGCTGCTCTTGCACCACAGTCCCAGTGATTGGAGGGAACATCAGTGTCCGATATCGGCTGCAGGGTGGGGTCCTGCGCCGGGTGCCTCAGAAGAGGATCCTGGTAGCAACCAGCTGCAATCACAAAGCTGCTGCTGCTGATCACCTCTACTTCATGGCATCTCCAACATGAGCCCCATTGTGTACCTCCCTGCTGGCACTTGCCACCTAGTGTGCCCTGCACAATTGTGACCTTGGGCCCACCACGATCCGCTGGCTGGGAAATTGGCTCCGTGGTCTGACCCAGAGGGTAGTAATTGATGGAAGTCAATCATCATGGTGTCCTGTGACCAGTGGGGTCCCCCAAGGTTCTGTCCTTGGATCCATATTGTTTAACATCTTCATTAATGATGTGGACATTGGAGTCAGAAGCAGACTAGCCAAGTTCACCGATGACACCAAACTTTGGGGCAAAGCATCCACACCAGAAGACAGGAGGGCGATCCAGGCTGACCTGGACAGGCTCAGGAAATGGGTGGATGAGACCCTGATGGAGTTTAAAAATGCAAGGTTCTCCCCCTTGGGAGGAAAAACCTGCAGCATCCTTACAGGCTCAGCAGTGCTACACTGGCTAGCACTACGAAAGAAAGAGACTTGGGGGTCATCATTGAGCACAAGATGAACATGAGCCTGCAATGTGATGCTGCGGCTAGTAAAGTGACCAAAATGCTGGCTTGCATCCATACATGCTTCTCAAGCAAATCCCAGGATGTCATTCTCCCATTGTACTCGGCCTTGGTGAGGCTGCAGCTGGAGTAGTGCATCCAGTTTGGGGCTCCACAATTCAAAAAGGATGTGGAGAAGCTTGAGAGAGTGCAGACAAGAGCCATGCACATGATCAGAGGTCAGGAAAACAGACCTTACAATGACAGGCTGAGAGCTCTGGGGCTCTTTAGCCTGGAAAAGTGCAGGCTCAGGGGCGATCTGATGGCCACCTATAAGTTTATCAGGGGTGACCACCAGTATCTGGGGGAATGTTTGTTCACCAGAGTGCCCCAAGGGATGATGAGGTCGAATGGTTATAAACTACTGCAAGACCATTTCAGGCTGGATGTAAGGAAGTTTTTCTTTACTGTCCGAGCCCCCAAGGTCTGGAACAGCCTGCTGTCAGAGGTGGTTCAAGCACCTACATTGAACTTCTTCAAGAGCAAATTGGATGCTTATCTTTCTGGGATCCTATGACCCCAGCTGACTTCCTGCCCTTCAGGCAGGGGGCTGGACTCGATGATCTTCCGAGATCCCTTCCAGACCTAATGACTATGAATCTATGAAAGCCCATGCTCTCCTTCCCTATGGCCCAGGCCCTTCACTGCTCCTCACCTTGGTGGTAGTCCTGCTGACTCCCAAAATCCAACCCATTGCCAAGCTCCCACTTCTACTTCCTTTGCTGGCATCCCCAGCTCCTTCCTACCATGCCTATGGCTGCAAAGGGCACCCACTTCGATTTTACTCCCAACACTGTTTGGATTGGGATAATGCTCAGCTCTGTACAGCACCAGGAGTTGGGGCATCTTCAGAAAGATCCAAGCTCCTGACAGGATTGAACAGCTGGTGGAAACCCCTTGCATTCTGCTGTCCCTGGGGCCCCTCATGACACCTGGTCCCATCAGCCACAAAGCCAGTGCTTACTGTTTGGGTTCTGCTGGCTGCCACCACTTAGCTAGGGGTCCCAGCCACTCACTCCCCACCTGTCTCTGGCCCATACCAGTTGAGCACAGAGCACAGCCACAATCAGCTGCTGACATACCCCTGTGACAGACACCAGTGGTCAAGAACATGCAGGAAGTGGCACCCATCACAGGACAAAGGCCTGCTGCACCAGGGTTAAATCCCATCTGGAGCTCTGAAACAAGGGGTAATGCCTTACTGGACCTATTCCTGGCCACGGGGGATGATCTGGTGAGGGGACTGCAGATCCTTGACCACCTGGGCAATAGCGATCATCACCTGCTGAATTTCACTATCCAACACAGGCATCAAAGGTTTACACCAAGGCTAAAGCCCTTGACTTCAGAAGGGCCAATTTCAATGAGCTTAGCAGACTAGTGGGGGAGGCACTGAGGGACCAGAAGGTAGAGGAGATGGGAGTCCACGAGGGATGGTCATACCTTAAGGGGGTGATCCTCCAGGCCCAAAGGATAACAGTCCCTGAGAGAAGCAAGGGGGATAAGAGTGCTCAGAAACCCCCTTGTCTCAGCAAGGGCATTCAGCAATGCCTGAGGACTAAAAGATGGAAGGGTTACAAACCCAGTGGAATGGAGGAGCTATCCCCAAGGAGGAGTACCCCTCCTCGGCCCATGAGTGCAGGAGGGCTATTAGGAAGGTCAAGGCAGAGATGGAACTCAGGCTAGTGTCCAGGATTAAGGACAACAAAAAGTCCTTTTTCAAGTACATTGGGAGCAAGAAGAGGGCACCAGGCA